>NC_090023.1:41450531-41771365 GCF_037176765.1 Anolis sagrei | reverse complement strand
TTTGTAAATACTCCAAGCTAACCACAGCCAGTCTTCTTTTCTTGCAGTCCTCTGTCTTCAGATAGGTGCTATTTGGGGTTGTACTAGTGCATCTGGGCATGTGCAGAGTGGCATTTCTTTCTCTCCTTTCCCTCCAATAATCAATGCTCAGCAATCGATAGAATCAAATTGAGAAGGAGTTGTGCATACAGACAACCTTGAACCGAGCAATAGGGGAATTCAGAAAGATTTTGACCCGTTTGCTTGCTTTCAGATCCAGTATGTGGGATTGAAAGCAGGCAGCTGCTAGTGTTAGAAGCAGCAAAAACATTGATTTGTCAGAAGTGGGATTCGAACCCACGCCTCCAGGGGAGACTGCGACCTGAACGCAGCGCCTTAGACCGCTCGGCCATCCTGACAACTAGTACAGCCTCCCTAAAAATTGATATTTAAAGGCACAATGACGTTTATTTACATGTCTCAACTATACATCATGTAGATTTTCTGGACTGCTTTTGGAAAAGCCACCTACTCCAGGGTTTTGCTTTTTAAAAAAATACTTACATATGTTCGAATTTCTCCTTGGGAACACAATGCATTCGGCCAATCTTTTAATTCCCTTTGATTCAGTGGTAAAATATACTGGAGATTGAAGTCTTTTGCCTAACTAGAGACTAAATACACTGTGATGCAGAAATATCTCTCTTTAAAGGTAGTATTCTTCCTTCTCAGAATCAAAATGACCAAGGAATTAAAATATATAGGCCCCTCCTTCTACACTGACATATAATTCAGATTATCAAAGCAGATGATACACATTATCTGTTTTGAACTGGATTATATGAGTCTACACTGGAATGCAATTGAATAGTGATTTCAGTAAAGAGACGTGGTCAAAGGACATTTAATCAACTACCAAGCTTGCAAACTTTGTGTTTTGTCTGTTTGTTTTGTTAAAAATGTAATACAAATGTCTGGTTGCTCCTGACACGATAATTAATAAAATAAAAAAGTAAAGAGACATTAAGGATATATGATTTTATTGATTTTTTATGAAACTATATTTTATATGCTATGTTTTTAACTGTATTTTATATGTTGGGGGGCATCGAATTGTGCAGTGTAAACTGCCTCGAGTCGCCTTCGGGCTGAGAAAAGCGATATATAAATACGGTAAACAAATAATAAATAAAATTAATATAATCCAATTCAAGGCGGATAATCTTGACTTTATATGGCAGTGTAGAAGGGGCCTTAGAGTGCATCTATACTATAGAATTACTGTGTTTTATACCACTTTAACTGCAATGACTCAATGCTACAGAGATGAGGGAGTTGTAGTTTTGCAAGGCCATTAACCTTCTCTGCCAGATTACTGGTTCCTCAGCAAAGTCCCACATTCCATAGCATTGAGTCATTGCAGTTAAAGTGGTATAAAACACAGTAATTCTATAGTATAGATGCACCCTAAATTAAGTCTATGCATCTAGGATATTAGACTAATTCTGTGAAAGTTTATCTTGCATCTTTTTCTATTAGTCTCAAAGGTGCTACAAGATATGTTTGTATACACGGACTCAGCATTGAGGCCACCCTTGCGTGCAATAATCTGAACAGGCCGAGAGACCAGATACAACAGCAAACTTGCTGAGTTTGTATTTTGGTGCCCTACTTCTGATGGGGGCTATTTGAGGTCATTCAGCACATGCAGTGAGACAGTGTAGCTGCTTCAATACCTGCTCTGGACAGAGCAATTGCTGCTCCTGATACAGGGACTACCACAATTTGAAAACAGGAGACAAGGCAAAAAAGATCACTTCCCATTTTTAGAGATGAATTCCTATTGCCATAAATACTCGAATATAAGCCGAGTTCTTCAGCCCTTTTTTTAGGCTGCAATCCCCCCTCGGCTTATACTCAAGTCAAAGTTATTTATTATTTTACTCTGCTATTATTATTATTATTATTATTATTATTATTATTTGAACCACACAAAAATTAGTACACAGCAGACAAGGTCACTCTGCTGGCTGTTGTATTGGATCACATGTCGGACACTTCCCAAGTTTCTAGGACCGTGTGATGTATCGGTGAATAATGCGTGCAGATGCCAGTAAGGTGGCCTTTTGCAGCTGGCAGATGGTAATCTTGTTAGCGCAGGTTGTGTTTAAGTGCAGGCCAAGGTCTTTAGGCACTGCACCCAGTGTGCTGATCACCACTGGGACCACCTTGACTGGCTTGTGCCAGTCTTTACAGTTCGAGCTTTAAATCCTCATATCATGTCGGCTTTTCCAGTTGTTTCTCTGCAATCCTGCTGTCGCCTGGGATATTAACGATCCATACTTGGTTTTTGTGAGGCTAGGAGTATTGTGCTCCAAAAGTCTTGTCAGTCTGAATTCGGAAGTCCCAGAGTAGTTTCATGTGTTCATTTTCTGTAACATTTTCAGGCTTGTGATCTCACCAGTTCTTTGTCACAGGCAGATGGTATTTGTGGCACAAGTTCCAATGAATCATCTGAGCAACGGTGTTGATTATTATTATCATTATCATTATTATTATTATTATTATTATTATTACATTTATTATTTTACCATATTTATTATTATTACATTTACATTATTTTACTCTATTTTTATTACACTTATCATTTTACTCTATTTATTATTATTATTACATTTACATCATTTTATTCTTATTACATTTATTTTATTCTATTTATTAATTATTATTATTATTATTATCACATTTCCATTATTTTACTCTATTATTATTACTTTTATCACATTTATTATATTACCTTCTTATTATTGGAAGGATATGTAAGCACATTTACATTGAAGGAGGTTAGAATAATGGTTTAATCAGAGTTGGACAGTCTTATTTTAAACTACCGTTTTATGTAAATATTCAAAAACATTCAACTGGACTTTTAATTCAAATATGTGGATCTTGACCCTACTTATATGATATGGAGAACTGTATTCATCTTTTTAGAACAATATTGGGCATAGGAAATAAAGAAAATACATTAATTATCAGAAATTCAATATGGGGCATTTCCTTAACTGTCTCCCTAGATTTTAATGTATCGCAAGTAGGACAAATTCTTCCTCCAGCAAGACTGGGCAAGTTTGAGGATCCAGGCTGTGATTTCCCACCTTTTGGATCTATCTTGGACTGCAGAGGCACCTAAAATTACCTGAAAAACTGAAGTCCAAGGAAGTAGCTGGATATCCATCTCCGGCTGAGTTTTTCAGCCATGGGTCTAGGGATTATTATCCATTTTATGCTCTTGGTGGCTTCAAGAAGAAGAAAATGAGTTTTTGAGGGCCTTAAAACTATCTTCTGTGGGAAAGAACTTTTGAGAGAAAAAGCACGCAAGGACTTACTGGGAAGAAGACCTACTTTGCCCACTCATGCTATTGAAGAATACAATCACAAAAACAAGACACTAATAGGACAAAAATAGTGACTTTATTAAAATTATATACACAACTTTTAAAAGGATGCTGTGCAAAAAAAGAGAAGGATGGCAATGGGAACCAAAGTTTAAAAGCCAAAAAGGAGTCGGAGATCTGCCAGGGTGAGCTTTGTGAAGGAGTCACCTTTTCCAGACAGTACTTTTTGGGCCAGTTCCTTTTTCTTGGTTTGCAGCTCTGCGATCTTTTCTTCTACCGTTCTTTTACAGACAAACCTAAACATTAAGCACACAACATGATCAGGACAGTTAATGTCGCAACCCCACCAGCAGAAATTATTGAAATAACTGAGCAGAACTGAACTATGACATTTGAGGAAAAATCACAGTCTCAAGGCCAGATGAATTTCCAGACCATGGACAGGAAAGTAAAGTGGAATAACTTTGTCAGTCTAACTTTAACCCCTGTTCATAGTATTTCAAGAAATCGCACTTTAAAAACTAAACACAAATAGTGCTGAGAAAAGACATTATTACAAAACCTGACCTGTGGATTGTGACATCGTTTCTCTGCCCCACACGGTAAATGCGGTCACAGGCTTGGTCTTCCAATGCTGGATTCCTAAATTTAAGAAAATGGCTCAGTCATTTTGTCATTTATGATAATAGTTCAATTTAGTTGGGACAGACATTCTAGTTCACACATAATATTCAGCAAACAAGATTGCCAAGGTGCAAGCTGGAGACTCTTCTCTACTTTAATGCTATTTCTGCTTGGAATGAAATAGTAACTGCATGTATTGTTGAAGGCTTTCATGGCTGGAATCACTAGGTTGCTGTGAGTTTTCTGGGCTCTATGGCCATTTCACCCACATCTGTGGCAGACATCCTCAGAGGTTGCGAGGTCTGTTGGAAACTAGGCAAGTGGTGTTTATATATATGTGGAATGTCCGGGGTGGGAGAAAGAACTCTTATCTGTTTGAGGCAAGTGTGAATGTTGCAATTGGCTATCTTGATCAGCACTGAATGCCCTTGCAGCTTCAAAGCCTGGCTGCTTCCTGACTGGGGGAATCCTTTGTTGGGAGGTTATTAGCTGGCCCTGATCATTTCTTGCCTGGAATTCCCCTGCTTTTGAATGTTGTTCTTTCTTTACTGTCTTGATTTTAGAGTTTCTTAAAACTGGTAGCTAGATTTTGTTCATTTTCATGGTTTTCTCCTTTCAGTTGAAATAGTCCACATGTGTGCTTTCTCCCATCCTGGACATTCCACGGATATATAAACCCCACTTGCCTAGTTTCCCACAGACCCCTCAACCTCTGAGGATGCCTACCATAGATGTGGGCGAAACGTTGGAGAGAATGCTTCTGGAACGTGGCCAGACAGCCCAGAAAACTCACAACAACCCAGTAACTACATGAATGTTCCCAACCACTACTGCTCCAATAATATCATTCTTCTTTTCCCTGCAGCATTTGGAATTGGCTTATTTGTATGAGAGAAAAGAGATAGTAGATAAATTGAGCCATTGCTTCCTCTTCTTCTGAAGGAGCTAAGAGGTAATCTAAAACAGAATTAGCTAATGTATGGAGATATAAATTAACTACACTCTTTAAACTGCAAATAATAACAGTAAATGTGTACAATATGTGATCTTCAAAGTGTACAATAGTATAAGTGTATTGATACAAAGAAGCTAACATATGAAACTGGATACATTACTTAACAATCTGATCCTTTTAACTGCCGGGTTTTTGCAAAACAATTCTTTTGAGAACTTTTGTCCTTATTTTCAAGACAAAATCTGATATATCATTACCAGTGCATATCAAGAAGAAATAGATGGTTTCCGCCAACCAGATTCAAACCAACACCTCCAGCCAGAAGGGAAATTAGCATGACCTGTGAGAAGAGCATGATAAAAAACAGCTAGTTATTTCACATACACCATTATCACTGGACTTGATTTAAACTGAAGATGAGGTACCACAATGAGTTACTATAGATGACATCCCAGGTTTAAATTTAATGTAATGCTAGTACAACAGGATTTTCTCCCCCATGGACCTCCCCACCACTTGAAAATGGATCTTGGAGACTTAACAAAGAACTTTTAGACCACATAGTGGACTAAAAAAGGTAAAAGTAAAGGTTTTCCCCTGACATTAAATCTAGTTGTGTCCAACTCTGGGGGGTGGGCTCATCTCTATTTCTAAGCCGAAAAGCCAGCATTGTCCGTAGACGTCTCCTAGGTCATGTGGCTGGCAAGACTGCATGGGGCACCGTTACCCTTCTGCTGGAGCGCTACCTATTGATCTACTCACATTTGCATGTTTTCAAACTGCTAGGTTGGCAGAAACTGGGCCTAACAGCGGGAGCTCACCCTGCTCCCCAGATTTGAACCACCAACCTTTTGGTCATCAAGTTCAGCAGCTCAGTGTTTTAACCCGCTGAACCACCAGGGGGCCTTTCATAGTGGACTAAATTATTATTATTTGAATCCCAAGTGGTAATTTAATATCTAATTACAGCACCACTGGCAGCATAGAAAAATTATTTATTTATTTATTTGTACCCCATCCTTCTCACCTCCGGAGGGGGACTCGGGGTGGCTTACAACAAACAGCTTTATAGATCTTTTTCTATACCTCAGGACCTTTGGGATTGTTGTTGAATTCCTCAACGACATCCATCCTCTGTTTAGGGTTCACAGAGCCATCCACTGTGGCATATCTCAGCCCAAGCTTCTTCAGGTGTACTGCGACAACCTTCAGCATACTAGTCCACTGAGACACAATGACACTTTAAAAAGGAAGGAAATTGAATTAAGACTAGTCTGGTGAGTTTTAAAAAGTTACTATTCCTCCCTCTTCCCCCAATACCAATATTTATCTTCCCTGGTATCTGGATAATACTGGCCTGTTTAAAAATCCTGGTGCACAAAAGAGTGCAATATTGGAAGAGAGAAAAGCATTCCAAACCCATAAAGGGAACTGGTGTGCCCATACTCACCTTTTCTGAGAATGACCTTGAATAGCCTTCAACTCCTCCAAGAGATGTGAGAGCTAAAAGTATGAGAGGAAAGTGTGCTTAGAGCCCAATTCCAAGAATGTTTACTCAAGATATTAGTTCCAGTTCTGTGAAGTTGAATGAGGCTTGTTTGCAAACCCTTCTGCTGAAAATTGCAAGGTTTATGTAGAAAAAATGTGCTTTCATCTTCAGCCAAAAAGCTCCAAAGTGGTAGACATACATTCAGTGAGAAACAAGACAGCTCCTGCCCTCAGACTTGTAACCAAAAAGGCAAGAGACAAAGAAGGAATGTGTGACTGAGGGCCCTTCCAACTAGCCCTATATTCCAGAATATCAAGGCAGAAAATCCCACATTATCTGAGTGTGGACTCAGATAACCTAGTTCAAAGCAGATATTATGGGATTTTCTGCCTTGATATTCTGGGATATAGAGCTGTGTGGAAGGGCCCTGAGTAGGAAGAGAAAAACAAGGCACTTATTCTGAACAGAGAATCATAGAATTGGAAGCAATCACAGTGGCTATCTAGTCCAACTTCCTGCCATATAGGAATACACAACTACCCATACCCAAAAGATGGCCATGCATCCCCTGTTTAAAATCTCCTAGACCGGAAAATCCATCTTCCAAGGCAGACAAGCTCACAGTTGAAAGACAACCATTACAAAGACATTCCTCTCAAAGTTCAAGTGCAGGTTTTTTTTTACTCCTGCCATTTGAATCTACTGGTATGGGTCCCAACTTCTGGAGCAACAAAAGACAAGTTGTCCCTGTCTTGGTGAATTACAAATGGCATAAACCTGGTTCTAGTCAGAGGCCAAACAAAGTATTCCAGCCTAATCTACAGTCAGCTATGTCCAGTAAAACCCAGTGTGGTGCAGTGGTTTGAGTTTTAGACTGGGGTTCAAATCCCCAATTAGCCATGGAAACCTATTGATCCTGGGCAACTCACATCCTGAGGAAGGCAATGGCAAACTCCCACTGCACAGATCTTCCCAGGAAAACCCAGAGACAGGTTTGCTTTAGGTCATCGGTGACATCAAGATACACAACAACTGGACTGCTGAAGCAGATGAACAACTGCATTACATTCTGTCAGATCCCTAAAACCTGGAGGAAAGCAAGAGTCATAGCCATCTTGAAACCAGGTAAAGATCGTAATGATCCAAAAAGCTATAGACCAATCTTCTTGTTGTACATCCTGGGTACACTGTCCTTGCAACTGCTAAGAACGAATAGAGCTCTGCATGAGCAACGTAAGTAGCATGGAAAAGCCTTGAATTGGAACAGGACTGAGCAAGTGTAATCAAAGAGACAGCAATACATCCATAACAATGTATGAGAAGATTTTGAGACCATGAGTTTAAGAAGAAAGTAACCACACACCAAAAGACTGTTACAGACAGTCTTGTGTTAATTTTTAAATCAACACAACCTGAAAAAGGATCCCCTGAAACAAGGACATTGTACCCAGGATTACTTGCTGTTGTGTTATGTGTATATTACCAGACATTTGGACTTTTCTCTTTTTGATATTTATGTAGGTTATGTTTCATGAGTTACAGTATAATAATAAGCTAGTACCCAGTTGGGGCTCTAAAGAAAGACTAAAATTGTTTTTGAACTGTTTATTTTTATTGATACCATTTTCATAATGCCTTTTCATACTGACCCACAAAATGGAGGAGGACTGCAAAATTGTGGTATGTGTGCGGTATGAAGTTGTATAGTTCTAAAACATATTTGAGTTCTCCTAACTACACAAATAAATGCAATGTCCATGTTGAAGCTATATAATGCATGAAGTATATACTCCATTGGGTAAGCAAACACTATACTGCAAAACGGTACTTGAATTAGGAGTGAGGCAACTTGCTGGGCCATGTTCCAGTAAGCAATCTGTCCTAGTGTTTCAGTTCAGTTCAGGACATAATGAACTTTCATTATTCATTCTCAGTTCTAAAAACTTGAACAGCAATCCTCTCACACCAGACCTGCTTATATCATAGGCTAAAGCACTGTTGCTTAGCCAGACAGATCAGAAAAACACACACAGGCATGTTCAGATGTCCTTCACACAATGAATAGAAAGTGGAATGGTTATCAATATATCTCTTGTACGGATGGCACTAATAAATTAGGTTTTAGAATGGAGAAACAGCTTTCTACTGCAGACGAAATAGTTGTCACCCTATATGCGACAACAAATTAAGGTTCCTTTATTCCGCTTTGTAAGGCTTACTTGTTACTCTTGCTCCTCCACAGAACAGTAACTTTGACTCTCTTGGCAGAGTGCAGGATGTGGTTGTGCAGTGCAAGTCAGATGTCTAGATAGGCCACTGTTGTGCTGCACAACACTTATCTATGGTTATCGTGCAATGCAAATGTAGGCTTGTTTACTTAGAGTCAAGCCCTAAGAATCTCAATCAGAATTTTTCCCAAAGAAGAATGTATAGGACATCAGAAGAGCTGCAAGACCAAGAACAAGCCATGAGAGTAAAGACAAAGATCCACCCAGAGGAAAATGTTCTTTCCATATGTCAAGGGAACAACTGACCACATAGGGAAGCTGGTGAAGAAACACAACATATAAACAATCTACAGACCCACTAAGAAAATCCAACTAAGGCCACGTTCAGCAAAGGACAAGCGAGATCCTCTCTCCTCTGCAGGAGTCTACTGTAAACCATGCAGTTGTGGACAAGTCTACAAACGCAGCATTGCCCAAACACAAATCAAGGAACATGAAAGGTGCTGCAGACTGATTCAACCTGAAAGTCAACCATAGCAGAGCACCTGATGAATCAACCTGGACACAGTATATTATTTGAGAACACAGAAATGCTGGATCACTCTAACAACTACCATGTCTGACTACACAGAGAAACCACTGAAATCCACAAGCATTTGGACAATTTCAACAGAAAGGAAGAAACCATGGAAATGAACAAAATTTGGCTACCAGTATTTTAAAAAAACTCTTAAATCAGGACAGTAAATGAAGAGCAACACTAAAAAAATAGGAGAAATCCAGACAAGAATCAATAAGGGGCAGCTAACATTCCAAAGGATTATCTTCGGCAGCTTTGAAGCTGCAAGGACATTCAATGCTAATCAAGGTGGCCAACTGCAACATTCATACTTGCCTCAAGCAAACAAGAGTTCTTTCACCAACCCTGAACATAAACCTCACTTGCCTAGTTTCCAATAGATCCCTCCACTCTGAGGATGCCTACCATAGAAGAGAATGCTTCAGGAACATGGCGATACAGCCCAGAAAACTCACAGCAACCCAATTTATAGGAACATAGCTTTGAATTCCAAAATTACTGTTGTAGCAGAAACTCTGCATGCCTTAACAAAAAAAAAACAAAAAAAACAACCGTTATTTACTGCTCTGAATGGTGTAAATCTTATTTTAGTCCTGACCAGGGCAGACACATTGACTCCATTAGACTTAACTATGTATCAACACACCATTAAACAGATGATTGATTGGGTCTACTCTAATTGGATCTGACTAAGAAATGTGAGACAGTTGATGCCTCATTACACATTGGTAAAAATAAAAGGTTTGTACAAATGAGCTATAGGGTTTTGTTTATTAAAAACCGTAACTCAAAAAATGTCAAGAAATATTGTAGCATCTTAGAGACTAAGTGAGAGAATGAAGCTTGTAGCATAAGATGCATCTGAAGAGATAGATTTAGTCTACGAAAACTGATGCTACCAGCTTTGTTCTCTGAGGCCCCATCTACATAGTTTCTGAATCCACCTTATCTGCTTTGAACTGGATTACATGAGTTCAAAAAGACAATCTGGATTTTATATGGCAGTGTAGATGGGGGCTGAGTTAATCTCTACGGTGCTACAAAACTCCTTTGCATACTGATAATTCCAAACTAAAATGGCTATCCTGCATATTTCTACCTAATGGCTATCCCTGAAGAAAGGAACTTGCATTTCTGCATATTTCTACCTAATGGAGTGGATGAAAGAGGCAACCCAATTCTTCTTCCTTAGGGCAATGGGACTGTTACCACTCATCGCTGCAGCCTTTGAGGACATGAACATCTTATTTTCTTGGACTAATATCCCCCAATTATAATTTCTGGGAATTTTATCTCAACAAATCAAACAAAACTTTTCCATCTTGAATCATCATACTTTAGTGCTCTGCCTGGTGGCTTCAAAGAGTTCCACATTGAAAGCCGCACCAAAGAGGTAGACCACAGACTGAGGGTCACTGCTGTCTGGTTCAGACAAGGTCAAAGCATTGAGCTGCTCCTCCAGAGTAAGAGAGATGCCTTCACTGGCCAGATTCGCCTGGTCAAGAGCCTGCAATGAAAAGAACAGCGCTCTGAATGGTGTAAAAAACCAAGAACATGGCAAGGTTACTTCTTTCAATCACAATTCTTAGAACCCCCAGTCAGCATGGCCTTTCACTGCCAGATTCTTCACTTATATAATCCCAAAATGTAATTTTTTCAAGCTGACTTAGATGTACTGGTCTAGACTGGGTTATACTGGGCTATACTGGGCCCATAACCCTTGTTGGGCAAGTGGGCTTATTAACAGAAGACCCTCCTGATAAATACACAGTGGAGTAACTTATCAGCAGCAGCGTGACCCAGCACCAGTAGCCCAAAGTTATAAAAAGAACAAAAACACACAGACCAATGTTATCTCTTCCATAGGAAGAGGCTTTTCTTCATAGAAAAATAATATAGTTGCACTATTTACAAAAACAAGGTTTCCATGACACAAATAAAGTTAACCTTAACACTGGGGCTTCACGCACAAGGCGGTCTCATACCAAGGCTTATCTCACAGACTAAGGCCTATCTCACACTGTGAGACCTTCTCACAGACTGAGATCTTTCTCCCACTGAGGCATTCTCTCACACAGGCTTCTCTGAGACTGAGGAATTACTAAGCAACAGGCACAGCTGCTTGTGTTGAACTACAGCTTCCATTTAATGCTTTCAGTGTTTGACTCACATTTTTGTAATTAAAATACCTAGTTAATTTTTAATGTTTCTGACAATCAACAATCATAGATGCGTTGTGTATTTACCACTTTTAGCAAAGAAAGATGGCAGCAGCACTGACGGAGTCTGAGTAACAGGGATAAGATGTGAATGGTAGTGGAAATGGGGGTGTTATCTTGGCTGCTCTTTCCCATAGGGTTCTGTTGATCTGGCCTAAATTTCTGTGATCCTATCAAAAGACAAATCCACATAAATGTCAGAACACCAGCAGGACTGTTGATCAGAGTTTAAGAAGAATGAAAAAATCAAAAAGAATGCACACAGACCCACAATGCAAGGGCAGCAAAACATTATTTTGGAGACTATTATTATCCTATACTAACAGGGAGACAAGGCTATAGAAAAAATGAATTCAAAAGCAGATCAGGATGGGGGAGGAATAAGCTATGTAGGTGAGACCATCCATATCCTCTCCACACCTTTCTGTAGATACCAGGAGAAGGCTGTTTGAATTCTAACCTTTATCAAATGGATTACCCCCACTTGATCCTGACCCCGATTGAGCTTCCTGTCGTCTGAGGTAGGACTGCAGTGTTGATCTGGTTGAAGACAAAGAAAGCACCATGAAAGACATTTAGACAGGCTCACCTCCACACTTTTGCATCAGAATCAGATACGTAAATAGATGAAACAGATTCACAGGTAGTTGTGTTGGCCGTGCAACAAATTGCAAACACCTCCCTTTTTCTGTTGGTACAATGCATACTGAGCTCCAAGGATTATTGGAATAATAAATGAAAGCAAGGCAAAAACAAAACAAAAACAAGACCCCAACAACTTTGTTCCCTTAAAACTATTAGGGTTGGAAATTCAATGGGAAAGAAAAAAATAAAAAAAGAAAGCAGGCGGACACAATTCAGAGTCAGGACATTTCCTATTATCTGTAAAGTCTGAATAAATGTAATCTGAAATACTACATGAAATACTACATTGACAAGATGGCAACTTTTACCACAGAGACCTGAATGATCAGTAATGGGGAAACTTGCTAACATCAGAAAGGATATAATAATAATAATAATAATAAGAAGAAGAAGAAGAAGAAGAAGAAGAAGAAGAAGAAAAATGTGCTTTCGTGTTAATAATAATAATAATAATAATAATAATTCTTTAAAAATTGAATTGCAAAGACTCTGGCACCAGCCAGTAAAGGTCGTCTCAGTGATCGCCACACTGGATGCAGTGCCTAAAGACCTTGGCCTGCACTTAAACACAATCAGCGCTGACAAAATTACCATCTGTCAGCTGCAAAAGGCCACCCTCCTGGGACTAGCACGCATTATTCGCCTATACATCACATAGTTCTAGACACTTGGGAAGTGTCTGACGTGTGATCCAATACAACAACCAGCATAGTGATCTTGTTTGCTGTGGACTAATCTTGTTGTGTTTCAAATAATAACTCTTTATTTATACCCTGCTTTTCTCCCTTACAGGACCCAAAGCGGCTTACATCATCAATAATAAATATTAATATCATAAATTAAGCAGTTTAAAAACCAAACTACAATATACAGTCACATTTGCGTATCACATCATGTTAGGTTATATTGCACTCTGCTCCAATAATGACATTATGAAGTTCATGTTATGATATGGAAAAAGGGATTTTGTACATGCTGTCATTTCAGTGCTGTTGCAAAGAGAATGTTACACCACAATAAGTCCAAGCAGGGCACAAAAATTAATCCATTCTTAATGTTTTCACAAAGATCTACCCTACCTTGATTTTGCAAACAGAACATCATACACTGACTGTTCCTCCTCTGAGAGTTTTAATCTGTGCAGACGAGTATGACGCTGAGGAAGCAAGACCTAGACAGAAGAATCCATATAACACAATTTGACATCAGCAGAAAAGTCATTTTTCCTATAAGATTTTCAGGTGGCACATACTGCTTTATGTTCTACAAGGCCCTGGGGGTGCAATATAGATGGAAAATTTGTTCCTTTAATTAGAATAATAAAATCATAGACTTGGGAGAGACCTCGTGGGCCATCCAGTCCAGCCCCCTGCCAAGAAGCAGAAAAATTGCAAAGAAGGAACCTCCACCACACTCTGAGGCAGATGGTTCCACTGTTGAACAGCTTTCACGGTCAGGAAGTTATTCCTAAAGTGCAGATGGAATCTCCTTTCTTATGACAAATCCAGCCCCCAAAGCTTAACATTAATTAGATTTTCCCCACAGCTAACCATAAGCCTTAGTGTGTCCAAAAGAGGAAAATTCTCCTATACATAAATCCTCAATACTTAAAATTCTAGAAACGTCTAAACAAGAAAACAAACCACTCTTGTGCACAGAAGATCCAAAGTATCTTGTTTAGTAGATTAATAAGAAAAAAATACTTTGTGGGGAAAATTAAACCCAAGTCCCAATCAGTCCACATGTTGGTTTAGAGATTCTGGAAGCAGTAGCCTAAAAAAATAACTTTCCCAGGCTCTGAAATAGTGCTACCTGCTAGAAGAAAATGTCTGTAGAGCAATGTGTTTTCAGATATATTGCACTTTGTTCACTTCTAATGCCAATTAACCTGGGCCCTTCTACACTGCTCTTATATCCCAGGATCTGATCCCAGATTATCTTCTTATCCCAGATTATCTGGCAATGGAGACTCATATATTCCAGTTTAAAGCATGCTAACTACAACAACAATAATAAAAATCAGATTTTGCTAGTGAGAACGCTTGTAGAACAGGAAGTACAGTGAAAGAGAAGCTTTTTTTCCTGGATTTCTAAAATATCTAATCTCTTAGATGGTGGTTGTGTGTGGTTGAAAAAGGTGGTGAGAGCAGGCTGTGCTACTTCAGTCTGCCAATGGGATCCTTTATTTGCAGACTTAAGTGACACTCATTATATCATTGCAGGATTCTCTGACTTCATTCAGAAGCACGGATAGACACAGACAAAACTGGTCATTAGTGAAGGGAACAAAGAATTATTAATGGGAGTTCTGCCACAGAGGAATGAAAGAAGGGAGCATGGGAAGGAAAAAAGGCCAGGCAATACCAAGGGCTTGCCAGATGAGTCCAGCTGATCCTTAGTTCTTCGCAATAAGAGACTCCTGGTTAAAATAGCCAATCTCTCTCCTCCTTTCCTTGTATTGTTATCCACATGATTCCTCCACACCTTGAATTCATCAAAAGGAGAGCAGCGAAGGAATCTAGATGGACAAAAAAGGAGTAAGTGGAAGGGAGCAGTCCCACTAACATTGCAAGGCAGGAAAACAAGTTATTTTCTATGTTTTTAAAATTTACTGTACATAAGACACACAGTGCATCTTTTTTCCACAAACATTGACATATAGAAATATTTCTTTTATTTATTTTACGACATTTATATGCCGCCCTTCTCACCCCAAAGGGGACTCAGAGCGGCTTACAAGATATATATACATACAATATATTAAATTATTAGCATGGTACAATATTAGTATTATATATTACTATTTTGTACTATACCATTATATTGTAATATTATTAGTAATATTACATGTAATATAAAATATATAATTATATTGTATTATTATTATATTGTATTACATTAAAATATCATAAATATTATATATATATATATATATATATATATATATATATATACATAATTATTCTATTCTATTCTATTCTATTATTAGTAAAGCACAGGAAACAAGATGGAACTGTCCTCTGCCCCCCTCTCTCTTCACTCTGGCCAGAAATATGCCTTTGTTGTGTGCATTGGTTCACAACCACTGGCCCTTTGGATATTATTGGACTTCAGTTTCCAATATCCTTTTGCCATTGGCTATGGTACTGGGGCTTCTGGGAGTTGAAGTACAAAAGATCAGGAGAACCAAAGTTAAGAATTGTTGCTGTGACGTGAGTTGATATAAAGGTGGATGAGTGTATGCTAGAGATGCTCCTTAGTTTAAAAGTAAAGGTTTCCCCTGACATGAAGTCTAGTCATGTCCAACTCTGGGGGGTGGTGAACATCTCCAGAGCTGGCACTGCCCGTAGACTCTTCCAAGGTCATGTGGCCGACATGACTGCATAGAGCGCCGTTACCTTCCCGCCAGAGCAGTACCTATTGATCTTCTCACATTTGCATATATCCCAACTGCTAGGTTGGCAGAAGCTGGGCCTAACAGCAGGAGCTCACCCCACTCCCTGGATTCGAACCGCCAACCTTTTGGTCAGCAAGTTCAGCAGCTCAGTGGTTTAACCCGCTGTGCCACCAAGGGCTCCATACTCCTCAGTTTAAGGCTCCTTAAAAAAGAAAATTGCAAATCAGGCTCCGTTAATTAGGATTTATGCCTTTGAATATTTGCTAGTGAGATCAACTTACCTGAGCAGAGAGTACATATCCAAGAGGTTGTTCTGAATAGGTGTCCCAGTCACAGCCCATCTGGCAGTAGCTCTCAGTTTACAGGCAGCCATTGAGGCCTGAACTTTGGGGTTTTTGATATTGTGAGCCTCATCCAGTATAATTCGAGCCCAGTGTATCCAAGGCAGCGGAGAGAAAGGAAGTGATTTATCCTGGGAAAGGGAACAGACCTGGCTTTTATAGTATTAGGGGAAAAGAAACTAAAGTACACTTATTAAGGTAGAAAGGAACATAATCAATGGCAAAATTCAATGCCTCACATGTAAAAAAATCATATATCAAATCGACAACATATGACAATAGATAGGTTTACATTCCACAGGAACCTCAAAATATGGATGTTCAAATTTGCATTTGAAAATGGTTAGGCTCCTGTCTATGATTGCCTAGCCCTAATTGACCATCAGATTGAATCTCAGCACTTTACCCCAGTCCTGGCCCTATAATCTGTTTTTGCACAAGCCCGTGGCCAGCCTTCTCTAATTTTAATCTCTCTAATTTTGATCTGACCACCATAGTCCTGGTTCTGGTTGTTGGGATTGGCTCTCATTTATTCTAATGATGTTTTTATATTTTCCTGTTTTTAGATTGTAATTAGATTGTCATGTATTTATTGTGTTTTTAATGTGTTCTTACTTGTCTAACTTTGTTGTTATTGGGCTTATTCTCACTTGCAAGCTGCCCCGAGTCTCTTCGGGGAGATGGTGGCAGGATATAAAAATAAAATTCTTGTTGTTCTTGTTGTTATTAAAACCATTAACACTATAACAACAATCATAGACACAACATAAAACATTTAGATGTTGCATCAATCATAGGGTGTTTTTAACTATTTCCATATTCCTGTCATTCATCAAATGCCTACTTGAATAACTAAGTGTTAAGTTGTTTCCTAAACGCTAGGAGGGCGGGTGCTGATCTAATCTCGCTGGAGAGGGAGTTCCACAACCAAGGGGCCACCACCGATAAGGCCTTGTCTCTCATCCTCCCAATCGCACCTGCAAAGGTGGAGGGGCTGAGAGCAAGACCTCCAGGCAAATCTTAGTGTTCTAGCTGGTTTATAAAGGGAGATGTGTTCGGGCAGGTAAGCTGGACTGGAACTGTTTAGGGATTTATAGGCCAAAGCTAGCATTTTTAATTGTGCTTGGTAGCAGACTGGCAGCCAGAGAAGCTGATGCAACCAGGGGGTTGTGTGCTCCCTGTATACCGCTCTGGTGAGCAACCTGGCTGCCGCCCATTGGACTACTTGAAGCTTCTGAACAGTCTTCAAAGGCAACCCCACATAGAGCGCATTGCAATAATCTTTTCGAGATGTAACAAGAGTATGGACCACTGTGGCCAAGTCTGGTTCAGTGGTCCATCCTCTTACATATTATGGGTTTACATTTCTAATAAGCAAAACATTCCTCATCTTACAGCTTTAAAGAGACTAAACCTCTATGCCAGGCCCTCTCCATTTCTACAATGTCAGAGTTCAAATATTATGACTGTAACTGAACATGGAAATTTATCAAATGAGCATATATTAAACGAACAGCAAAATTCAGAGTTTTGTTGTTCCTTTTGGTTGGTAAAATGTAGATTTAACATCTGATAATTCAACAAAAGGAAAATAAGAGATAGCAAGTGGGTGGTATATTTAAGTGACGAATGATCTATCTTGACATCTCAAATTATCTCCTGTAATCAGGGCTGTAGCCAAGGGGGGAGATGGGTTAGGGGTTCAACAATGCCCCCCCCCCCCCCAAATTGTTCAGGTTTTAATTTTAACTGGTTAAGCAAATCCCCCTGTTAAGTCTATGAGAAGCAAAAATTAAACAAGCCTCTCCAGAACTGCAAGCAAATTTTGACAATTTATTCACAGTTATTACTTGCAGCAATAGCTGATATTGTGGAAGCAACCAAGTTGGCCCACCCACAACTGGTAGGCAAAGCCTAAGGCATGGGAGGGATTTGAAGCCCCGCATGAAGGAGACAAGATTGATTTAAAATTGATTTAATTAAGTCTATATGAAATAAAGAATGAATCATACTATTTAAATTATTTTGTGTTATGGAACTACTTCTCATGATTTGCTAAAAATCGTTTTTTCAACCCCCTACCCCCCTTTTTTTCTGGTAAAGGTCCTGCCTGTAATACTTATTTTCCTAGCTTTGGCAGACACAAGTACTTGTTTCTGCTCCAAATGGGAAGGCAATGAGCTAGGGATCAAAATGTTACTACATGTCCTATTTTACTCATAAGCAAATTCTGTCCATTTTGCAATACCTCCCTTCAAAAAACAACAGAACAATTTTGCGCTTAAATTAACCTTTTAAAATATGTTTTCATTTATGTTTGAAAATGTCACAAAATCAAATGAACATATAGCTGCAGTCCAATTCCCAGACTAATTCAGAGGATGCGAATCAGTTAATATAAAAAATATTATTCTTCCATGCAGGACATGGAAATGCTTCTCTCATTTAGCATTAACATATATCACGTTAATATATGGGGCATTCAGCTATTCATATTGTCCCAAACACATTTCAAAAGCAAGTATATATATTTCAGTCACCTGCACTACGAAGTCTTCAGCAGCAGCCTCTGTTTCTTCTTTCTGTGTAGGAATTTCTTTGGCCAGAATAGTGTAAGTAGTGACAACAACATCATATTCAGAAAGGCTGTAGAGAAGAGCAGAGAACTGGTCAATAATGCATCTCAGTTTCATTTTTAAAATGGTTTTAAAAATCTTGATGCAAAATCAAAGAAAAGGCTTTCAAAACACTGAACTTAAATAAACAATCTGAGCACAAATGCATGGATAGCTATTCAGGAATAAGTTTTATTGTGTCTAAAGGAGGTTACCTCATAAGAATTTGGGTCCACAGATAAGCCAATACAGAGTGTTCTTAAGGGGAAAAAAAGGAGTGAACTACCGCTATTTCTACAAGAAAAATGTAGAAGAGCAAAGTAGTGTTTCAGTGCCAGGTTTCCTTAACATCCAGCAATTCAGTGCATATATTAAAACTATTTTTTAACGTTGGACTTACACAGTAGTATTCTTAATTCGGTTGGGTCCATGATACAAACAGACTTTCAGATTGCCGCTTCTTACATGTCTTTCAATCTCATTTTTCCAGTGATGAATTAGGGATGCAGGACAGACAATCAGAGTGGAACAGGAATTGATAACCGTGGAATCTTGAAAGAAAACATTAAGAGGTGAGTCCAACAGGGACCTGAGAAAATCCATTTCAAATGTAGAGTTCAGTGTTCCTGTCACTTACAGTCACATTTTCCCCCACCTGCCAGTATTCCATGCTCTATAAGCATTTCTAGTATTCATGGGAAGTGGCGGAGTTTTTTTTGCTAGGGCTTTTCCTAAAGAATTTTTGAATTACCATATATACTTGAGTATAAGCTGACCCAGTTATAAGCCAAGGCACCTAAATTTACCACAAAAAACTGGGAAAACGTACTGACTTAAGCACAAACCAAAGGTGGGAAATTCAGTAGCTACTGATAAATTTCAAAATAAAAACAAATATATATATTGTCAAAGGCTTTCATGACCTCAAGGATGGCATGCTTACCTGTGGAGAAACAAGGATAAAAAGGAAAAAAAATTCAAAAATCACCCTATAAGAGCCGCATTAATTAATACCTGGAACAAATACAGAGAAAGACTCCATCAAAAAACTCCAATGTGGTTCTCCCCTACAGAAGCAAATCACAAAAGAGAAATACCTAGGAACATATGGCTCCCATATAGACAACTAATAAACATCAAGGGAAAAGAAATCACACTCAAATCTAGAGAAGAACTAAACCAAGTAGACCCTTCTATCTCTTGGTTTCATTACCATCAAATCAGGGAAAACTTCAAGATAGATGAAGCAGTAGGTTTCGAGACAAAGGCATCCTTTTGGGACAATATACTAACAACAGAAACAAAGCTCATCAGAAAAATATACAATCAGCTATTGAAATGGGCTACCGAAACTGAACAAATTAAGACCAACATGACAGCGTGGGCAAGAGACCTCGGTCATTCAATACCACTCATCGACTGGGAAAGAATCTGGCAAAACAAAATCAAATACACATATTCAACAGACATAAGGGAGAGTTGGTACAAAATCTTCTATAGGTGGTACTTAACACCTGAAATTTTGGCCAAAATTAATAAGAATAAGAAAAATGAGTGCTGTTGGAAATGCGAAAGAGAAAAGGGTACGTTACTACACATGTGGTGGGAATGCAAAGGGATCAAAAAATATTGGACACAAATCCATAAATCGATTGAAAAAATCTTAGGGAAAAAATTCGATTTGAGACCGGAAACATTAATACTGGGACTTCACAATCTCAAAATAGAAAAGAACGATGACAAAATAATTTTTTACCTAACAACGGCTGCTAGGATGGTCCTAGCGAGACAATGGAAGAATAAGGAACTACCAACATATGAGCAATGGACTCAGAAAATATTGGATATAATCAATATGGATATCTTGACACAGAAAATTACTCAAAACCATAACAAACCCCAGAAGACCAACTGGAAAACAGTACTAAAATTTATACAGGAAGAAAACAAAGAAATCCATTTAATAGAGATACAATAAGAACCAAAAGAATAACAATAACAATAACAATATTTATATACAAATACTTATTATTTTCTAATTCTCTTTCTTATTTCAATCCCTCTATCTAGGAAAAAAAAAAAATTTACAGCTAAAGAGAAAGTAAAAGGGGACAACTAACCCCAAGCAATCAAGAAGATTAGTATTTACATTATCTCCAAAGAGAGTATCCAAAAGTCAAAATTGAAAATCTGCCTCAAACACAGCAAATAGGAAGAACAAGTGAAAATAAAACCAAATGAATTAAAGCAAAATCTATACCATGATGGTTATACCTGGAAGTCACAATCCCCAACCTTACCCCCACCCCAACCTTCCTTCTGACTCCCCACTCCCTCCCCCCTACCCACAACCTCTCCCCCCCCTTCCAAATTTCCCCCACCACATCCTGTGTTTTTAAATTTGTATGTATGTAGGTATGTATGTATGTTTTGTAAGTTTTGTAAAGCAAAAGCAAAAGCAATAAAAATTTATATATAAAAAAAAAAGGCTTTCATGACCAAAATCACTGGGTTGTTGTAGGTTTTTCGGGCTGTATGTCCATGTTCTAGAAGCATTCTCTCCTGATGTTTTGCCTGAGACATGATTAGGTTATATGTTTTTGAATATTTACATAAAACTGTAATTTAAGATTAGACTCTCTGACTCTGATTAAACCATTATTCCAACCTTCTTCAATGTAAATGTGCTTATGTATCCTTCCAATAATGATGAGAGCAAAATAATAAATATTATAAAAATAACAATAACAGAGTAAAATAATAGAACTGTAATAATAACAGTAATAATAGAGTAAAATAATAAATGCAATAATAACAACAATAAATAAACATAATAAATGTAAATAACAACAACAACAACAACAACAACAACAGAGTAAAATAATAAATAACCTTGGCTTGAGTATAAGCCGAGGTGGTCTTTTTCAGCCTAAAAAAAGGGCTGAAACTTGGCTTATACTTGAATATATACAGTACTTCAAATCTTGGTGCTTTTCAAACTGATACCTATTCTTTTATGATGGATGCTTAAATGTTGATACCAAAAGGTATCAAAATTCACGGTCCTTTCTACACTGCCATATAATAGATTATCAAATCAGATAATTAACAGTATTTCATTTGAACTGGATTTTACGAGTCCACACTGCCATATGATCCAGTTCAAAGCAGATAATCTAGATTTTATATAGCAATGTAGATGGGACCTGAGACTGATACAGCGGTTTGACATAATACCTCATTAAAAAGCAGCCCTACAGACACTACATTCCTACTCTAAACAACTAGGTATAAAAGGATCTATTTTTATAATAGTAAGATTCTGTCTGATCTTGGAAGCTGGTTAGAACTGGTTAGTACTTAGATGGAAAATCCCGAACTGTAGGCTAGAATTCAGAGGGAGCTCTGATGGTCTTTCTTACCTCAAAAATCCTGTGAAATTAATGATAAAGATAATTTGAAGGCATGTGCGCGCACACACACACAAAAGAAAGGCAATAGAATTATGAGTTATGTGTTATCTCTGTACCTTTTCTTGACATCCACACTTCTAGTTTTTTCTCTTTCATTTTCCCTTTTTCTCTCTGTTTAAGCTTCTGGGCCAAGACAAGAGCAATCATTGTTAAAGTCTTCCCTAAGCCCATATCATCCGCTGGGAAAAAGAAAAGAAACAAAACAAAAATTAGGACTGTTGGGCATGCTGAAGATTTTAACTCTCTGACTTAACTGTGGATCCTTTCATAGTTCTAACATTATTTTACTTTAACTGTCATGGCTGCATCCTCTGGGGACTGGAATCTGTAGTGTAGTGAGGCACAAGAAAGCTCTGGCTAAGAGGTTTAATAGTAAAGGTTTCCCCTGATATTAAGTCTAGTCATGTCCGACTCTGGGGAGTGGTGTTCATCTCCATTTCTAGGCCAAAGAGTCAGCACTGTCCATAGACAGCTCCAAGGTCATGTGGCCAGCATGACTGCATGGAGTGCCATTACCTTCCCGCCAGGTAATGGTACCTATTGATCTACTCACATCTGCATGTTTTCGAACTACTAGGTTAGCTGGGGCTAACAGCAGGAGTTCACCCCGCTCCCTGGATTTGAACCGCCAACCTTTCGGTCAGCAAGTTCAGCAGCTCAGCAGTTTAACCGGCTATGTATCAGAAGTACAAGAGTTTTAATACCCATCCCTAAATTACAAACCCAGGATTCCACAGGATGTAGCCATGGCAGGTAAAGAAGAAATTATTGAACTAAATAGTGAGAAAATGCCTTCTATCTCACCAGTGATCAGAAAACTGTGAACCTGTCAACACAGACTACCTCATTTAGCCAAGCTTTAATCTGCAGAGCAGGGTGGGTAACCTCTGGTTCATTGGTCAGATGTTGTTCCCAGGGTCACTTCATTTGGCATGTGGCTGCTTCTCCAACTGCCCTGCCCCACCAGCAATTAAAAGTCACTATTACTGTGAAACAGAGGACTTTTAAAAAGCCATAATTTTCACTAAAAGGGACGTTTGTGTAAAATCACAGCAGGAGAAGAAATGGAAAACTCTTCGTTATTTGCGACATACCCCATAGCCCTTATGAAATATCCCCTGGGACAGTAACCAGGCTCTTAAAAACCCTGCCTTGTCCTCACGACAGCCGCCAGAATTGTTTTCGCGAGGGAATGGAAACAAGAGTTAAATCCATCCACAGAATTGTGGATAGACAAAATGAGGGAGATAAAAGATAGGGATGAATTGACTTTTTTGTTGAAGAAGAATACTGGAAATACTTCAAAAAGAACAAACTGGCATCTCTTTTACAGCTATCTGGAGAATTTGGAAAAATAGAAGTTACAATAGACATTTTTATTCAATGATTTTGCTAAAAGAAAGACATTAACCAAGAAGATGGAATGGAAAGTAAGGTTGCTTACCTGTAACCATGTTTCTTCGAGTGGTCAACTGTGAAATTCACACTTGTGTGAATTTTACAGTGACCACGCTGAAGAAAGTAAGGTTGCTGACCTGTAACCATGTTTCTTCGAGTGGTCAACTGTGAAATTCACACAAGTGTGGATTTCACAGTGACCACGCTGAAGAAGTCAATTTTAATTTTAATTTTTGTGTGCAATATTTTGTATATTTTTTTTCTTTTTCTCTTCTTTTTTCTTCTTATAAACTTCTCTTCTTTCCTCCTCTTTCCTATACTGTTATTGTTCTCACTCTTTCGTTGGATTGTTATAAAATTTAATAAAATCTTTTTTTAAAAAAACAACAATCCTGCCTTGTTGCCAACTAAAATTTTTAAAAAGCCTAACTTCCATATAGAGAAGCATTTTCTCACCAGTAGTAAGTATACGAGTGTGAAAATGTGAATGAGAAAAATATGAGTTCGTTCCATCCACATTATGTGCAAATACGTGTATACATCTCTGGCTTGTTGCTCTGCCAAAAGCAATCTGACTCTCATGTCAATCTGCACTGCCCCCAAGTGTTCCCTATGCCTGCTGCCTTGAGATGATCCAACATACATTTACCTGAGAATAACACTCACAGAATCAACATGTAAAGGGTGAGGCTGTGAGGATTCACTGCTCTGGATCAACAACTTTAACTCATGCTAAGAGAACACCAGTCCCTGCAAGTACTACAATTCAAATCCGACCTGAACACAAAAACTCTAATTATTCAGATTAGTATGTTCTGCTCTAAAACAAAACTTGGGAAGATTTATTAGGAACCCCATTTCTAGGATCCTGCTGGCAGCAGGCCAAAAATGTAACTTTTCCAAGCTATACCTATGACAGGAATAAGGGACAATAGTATAGCCTTTCCCTTCTCAATCCAACACAAATCCTGCACGCAAAGCTACTTTCAATGAAAGTGTCTCTTTAAGGGCACGTACTACAGAATCATTAATTGTCTCGAAGTTTCTTACCCAAAATTCCTCCACAAGGTTTCTGATTTTCCCGCCACAGGAGCCAAGCAAGTGCCTGCTTTTGATGTAGCAGCAGGGAGACCTGAGAAAGTCAGTCATAAGGTATACAATTAAGAGGTTTGCAAAGTCACTTTTTCTTAAGTATGTACAGTCTGCTGACCAAGTCTGCAAGATAACCAGAACATAAATGTCTCTGCTTTATCTGTAACAGACCTCACCCTTAGGTTGGTTTCAGTAACACATAATATTTCACCTTAGGGACTGAGGACAATAAGAAATATAAAAACTTGTACCTATAGGTATTAGCAATTTTAGTAGGATTATTTAGTTGGATCTGCAATGACAGAATAGTATGTTTTTACATTTTCTTTTCATTACACAGGATTGGACGGTTAGAGATTTAGCTGTCTGTATAAAAACATATTAACATTTGAAAACACTCTGCTAAAACAGTAAGTTTAACAAAATATATAGGGAACAAATTTTTTGTTGATGCTTTCTGGACTTCACTCACCTTCAACCCAGGTGGATCTTCAACCACTGTCTCCTCTGTGGGGCAGGACTCGAGAGATTTGTGGAGCTGGCTAATTGCGTCGCTCATGACATTGTACACAGCTTGGAGACGGTCTTCAGTCATTCGGCCTCCATAAAGGGCCTGCATATGGGAATCCTCTGGAAGAAAGTATCAGGAAAACTAAACAATAAGGAATAACGTCAGAGAAAAACAGTTAGTAAATAAATCAAGCTCAGTATCTGAATGGGAAATATTTTCTCTAAATTGCAAGAGTACAGCTAAGCAAGGGCTGTGGTGGCGCAGCGGGTTAAACCGCTAAGCTGCAGAACTTGCTGACCAGAAAGTCAGTGGTTCAAATCTGCAAGACAGAGTGAGCTTCCGCTCTTAGGCCCAACTTCTGCCAACCTAGTAATTCAAAAATATGCAAATGTGAGTAGATCAATAGCTGCCACTTCGGTGGGAAGGTAACGACGCTCCATACAGTCATGCTGGCCACATGACCTTGGAGGTGTCTACGGACAACGCCGGCTCTTCAGCTTAGAAATGGGGATGACCCCCCAGAATCGGACACAACTAGACTTAATGTCAAGGGAAAACCTTTACCTTTACAGCTAAACAAATGTTTATTGCATGCTATTGCCATCTCTTTCTAAATGGCAAGAGAACAGCCAACAAAATATTTATATCATATAATATTACAAAGATTGGGTAAGACAGGGGTAGGCAACACTGGCCATCCAGAAACTGTTGCATTGCAGCTTCCATCAGCATGAGTGAGAAAAGCCAAAGATGAGAATTATGGGTAACACAGTCCAAAAACATTGGGAGGACCACATGTTGCCCACCACAATGTAATAAATCTGTATTATTTTAGTCATTTTATCAGTAACTCCAGAAACTTAATTAATTTCTAATCACATTAGAGCAGTGGTTCTCAACCTGTGGGTCCCCAGATGTTTTGGCCTTCAACTTCCAGAAATCCTATCAGCTGGTAAACTGGCAAGGAACCAGTGCAATACAGCGTGCCACCTCCCACTTTTACCTGTAGTGTTACTGAAATATTGACTAGATCCCAAAGGTAAATTGAGCCCCAAGGAGCTAGCTGCACGGTGTTTTTGGAATGGCTGTGACTCTCCTTCCACCTCAGTAGTTGGCTGCTTCATGGGGTTGTGCTCAGTCTTTTCCCGATGGATAGTGTTCACTTCTCCTGGAGGGTAAAATCCAGTTAAAATATGCAGAAAACAGTCCATGATACAGCTCTTCCTGGACAGTATAATTTTAGATTGCATGTGGGGGCAAATGAATTGAAAAGGCTAAAAATGTGGATGTTCAACCATCATTCAATGAACAATCTAGCAGTGCAATAAGAAAAGATGAAATAGTGCAATGACAAATTGGAACGGCCATGGACTACAACATTGAATTGTGTGATTTTAAATAATTGGTTTTAAGGTTAAATAATGTTTTAATGCTCATGTTTTTATTATGTTTATTTTTGGCATCTAACTGGAACAGCTCTTGGTGGACCAATATGAATTTTAACTGTCCAGACCTATTTTGGACTGTAGATTTGGAACACTGGCTCCAAATGATGAATTTAAATGCTTACCACTCTTTGCATTTTCTTCTGTCTCCAAGTTCAGAGAACTAAGTGCAGATTCCAGCTCTTCTACTTGCTTTAATAATCGTTCGCCTTTATCTGGCAGTGCCTGGACATTCACCAATTTCAAAGTTTTCTAGAGACAAGAAGAGAGGGAAAGATATGTAACAGATTATCTAAATAGCAGATAAATAGAAGAGTGATACAGGGATAATAAGTGGACTACAACAATTATAGAAAGTTAGAATATTCTAACTTCCTATAATTGCTCCAACATGCTCCAACATAAACAGTTCCACTTATCCTCTCTTATCATCTATCTACAGATTAGAGTCCAACTAAACAATGGGAAAAGTATAATAACAGAACATGATTAAGGAAGCAGATGAGGAAGTGTTCTAGTTTGCTGCCTTGCTCGTTTTCACATTTCTCTGCCTGCCCAATGCAATACCACTATCATTCTCTTATATAGTTTTCAGAAGGTTTCATTTGGAAAAGTGACAAAATAGAAAACTTCCTCATAGTAACATTTCCATATAAGACTACACAAAGCCAAATTGTCAGACTCTGGAAAATCTTACAGTTAAAATCAAGCTCACAACAATAAAATGCTGGAGACAAGTAGTTTATTCCTTCTTTCCATAATCCTAAAAAGACAGTTCTAAAGTTTTCCCACTCAAACCTCCTGTATATATCAGTCCCAACTCCCACCCACCCCCTAGTGTCCAAACACTGTGACCACAGTTTGTTAACTACAGTTTCAATTTCCCACACAAAACAGATGTCTTATCTACACTACCTTCCCCAACTGTACCCAGCCTCCCTTCCCTCCACCTCCCTTCCCCCCACCTCCCTTCTTTATGACAGAGACATTCTGAGATTCATCTGGCAGGGGAAAAAGGCAAGGATCAAATACACAACCCTGGTGGACACGAAAGACAGAGGAGGCTTGGGGTTACCAAACTTACAATGGTATTTTGAGGCCTGTGCTCTGACATGGGTAAGGGACTGAGCTACCTTAAAGAAGAAAAAACTGTTAAATTTGGAGGGAACGGAGTTAAGAAGGGGCTGGCATGCCTACCTATGGCATGGGAAAGCCCAAATAGAAAAAGGTTTTGCCAACCACTTCGTCAGAGCAGCTCTGCTGAAGGTGTGGGAGAAGTATAAAACTAGGTTTTATAATAAAACACCACTCTGGGTTTCCCCCATCGAGGCATTTCATAAAAGGGAGCTCCCCAGCAGTTCCTGGCACCCATACAGTATGCTTCTGGAAAAAGAAGGTGCACAGTATAGGTTAAAATCAATGGAAGAGTTGAGGACCTTAGACGAAAAGTTTTCGTGGTTCCAGTACCGCCAGGTGTCAGATAGCTTTAAAGAGGACAACAAAAAAGGCTTCGCCCCAAAAGAAGCTTTGTGGGATACAATTATGCGGAAAGAGAGGAAGTTGATCAAAGTCCTCTATTTAAACTTAGCGGAATGGGGGACAGAAAAAGAACTGATAAAGGAAAACATGATTTCCTGGGCAGTGGACCTGGGTCACTCTATTTTGCTTAAGGAATGGGAGGACATCTGGAAAGTAAAAACTAAATTTGCCAAATCGATAAACATCACAGAGAGCTGGTATAAGATGTTTGTGCGATGGCACCTGATGCCACAGAGACTAGCGAAATTCTATAAGGGCACAAATAATATTTGCTGGAAATGTAGTAAGAAAGTGGGCACGTACCTACATATTTGGTGGCTGTGCAAAAGAACAAGGACATTCTGGAAGGAGATACATCTACATGTACAGGGCATATTACAAATAAAATTCGAGTTAAAGGCAGAATATTATCTACTACATTTATTAGACTCCGGACTGGAGCGAAATAAGGAAATGTTATTATACCACCTCTCAGCAGCGACAAGAACTGTATTTGCAGGCAGATGGAAATCCAGCGAGCTGCCATCAGTGGAAGTTTGGCTACTAAAAATAAGGGATTTCATGGAGCTAGACTCACTAGCGAATATGGTATATGATGTAAGCAAAAAGAGAAGTGTAGATTGGCAACCACTTAGGCGATATTTCAAAGAAAGGAAAAATATTAAGGTATGAAAAACATGATGTTGACGGAAGATAGGAAGAATAGAGATATCAATGTAACAAGTAAGAATTAGTCACCTCACAAATGTTGGGAAGTCAATTGGATGCATGGTATACAACCGCACTTTCCCCCTCCAATTCCCCTATTCCCACCACTTCCCTTCCTCATACCCATACCCACTCCCCTCCTTTCCCACCTCCCAGGTATGCGTGGAACTGTAGGGTTGCATAGGCAGAGACAGGTATAATTCATGACTGCTCGTTATGTTTTACTTGTGGGATTATAATTGTAATGAACTTGCAACCTTACTGTATGTAAGTACGTATGAAAGTATGTCTATGTATAAAAATGTGCAATAAATATTTATACTGAAAAAAAAAATGTGATGCCCTTTGCATGACCTAGACATGAGAAAAAAAACCCGAGACTATTCTTATACAGCTTTTTCCAAGCTGGTGCCTTCAAGATGAGCTGGAACGCAGCAATCTGGAGGCTATCAGGTTGGACAAGATGGAACTAGTACAGCAGCAGCGTGGATTATAGTGTGACCTCTATATCCACAGATTTTTTTAACCACTTATTTAACCACCCTTGGGTTGAAAATATTGCAAAACAATCAAAAAGCAACCCTTGATTTTGCAATATTATATAAGGGACAATATTGTAAAATAATGAAACTTGAGCATTCATGGATTTTGGTATCCATAGGGGAGTTTTGGAATCAAATCCCAGTGGATTCCAAGAACCCACTATACCCACAACACAGGACATTTTCCAGTCCCATTGAATATATAAACAGATACAGAAAATCAAGCATATAGCAAGAGAGACCTTTTTCTGCTCCAGCTGAGCTGAAAGTTGGTGGTGAAGAGCTTTGGAATCCACATTTCCTGTGATCTGCAAAGAGGCCAGTTCTGGCAATGTGGGAGACAGTTTCTTTTGACCGCTGTCTTTTCCTTGTTGGAAATCAAATCCTTGCACAACAGGTAATTCGAAAGGCACAGATTTGTCACTTTCACCGCTGCTAACATTTTTAGTGGTACAGTCTTTATTCCCCGGAGTGACTCCCATCTGTAACAGCTCTGATGATTTCTCTGGATTTCCTTTGTGTGGTGCTCCAGGAACCGAGCCTGTCAATTCCTGAACAGCTACATGATCTCTAGACACTCCTGTCTCTTTTTCAGCTCCCCAATGGCCATTTGTTTTCATTGTTATACTTTTGTCCTTGCAGGTTTCTGGAACCCCTTTGCCAGGCTGTTCCTCATTAATGGGCCTGCCACTGGATTTCTGGATCTTGAAATTTAGCAATGGTTGCTCTGATCTTTTTTCTTTCTGCACATCAACTCCAGCAGTTCTCACAGCTGAACCATGTCCAGTGTGAACAGGAGGCATCTCAACCTTTTTACCCAGATATTTATATCCATTCAAAGATGTCACTTTCTCCCTTACAGACACGGCATCACTTGATTTTGCTTGGTTTTCTATTCCTTCTGTGTATGAATTCTCACATTTTCCTCCAAACTGTGTATTTTTGATCTTCAGCGTTGTTAGAAGCTCTTTTCTTTTGGTTTCAGATGATAATTTTTGAAAAGCCTCTTTGTCAAACTCTACAGTTTCTTTTTTCTCATGTTCTTTTTTTATTTGATTTTTGTCCCCTCTGTCATTTAGTTCTTTAACAGATGATAATTCTTGGTTCTTATTTGGTACTTTGAATGGATTTCTTTGATTTCTGTGATCATGGATCAACTCCAGCATTTGCTGAGGTTGTGGTTTGGTTGGGATTGTCTTGGTTTTTGAATCCTGTAAAAACAAACAAAGAGATGAAATCTTAATCTATTTACAATATAATGAGATAGCATGAATACTACAGCTGCCTGTTCCCTGCACTCTTGGAGAACAGTTCTACAGGAAAAGCTGATATTTCTAGGACTATACTTCCAAGGTTTGTAAAACTTCTAACTGTTATAACCACTGACAATGCAGAAACTATTTTAGTCAAACTTAATGACTGTATGCGAAACTTTTTAAACTGTGTGCAGACCAGCAAATCTGAGGTTTTAAAATGTTGTGGAGCCTCCTAAGTACCTCCTGAATGATCTCAAATATGCCACTAGAACTACAATGTGCTGCCCAATACATTTTTAAAACATTTCAGAATGTGCTATTGTTCCTCCTTCCAAGCAGAATACAGGCAGTCCCCAAGTTACAAATGACTCATAGTTAAGAATGGGGGTGAGACAGCAGGAAGGAGAGAAATCTCCACACATGAAGGGAAATTAGCTCCTGAAAAGGGTATTTCAACTGAAGCTTTATCACCAATCTTTGTTTCCACAACAAGCCACATTTTTCAAAAGCTAATTATCACCATGACAAAAAGTGAGGTGAAATCTTCTGAACAGGGGCTCAGACCACAAAACAAACACTACAGTCCCCTCAGGGAGAGCGGGTGGGTTAAAAAGATGGTATTATTATATTATTACTACAGGGGTTGCCTTTGCTCTTGTTGTATTCCTATTTTGCTCATTTTGTTATATTGAAATATCACATGTGTAACTGTGAACCTTTTGTGTCTATTTCTATGATCCTTAAATATATATATATTTAAATATTTCATTAGTGTAATGGCCCCAAAGTGGTTGCAAAATATTTAATTGTATTTTTACCTGCCATGGGACTCTTCCACACCATTGTTTTCCTTCTGCTTTAGCTTTACTGCATCGATAAAACAGCCTAGAATCAAATAAAATATGGTCTGTCAAATTGCTATTAATAAAACATAGACAAAAATAAGAATGAGAAAGGAAAATATACACATATAAAGGTGCAGGTATATATGTAACCAAAACTATACTAATGCTAAAACACAGTATCAAATCCCTAATTTAAAACAATAAAAACTAACTAAAACATTAATTCACAAATACATTAAGGCCTCTTCTACACTGCCAGATGATCCAGATTATCAAAGTAGATAATCCAGATTATCTGCTTTGAACTGGATTGTATGAGTTTACAATGCCATAAAATCCAGTTCAAAGCAGATAATCTGGATTATATATGGCAGTGTAGAGGGGTCCTAAGACTAATGAACTGATCTGGCAACCTAAACCGTAATGAAAATAATACAAATTGGAAAACATATTATTTTACTATTACAGATCAAACTAAACAGTTTAACTGAATTATTATCAACCCCCTTGTGGCGTAGTGGGTTAAACTGCTGAGCTGCTGAACTTGCTGACCAAAAGGCTGGCAGTTCAAATCAGGGAAGTGGGATGAACTCCCCCTGTTAGGCCCAGCTTCTGCCAATCTAGCAGTTTGAAAACATGCAAATGTTAGTAGACCAATAGGTACCACCTTGGCGGGAAGGTAATGGCGCTTCATGCAGTCATGCGGGCCACATGACCTTGGAGGTTTCTACAGACAACGCTGGCTCTTTGGCTTAGAAGTGGAGATGAGCACCATGCCCCAAGGCTGGTCATGACTAGACTTAAAATCAGGGGAAACCTTTATCTTAGCTACAAATATTACATCTTTAGACTTCTTATTGCTCAATTTTTTTCAAAAAGTCTTCATTTAGTTTTTCTCTCACAACCCATGTTATTTTGGCAATTTAGGCTTCATACCAAAGCGCATTCTTACTGGCCGGAAAGCATCCCTTTGAGCAGTGTGTTTGATGCTGTTTAGCACTGTCTATGACATTTGCATGAAGACTTGCCGGTGTTCTTACTAGTTGCAAAATGCCTGCTTTGGACCATGACAGTTGCTTCCTAACTTCTTGTCAATATTTCCGGCATGGTGGCAAGCAGCTGGAAAACGCTGAGCTGCTCTACCTTTGCTGCTGAAATCCAGAGGAATCGTACGCCATCCCCTCACCAATTCCATCCACAAGTGAGGAGGAGAGACCCCGAGCATCTGGCTCTCCGTAGAGGCTCGCAGAGCCAAAGGAAGAACTAGGAGGGCGGAGGAAAGGCGGAGGAAAGGCTAAAGCAGGGAAGAAAGGAGAAGCGGCCGCCATTACATCGCGGCCGATCGACCTACCTGCAGCCTCCGCGGCCGGGTGAGCTTATTGGGGGCTATCAGCGGGCTAGACCACCGCTGCAGCCGCTGCAGCCGTTGCCATCAGGCCTCCACCGGCCCCTTACTTCCACCGGGCCACCACTCTCCCGGGCGCTGCCTGGCCTTTGCGTCGGCTAAGGCCCCACGCCTCCGCGCTGCCGCGCTGCCTCCGCGCCTCCGCGCTGTCTGGCCGCCGCGCCTCTGCGCTGCCTGGCCTCCGCGCCTGCCAAGCTGCGGCCGCCATCTTCACTGGGCTGCCTCCCGGAGGGGCCGCCAAACTGCCGCCGCCACAGCGGCTGGACCACCACCAGGCCGGACCATCTCCACAGGGCCGACGCCGCCGTCGCGGCTGCCGCGGCCGCCATTACAATCGGCCGCGGCCGGCACCTTCGCAGGGCCGCTGCCGCCGCCACCCGGAGGAGTTTGGAGAGGAGAAATGGGGAGCGAGGAAGCCTGAAGCCAGGGGACGAGCTGCCGCCGCCGCCACCGCGAGCAGCCGAGCCGCCGAGCCGCTGAGCAGCCGCTGCCGGTCCAGCGCCGCCGCCGCCAGCCGCCGGGTGGGGGGTTGGGCGCTCCCTAGCCCCCGCAACCGCGGCCGGTGGAGTGTCACCGCGGCTTTTGCCGGGCTGCTGGGTCACTGGACCACGGCTGAGTTGCTGGGCCTGTTTTTAGCCATCAGGCGAGCTCGTCTTCACCCTTCAACTTAGACGAGCCCCCCCTGTCGGCTGATCCCATCTCGCCCCTCATTTTCGCCGCCGGCACAGAGGACCTCGTGCTATTCCACCTTTGGGCGAGTCCACCTTTATTGACTGCTACTCTTGTGTAGACAGCTGTGCGGACCCTTGGCCAGCATTCGGGTTCTCTTTTTGTGTGTAAATCTTTAAGCTGGTTTCCCCTCTGGGATCCTCTGAGCAAAGTGTGACTAACCATCTGTGCTGCTCCACCTCCGAGGTACCAACTCCGGAAGCCTATCCGCCGGTTCACCAACTGTCCAAGCCCGATTGGGGGTCATAGCAATATTAGTTAACCATCGTACACGGGTAGTTGTATAATTAGCAACTAGCACTGCCCGGTAGTCCTGGTTGTTACTATTATCATTGTTATAAGAACGATCTGGAACACTCAAGCGTCTTCCAACTGCTGCTAGACTGCATTAGCACTTTCACCCCTTCCCTGTTCCTCCGTGCCGCACTTTATACCGTTAAGTAGAGCACTTTAGATCTAGCATTTTAATGTGCGTTGAATGTGTGTTGCTGCTGAGTGATCATTGACGTTCATCCTCGATCATTGACGGCTGTTCCAGAAATTGTTGCACTTTAAGAACGTAAGAACTGGCACCTTAAGACCTAACGATATTTTGCACTTTAAGAACTGACTATATCGATACCACCATCCGAATCGTCGCCACTCATGTGGTACCCTGCCCCCCTCTGGATACTGTTTACGTTACTCTGCTGTGGCGGAGGGGGCGGAGGAGGAGGCGGCCTGGAATCTGGAATTGAGAGTGTGGTGGGAAGGGGGGAGGGAGGGGAGGGGAGATGCTGGCAAGAACTAATAAGCTTGACAACAAGTATAGGAGGAAATACCCTTATGGCTCACAACTGCGGCATGGAGGGAGGGAGGTGTTCCACTAGCCGAGGGGCCCCCATAGAGGTCGTGGTGGGAAGGAGGAGATGCGGGAGAAGGAGACCACGAATTCGGCTTAATTCGGACCGCTTTCCTAAATTAACTATTCCCAACAGGTCTCCTAAGGTAATTTGGTGTAACCAGGTGAGCGGGCCCTCTGGCTTGAAGGTGGTGTTGTTGAACGCCAGGTCGGTCAACGGAAAAACATCTTGGATCCAGGACTTAATCCTGGAGGAGCGGGCAGACCTGGCGTGCATCACGGAGACCTGGCTGGATGAAGCGGGGGGCGTAAATCTCTCCCAGCTTTGTCCTCCAGGCTTCTCCGTGCAACACCAACCTAGAGCCGGAGGACGGGGAGGCGGGGTCGCAGTGGTCTATAGAGATTCCATCCATCTAACCAGGAGCCCCATCCCGCAGACCACAAATTTCGAATGCGTCCACCTGAGGGTGGGTGACCGGGACAGAATAGGGATTCTGCTAGTGTACCGTCCACCTCGCTGCACTACAGTCTCCCTACCTGAGCTAGCGGGGGTGGTCTCGAGCCTGGCGGTGGAGTCCCAACGGCTCCTTGTGCTGGGGGACTTCAACATCCACGCCGAGGCAACCCTCACAGGTGCGGCTCAGGACTTCATGTCCGCCATGGCAACCATGGGGCTGTCCCAACGAATAACTGGCCCCACCCACTGTGCTGGACACACATTGGACTTGGTTTTCTGTCAGGGATGGGAGCAGGGTGGCGGTGTGGAGGAGTTGTCTAGCTCTCCGTTGCCATGGTCCGACCACTTCCTGATTAGATTTAGACTCACTGCGCCCCCTAACCTCCGCAAGGGTGGAGGACCTATTAGGATGGTCCGCCCCAGGAGGCTAATGGATCCGAGTGGATTCCTGACGGCTCTTGGGGAGTTTCCCGCCGCCGCGGTAGGTGATCATGTCGAGGCCTTGGTCGCTCTCTGGAATGGGGAGATGACCAGGGCTATTGACAAGATCGCTCCGGAACGTCCCCTCTCGAGTAACCGAGCTAAACCAGCCCCTTGGTTTACTGAGGAGCTGGCAGCGATGAAGCGAAAGAAGAGGGTTCTAGAGAGCGTGTGGCGCTCAGACCCAAGCGAGTCAAATCGAACACGGTTTGTGTCCTTTTTAAGGGCATACGCCGCGGCAATAAAAGCCGCAAAGAAATCTTTCTTTGCGGCCACTATTGCGTCTGCAAAAAACCGTCCGGCGGAGTTGTTTCGGGTTGTCAGAGGTCTTTTAACTCCCCCAACCTCAGGTGGGAGCACTGACAACTCGGCAGCACGCTGTGAAGCATTTGCTCGGTTCTTTGCAGACAAAGTCGCTTTGATCCGCTCTGGGCTGGACGCCGCATTAGATGCAGTCTCCGTGGATGTGACACAAGCACCTGCTTGTCCGATTTTATTGGATTCTTTTCAGTTTGTGAAACCCGAGGATGTGGACAAGATACTTGGAGGAATGAGACCCACCACGTCCATCCTAGACCCCTGCCCATCCTGGCTTCTGAAAGAGGCCAGAGGGGGATTGGCCGAGTGGGTAACGGTGGTGGTTAATGCCTCCCTTCGGGAAGGCAAGATTCCAGCGAGCCTAAAACAGGCTGTTGTAAAGCCGCTGTTGAAGAAACCATCACTCGACCCCACTAAATTGGACAACTTTCGGCCTGTTTCCAATCTTCCCTTCTTGGGCAAAGTCATGGAAAGCGTGGTGGCCTCACAACTCCAGGTATTCTTGAGAGACACGGATATTCTGGATCCGGCACAGTCTGGTTTCAGACCGGGACATGGTACCGAGACGGTCTTGGTCGCCTTAGTGGATGATCTGCGCCGGGAGCTAGACAGGGGGAGTGTGTCCCTGTTGGTGCTCCTGGACCTCTCAGCGGCCTTCGATACCGTCGACCACGGTATTCTTCTGGGGCGCCTTGCAGAGATGGGACTTGGGGGCACTGCTCTGCAGTGGCTCCGGTCATTTCTGGAGGGTCGTACTCAGAAGGTGTTGCTGGGGGACTCCTGTTCAGCGCCACAGCCGTTGATCTGTGGCGTTCCTCAGGGTTCCATCTTGTCCCCCTTGCTGTTTAACATCTACATGAAGCCGCTGGGTGAGATCATCCGGAGTTTCGGGGTGCGGTGTCACCTGTACGCAGATGATGTCCAACTCTGTCACTCCTTCCCACCTGCTACTAAGGAGGCCGTCGAAGTCCTGAACCGGTGCCTGGCCGCTGTAATGGTCTGGATGAGGGCGAACAAACTGAAATTAAATCCAGACAAGACAGAGGTACTCCTGGTCAGTCGCAAGGCCGAACAGGGTATAGGGTTACAGCCTGTGCTGGACGGGGTCGCACTCCCCTTGAAGGCACAGGTTCGCAGCTTGGGTGTGACCCTGGACTCATCGCTGAGCCTGGAGCCCCAGGTTTCAGCGGTGACCAGGGGAGCATTTGCACAGCTTCGGCTCGTGCGCCAGCTGCGCCCGTATCTTGGGAAGTCTGACTTGGCCACGGTGGTACACGCTTTGGTCACATCCCGCCTCGACTACTGCAACGCTCTCTACGTGGGGCTGCCCTTGAAGACGGCCCGGAAGCTTCAGCTAGTTCAGCGCGCGGCAGCCATGTTGTTAACGGGGGCTGGACGCAGAGAGCATACAACGCCTCTGCTGTCCCAGCTCCACTGGCTGCCGATTTGCTACCGGGCCCAATTTAAGGTGCTGGTGTTATCCTACAAAGCCCTAAACGGTTCCGGCCCAAAATACCTTGCAGACCGCATCTCGGCCTACGAGCCCACGAGGGCCTTGAGATCATCCGGGGAGGCCCTTCTCTCGGTCCCGCCTGCCTCACAGGCACGTTTGGCGGGGACGAGGGAGCGGGCCTTCTCGGTGGTGGCCCCCCGGCTGTGGAACACCCTCCCTGCTGAAGTTAGACAGGCGCCCTCCTTGATGGCCTTTCGCAGGAGCCTAAAAACATGGCTCTTTGAACAGGCCTTCAATTGAGGACAGTTAAATTGACAATGGAATGAACTAGGACTACGAATTTCGGCTATGACCCCAGGACTTGACGAAGCGGATTTTTAGTGTAAGTGTATGTTGTGTGGTATCCGTCTGGTTTGTATCGTCTTTATTTGCTGTATATTGTCTTCTGGTTGTTGTTGTTCGCCGCCCCGAGTCGCCTTCGGGCTGAGAGGGGCGGTCAATAAATGCAAGTAATAAATAAATAAATAAATAAGTATCCATAACAATCCCTTCTTCATCTTCCACTTCAAACTATTTCCAGGTCTACGTTAACAATATTCACCTTTCTGCTGTTCTCATATATCAAAGAAGTTGTGCATATTTACAAAAAAAATTCTGGATGATTCTGCAATCTTTTAAAAACCTGTGAATTAATATATAGATCTTAGACCAGTAACATTTCACTTTCTTACACCACATAGGAAAAAGGAGTCCTCCTTATCTAGATTTTGGATGATTCTTGGACATGTTTGACAACTGATTTGGGCTTAGACACCATCTAAAATTTATTTTAAGATACTGTCAGTACTCTTGATGCAGACATCCCAATCATATGAATGCAAGCATTTTAATGGAAATATACCTGTATGTTTCTTTCTCCTGTTCCTTCATCAAAACTTGCAGTTCCACTATATATTGTTCATGTATCAGGCAATGAGAAGGGCTAAGCCTATGGTAGGAAAGATAGTTATTTACAAACATAAACTTATGACTCTCTCTCTCTATATAAAAAGTATCACTAAAAAGTGCACTGCAAAATCTAAATGTACACATTTGGAAACTTGATGCAAAACATTTAGCTCTAGTTACTAACTGCATATTGCAGAATGGAAACTAACATGCATGAATATTTAAATTTCTATCAATACAAAGCATAAACACACATAGCATTTTCCTTCCTCTCAGGCATTTTATGTTTTTTTAACTTACTTCAATTACTTGCTTGCCTTCGGTTTTAGGGCAAGCGCTAACGAGAGGGTTTACAATTAAATAAGCAAATGTATACCCTAAGGCTTTCATGGCCAGAATCACTGGGTTGCTGTGAGTTTTCCGGACTGTATGGCCATGTTCCAGAAGCATTCTCTCCTGACACTTCGCTCACATCTGTGGTTGAAGGGTTTGTAGGAAACTAGGCAACTGAGGTTTTTATATCTGTTGAATGAACAAAATCTGGCTACAAGTATTTAAAAATCTTCTAAAATCAGGACAGTAAATAAAGAGCAACACTTCAAAAAAAGGGGAATTCCAGACAAGAATCTATCAGGGCCAGCTAACACCTCCAAAGGATTTCCCCAGGCAGCAATCAGCCAGGCTTTGAAGATGTAAGGTCATTAAATGGTAATCAAGGTGCCCAAAAAGCATTCCTAGTGTTATCTTAAAAAGTACACCATTTTTGTACCTTTAAAAAGCTCTTAAAGAGTTAAAATGCAAATTGACTCTATCATGTGTTGTTCATGGCTGGAATCACTGGGTTGCTGTGACTTTTCCGGACTGTATGGGGATGCTTGCCATAGATGCAGGCGAAACGTCAGGAGAGAATGGCCATGTTCCAGAAGCATTCTCTCCTGACGTTTCACTCACATCTGTGGCAGGCATCCTCAGAGGTTGTGAGATAACAACCTCTGCCTGGGGGATCCAACAAAGGATTCCCCCAGGCAGGAAGCAGCCAAGCCTTGAAGCTGCAAGGCTATTTAGTTCTAATCAAGCTGGCCAATTGCAACATTCACACTTGCCTCAAACAGACAAGAGTTTTTTCTCCCACCCTGGACATTCCACAGATATATAAACCTCACTTGCCTAGTTTCCAACAGACCCTCAACCTCTGAGGATGCCTGCCATAGATGTGGGTAAAATGTCAGAAGATAATACTTCTGAAACATGGTCAGGCAGCCCGGAGAATTCACAGCAACTCACTAAAGAAGGAACGTTTAAAAGCGCCTATGTTTCAATTCTGAATAGGAAATATAGAATTATATTCCTAGTAGCAGAGTTTTTATTTTAAAAGAGATGGATTCCCAGGCCTTGTTGTTGTTCATTCGTTCAGTCTTCTCCGACTCTTCATGACCTCATGGACCAGCCCACGCCAGAGCTCCCTGTCGGCCGTCACCACCCCCAGCGCCTTCAAGGTCAGTCCAGTCACTTCAAGGATGCCATCCATCCATCTTGCCCTTGGTTGGCCCCTCTTCCTTTTACCTTCCACTTTCCGCAGCATAATTGTCTTCTCTAAGCCTTTAGGAAATACATTCAACTTACTCTGTAGTGAGCACAAATCCACATGATTGCTGGTTTTGGACACCACACATATAAAAGCTTTTGTTTTTGTTTGGGCCATCCTGGATGCCAGTCTTCAAAATACAGGGATGCCCTGAGCAGGAAGTAAGAGGAAGAGACAAATGAAGAAAAGATCAATGGATGGGAAATGAAGCTTTGCCTCAGTTGACTCTAAGCCTTATCTCATTTCAAGGATCCTCCCAGCTCATGTTTACAACAGTATAAACGCATGAATAAGTTGAGGGCAGATTTTAAGGCCAAAATTATGGATTTTGATATGATCCATGACTAAGTTGAGGGTTATTAGAAGGAGAAAGTGCCAGATTGGGTCAAGTACCCTGGCTACCTCTGCCATTTTTTCTTTCCCATCACTGTATCATTAGACTTTTTTGTTGGCATATTTTCAAGTCTGCCAAGGATAAAGAGGACCTACAGAGTTGGTATATTTTAGCTCTTCTCTGGATGGACTAAGCTTTCACCTTTCACCACTCAAAGATGGGCAGAATTTCTTTGTGATAAAAGTTAAGATACAGTACATATACTGACCCATGGATACATCGATCCAGTTTTTTGGGGGTTGATTTTACTAAAATTTCTAGACTTTTACATGAGTATTATAGGGTACTTTAATTTCACTTCTCCTCCAAGGAACTCAGAAGTGAGTTTCTACCTTCATTTACCACTCCAACAACCCTGTAAAGTTGAAGAGGTAGTGACTGGTCAGTTGCCAGCAAAACATCTATATATCATACAATGGTATATACTTTGCATCCTAGTCCTCTTCCCCAACACTCTTTATATTAGCAAAATTATTGATCATGGTAGTTCTTCAAAAATGAGTTCAGGTCCTAAATATCTGGCCTCTGGGACCTAAGAAAAGTGCTATCATTCTGCGAGGAAGGTAAAAGACTTCACCATCATCGCTGCAATCCAGTGTGTGTATCACAAATGTAAGTCACACCAAATTCAAGGTGATCAGGGTTTCAAAAATTTGCCTTTCAGACTACAAATACCACTACTCACTACCTTGATGGGATAAAGGATGTTTTAGTTTGCCTCAGGCAGTAAAACATATTTGGTCAACGCAGTCTGCAGCCAGATACCTAAATATGGAACAGAATATAGCAAAAAAGTAGAACAACACACCATTCTTTCCTAAGGCAGGCACCATCGTTCCTTTCTTTTGGCGTGCAATGCTTGAAATGAGCCATCAGCACTTGGACGGCAGATGTGCAAGCACACAGATACCCTGGTCATTCTACAATGTAGAGATGTACCCCAAATGACCGTATTGTTTTAATAGTAATATTTCTTACCTGCCTCTTCACATGGCTCAATGTTGTGATCACTTTTTCTATTGCTATAGTTGGGGAGAATGCTTGTAGGACCTGCACTCCCATGTGTCCCACATATCTTTGCTTGCTGATCTGTCAAGACAGCATGATTTATGCACCAGCCCTGCTAGGTAGCTAGCCATCCTATGTCTTTCATTCTAAGGGCCCTATATCCCAGAATATCAAGGCAGAAATTCCACAATATCTGCTTTGAACTGGGTTATCTGAGTCCACACTCAAATAATGTGGGATTTCCTGACTTGATATTCTGGTATATAGGGCTGTGTGGAAGGGACTTAAGATACATCTCCGTCCCATGTAAACATCTCTAAAAATGGGATGCTCTTAGAATCACAGGTACCTTTAATTAACCATTTTTTTCCATTGTTGGTACTACTGAAATTAGTGTGTCTTACAATCAATGGCATCTTAGGCCCCTTTCATACAGCTGTATAAAATTCACACTGAACTGAATATATGGCAGTGTGGACTCAGATAATCCAGTTCAAAGCAGATATTGCACATTATCTGCCTTGATATTCTGGGTTAGGTGGAAGGGTCCTTAGAATCAAAAAATATGTTATGTGTGTTTCAAAGTGACACAATTATAATAGTCTGATACTGGTTGAGAAATCCTTATCTGAAATGTGGTGTTGAAGGCTATCATGGCCAGAATCACTGAGCTGTTGTGAGTTGTTCGGGTTGTATGGCTGTTCAAGTAGCTGGCCGTACAGCACAAAAAACCCACAACTCGTTTATATGAGGCCCCTTCCACACAGCTGAATAAAATCCCATATTATCTGTTTTGAACTGAGATATATGGCAGTGTGGACTCAGATAACCCAGGGCTCTTCCACACAGCCATATAACCCAAAATATCAAAGCAGAAAATCCCACAATATCTGCTTTGAACTGGGTTATCTGAGTCCACACTGCCATATATTCCTGTTCGAAACAGATAATGTGGGATTTTATTCAGCCCATGTTCAAAGCAGATATTGTGGGATTTTCTGCCTTCCGGGTTGTATGGCTGTGTGGAAGGACCCTGAAATACTCGGAACCAAAAATATTTTGGATATTGGAATATTTGCACATATATAATTAAGTTTTCTTTGGATTCAAGCCAAACCCCATAATTCCTTGACATTCCATACACACCTTAATAATTTTATGCACCTTGTTTTTGATAATTTAGTTTATGGAGAAAGCTTGCAAACACTGAACCACCAGAAATCAAAACTGTCACAATCAAAGGGTACATCTAATGCAGCTTGACCCCACTTTGACTGCCATGGCTCAATGCTATGGAATCCTGGGAGTTGTAGTTTGGTGAGGCACCAGCACCCTTTGGCAGAGAGTAAAGACCTTGTAAAATTAGAATCCCCATGATTCCAAATCCTACAATGTAAATGAACCCTCAGGCACCCATATGGTCCATTTGGGAGCTCTTTGGAGAAGGGATGCTCAGTTTACACTACTATAATTGTCATGGCTCCATACTATTGGATCCTGGGGTTTGTAGTTTCATTTTAGAATCCTCTGCCAGACTTCCAATATCTCACTAAACTATACATCCTAAGGCTTCATACGATGCAAACATAGCAGTTACAGTGGCTTCAGTAAAAGTTTGTGTGAGAGAGATCTAAAAGAAGCAATAATGCAAGGCCAATCATTTCACACACACACCCCCTCGCCTCAATGTGGGACCTTCCCAGCTCGCGGCCATCCCATTCCTCACCATGCGCGGAGCAAACCACTTTTTCCATAAATGGGGGAGCAGCTAAAGTTCTCTCTGCTCTCGTTTCTCCTCCACCCGGTTCAATTCCGAGGGAACAAAGTGCTCTGAGTAACACCCCCTCCCGCCCATTTTCCTGATCGGCCAATCGCAACGCTTCCTACGCTCGCGGAGCCAATCACAACGACGGTTCAGAAAACAGGCAAAGCAGCCCTATATAGCATCTTCCCCCAAAGAAATAGAAGGAGGGTGGGCGGGTTTCTGAACGTGCTTCTGACCAATCAAGGAGCGTGAAAGCACTCGGAAGCGAAGGAAGGAAACGCGATTGGTCGGAAGGGCGGCCAATACATTCATATTGCAGTGGGCGCTTCCTTGGCGCGCAGGGCAAGTTTGGACAAGTTGAGGGATGACGGGTTGGCTCTTTTGGCCAAGCAAAGCCACGCATATGGTGGAACCTTTTATCCATCCAATAATAACGAGAATATATGTATTTCAGAGTCTAGAAAAAGTTCATTTTCAGAACTTCCATTAAGTCACACACTTTCCTTCAAGGAAGCCATATTAATAGACATGGTGGGCCCTTCTACACTGCCATATAACCCAGAATATCAAGGCAGATAATTCACATTAGCGGCTTTGAACTGGATTATATGTGTTTACTAGTTCAAAGCATATACAGTGTTCCCTCACTTATTATCTATTTATTTACTCTTTGTATACCGCTTTTCTCGGCCCTTGGGCGACTCAAAGGGGTTTACAGTAGCAAAAATTCAATGCGCATAAAACATTCCTTTGGCAGCACCCCAGCCAAAGGAATGTCTAGGTCAGGGATTCCCAACCTATGGTCTGTGGACCACCATTGGTCCACAGGAATAAAAATATGGTCTGTGGTCTCACCATTACTACACTGTTGCCTCAAAACTGTGTGGCAACAAGAGCAACTGGTCTCACGAAACCGTCTTATAGTTCCGAGGCAATGGGGATGTCAGGAGAGGAGAGGCTGACTAGTGACTACCCACGAAAGATTACTACTACCACATCAGCTCTAGATTATTAAATATGGTTTTCTGTGGGAGAACAGATAGCGACTGCTGGATGGCATATGTTCTGTATCAGAAGCTAGAGCTGATGTGGTCTATCCAGTGCAATTTTATGAATCAGCACCCCAAATAACCAAACCGAATCTAAAGTTGACCATCAACTGATCCATACCCTTTTGGTACTAATGTTGGAGAGTGTTTCTAAGGTGGAACTACAAAATGGAAGTTGGGGAAGTTACCAGTACTCATGGGATAGGGGGCAGTATGGGATTAGGGAGGGGCTTGGCAAGGGTGGCGGGTGGTGATTGGATGTTTGGGTGGCAGGGGATGATTGGATGTTTATTAAACTGCACCACAACTTTGAACCAATGGGCGGTCCTAAACCGAACCCCTTTGACTGTATAAAAAGGCCACATGGCTTGAGGCCTGTGTCGTTTCCACCAGGCGCCATGTTGCGTAGGAGGCGACCCAGGCAGCTGCTTGACTTCTAAGTAAACTGCTTTCTTGAAAGAACCTGACTGCCTGTCTTGTTGTTCCTGCGCCCGCCGATTTGCAGCCTAGGAAAAAGATCATCCACTTCATTTTTGGTGACCCCGACGTGATTACTTTGAAGGGCCGATAACAACAAGGCAGGCCCTGTTGGCAGGCCGATTGCTGGTCCGGGACCGGGACTGGAAGCAACCACCGTGAGCCGAGAAGAAGGGGGCCCCCGACCGCCGCATAACCGGTTGCGGTGCTTCCCTCTTTGGGCCGGGCCCGAACCAGGACAATCGCAGTCGAAAAGTTCGCAAGAAACCAGTCCAGGGAGGATCCAGGTGGAAAGTCCAGGGGCAGAGGTTGTTCCGATGTCTTCCGAAATCTGGCAAGTATAGTGGTCAAGTTAGACACTAGGGAACACACACATAGGGCCGGTACCGGGGGAAAAGGAAGGGTGATCACTAAGTTTCCCTGAGGGAGGGAAAAGGGAGGAAGGACTGAAAACCTTGCGGTTCCTGACGTATGCCGTTGAGTGTCCGGGTGCTCAGGCCAAGGTGGAAGGTCCGCGTAGGAACCATGGGTGGGGGAGGTTCAAAAAAGGACACCCCATTAGGATGCATGTTGAGGAATTTTGACAAATTTGTGGCGGCTTCAAGTCAGGCCGATCCAGAGGATTTTAAGGACTATAGGTTGAGGAATTTATGCACTAATGAGTGGCCGACTTTTCCATTTGGGTGGCCAGAAGAAGGAACTTGGGACATAAAGAAGATTAGGCAGGTTGAGGCCTATTGTGCTGAACATCATCCGGATCAGCTCATCTACATAGATGCGTGGGATACTGTAGTGACTCAGAATCCAGACTGGGTGCAGCAGTGTAAGAAGCTTAGGTGTATGGCTATACGCAAAAAGGGAGGCCAAAAACCAGCCAAGATCTTGGAGGCAGATACAGAAGAAGAATGGCCCCAGGCGGTTCGAAGGAGGATCCCGGCGGGACTTCCAGGTCCTCCACCTCCACCTACGGCCCCTCCGGCGGCCTACAACTTGTCCCCAGGACAGTCAGTAGTTGCAGAATTTGATCCCCTTGCTCCGCCAAATATGGGTCCGCCGCCTTTGCCACCTTATGATAGCACTCCCTTGAGGCCTACTCCATCTGGGCCTCATGGGGACCTCTCTAAAGAATTGCAGAAGTATGTGAATCGGAGACTGCCTAGTGATGCAAGCCCGGCTCTTACACGAGCAAGGGAGGCTTTGAAAAAAGGAATAGGCGCAGATATGCCTATTGGGGACTTATTGGGAGAATTCCCGATAAGGGAAGTCTATGCCTTAGGACAAAATGACGCAGTCCAATCCCTCTTTCAGGTGGTCCCATTTACTAGCAGTGATCTCCTGAATTGGAAGAATTCCACACCTCCTTACTCAGAACAGCCGATGGCAATGGCAAATCTCTTAGAGACAATAATGTCCACCCATAATCCCACTTGGAAGGACTGCAAACAACTTTTGCAGGTCCTCTTCACTAACGAAGAAAGGAGGCAGATTTTAAATCAGGCAAGCCTAATTGCCCAAGAGGTAGAGGGGAGGCCGGCCGCTACTGACGTGGCCGAATGGGGACGTCAGCAGTTTCCCCAAGAGGTAGACCCGCAGTGGAACTACCAGGAGGTAGCACATCGCCAGAGGTTGAGTGTTTTCCAGGGGATTTTGGTGAAGGCCGTAAGGCGAGGGCCCCTGAGACCAGCCAACATTTTAAAAATCCAGGGGATACGCCAGGAGAAGTCTGAATCGCCCACAGCATTTCTTGAAAGGTTAGAAGAAGCATATAGAAAATACAGTCCATACAATCTGGACGATGATAATGGGAAACGTGCGATACAACAGTCATTCATTACTCAGGCAGCGGATGACATTAGAAGGAAGATACAGAAACAGCCAGGGTTCATAGGTAAATCTATGACTGAACTCCTGGCCATAGCGGACCAAGTCTATATGGCCAGAGATCAAGTCGAGGAGGAGAAAAGAAAGAAGGACAGGAAAGAAGGGTACAAGGTTTTGGTTAATATGATGGAGAAGCCTGAGGCGCCCAGGGGGCGGGGGCGTGGGAGAGGCAGAGTACGGTTGGACTGGAACCAGTGTGCCAGATGTAAGAAATATGGGCACTGGAAGGGACAATGCAGGGGACAGGAGGTAGAGGGACCAGTCCAGAAGGATATGGGGGGTCAAGGAAGAGGTAGAGGGAATGGTCGAGGAAGGGGACGCGGAAGCTACGTCCCATTCCCCAGGAAGGAGATAGCAGCCGCCATAGTCTCAGAAGAGAATCAGTGGGTGGACATGGAGGAAGAGGAGGAGGAATGAAGCGGCCAGGCTCTTGTACTGCTGGATCCCGGGGAGCCGATGGTCAAGGTTAAAATCGGGAACCAGCAATTGGACTTTCTTGTAGATACTGGGGCAGAACGGACAGTGGTAAACCAAATGGTGAGCCCCCCCACAGATTACACCACTCGAGTGGTGGGTCTTTCTGGAAAGATGCAGAGGTGTCCGTTTCTGCAGGAAAGGACCTGTAACCTAGCAGGTCATGAAGTAAAGCATAGACTATTGTACCACCCAGATTGCCCAGTGTCCCTATTGGGAAGGGACATTTTGAGTAAGCTCCAAGCGCAGATTCAGTTTTTAGAAGGGGGCCAGATGGAATTGACTCTGCCAATGGAAGAGGAATGGAGACTGATGATTGCAAAGGAGGGGAACCCCGGAGGCAGCTCCAGTATACAAGAGTGGCCATGGGATAGGACCCCAGCGGTCTGGGTCGAGGACAATCCACCTGGGCTGGCAAAGAATGTACCCCCCGTGGTGGTGGAAGTTAGGAGAGGAATGGGACCCGTTAGAAAACCCCAATACCCTGTGAGTAGGGAAGCATCATTAGGAATACAAAAGCACTTAGATCGCTTGATTCAACATAAGATTATAGTACCTTGCAGTTCTCCGTGGAACACTCCTCTTCTTCCAATTAAAAAACCCGGGGTGCCGGGGGAATACCGCCCAGTTCAAGATCTAAGGGCAGTTAATCAAGCTACAGTCCTATTGACACCAGTAGTACCAAACCCATATATTATGATAAGTTTGATCCCACCATGGACTGTCTACTTTTCAGTATTGGATTTAAAAGATGCGTTTTTTTGCATCCGGTTGGCTCCAGTGTCACAACCAATTTTCGCCTTTCAATGGGACTCGCAGCAGGCAGGTCAGAGGGCCCAATTTACCTGGGCTCGTTTGCCGCAGGGCTTTCAGAACAGTCCGACGATTTTTGGGCAGGCATTGGCCAAGGATTTGGAGGACTTTGAAATTCCGGCCACAGAGGGGGTGTGGCTCCAGTACGTAGATGACCTTCTGATCGCCTGTCGCAGTAAGGAGGGTTGTCGGCACTATACTTTGAGGATGTTGGAAGCCTTAGAGGAAAAGGGCTATAAGGTTTCGAAGAGGAAAGCTCAACTCTGCCAGACAAGAGTAAAATATTTGGGGTTCGAGATAGCAGATGGACATCGCACGTTAGGAACAGAAAGGAAGGAAGTGATATGTGCCATTCCCACCCCCACCACTAAGCGACAGGTGCGAGAATTTTTGGGATCTACAGGGTACTGTCGTCAGTGGATCCCTGGGTATGCCGCAATTGCCAAACCTCTATATCAGGCTACGAGAGGGGGAAGAGAAGACGCATTCAAATGGACCCCGGGGTGCCAGGAGGCGTTCGAGAGACTGAAGGAGGCTTTGATGACTTCGCCGGCCCTCGGACTGCCAGATGTGGAAAAACCCTTTGTCCTATTCGTCTCTGAAAAGGATGGAGTGGCTATGGGTGTCCTTACACAGAAATTAGGATCTTGGCAGCGGCCGGTAGCATATTTGTCTAAGCAGTTAGATACAGTGGCCCAAGGGTTGCCCCCTTGCCTAAGGGCAGTGGCGGCAACCGTCGACTTGATCAAGGAAGCTAGTAAACTGACCGTAGGACAGCCGCTGACCGTAAGGGTACCACACCATGTTAAGGCATTACTAGATACAAAGGGACCTCGATGGCTCACGAACGAGAGATTGACTAAGTATGAGGGGGTCCTGTGTAATAATCCAATGGTGACCCTTGAAACCTGTGCCTCCCTAAACCCGGCCACCCTGTTACCTGTCCCAGGGGATGAAACAACTCACCAGTGCACTCAAGTGATGGAACAGGTATATTCCAGCCGGCCAGACTTAAAGGATGTGCCGTTGTCTAAAGTAGACTTGACCCTATACACTGATGGTAGCAGCTTCATTGAGAGTGGTGAGAGGCGAGCGGGATACGCTGTTGTCCAGGAGGGAGGGGAGGTCCTGGAAGCAGAGCCTCTACCTCCGGGGACCTCAGCTCAAAAGGCGGAGCTTGTGGCCTTGACCCGAGCTCTACAGTTGGCGAAAGGAAAGCGGGTCAATGTCTACACCGATTCCAAGTATGCATTCACCACGCTGCATGCCCACGGGGCATTGTACAAGGAGCGGGGACTCCTAACGTCGGCTGGAAAGGGTGTAAAGTTTGCGGGTGAGATTGTAGCTCTCCTGGAGGCGGTCTGGGATCCGGATCGGGTAGCGGTGATGCACTGTAAGGGCCACCAAAGAGGGGAAGATGCGGTCACAAGAGGAAATCGCCAGGCGGATTTGGCCGCAAAGGAAGCCGCTCGGCAGGGTACTGTACAAGGAAGGGTGGCAGTATGTAGAACCGATACTTCCCCTTTAGAAAGATTTCAATACACAAAGGAGGAGGAGGAGTGGGCTCTCACAGAAGGAGGACAATGGGAAGATTCAGTGATCGTGATGCCAGACCACCGTGTCTATGTTCCTAAAAACATGGCATGGCACATAGTTCAACAGGCACATCATACTACACACTTAGGAAAAGGTGCCCTAGCGAAACTCCTCGAGAGACAGCTATACATCAATGGGCTACACAGTCTGTCCAGGGCAGCCGCCATGAGATGTTGGACATGTGCCAAAAACAATCCAAGAGAAGGACCCCTGCAACCTCCTGGGATCCAGCATACTGGGGGAACCCCTTTCGAGGCACTGGTTGTTGACTTTACGGAGATGTCCTCTCATCGGGGGCTCTGATACCTGCTGGTGTTTGTAGATACTTATACCGGGTGGGTAGAGGCCTACCCCACCCGAACTGAAAAGGCTGTCGAGGTGTCCAGGGCCCTCCTAAGAGACATTATTCCTCGATTTGGAATACCCCTGCAGATTGGCTCAGATAATGGCCCAGCTTTTGTCCATAAAACCATACAGGGATTGGCCGTCCTGTTAGGAACAAAGTGGAAATTGCATTGCGCGTATAGACCTCAATCATCAGCTAAGGTTGAAAGGATGAATAGGACTTTAAAGTCAGCAATTTCCAAAATTTGCCAAGAGACTGGGCTACAATGGCCAGTCGCCCTGCCAATGGCATTGCTAACAGTCAGGTGTACTCCGCACCGGAGGACAGGACTGTCTCCTTATGAAAGGCTGTATGGGAGACCTCCACTCAATTTGAGAAACATTTTAATGCAAGGGGCAGAGGCCCATGTAGTAGGAGAAGAGCAAACGGAGGGACAGTTACGAGCTTTGGGAAAGCAATTGGAAAAGTTAGCTCAATATGTTGCAGATCTCCATCCTCCTTATCCTACCACACCTCTGCATTGTTTTTCACCAGGTGACGAGATTTTAGTAAAGGAATGGAAGATTGACCCTTTGGGGCCAAAGTGGAGAGGGCCATATATGGTGATATTGTCAACCCCAACCGCAGTAAAAGTTAGGGAGATTAAACCCTGGATTCATTATACCCGCATAAAGCAAGCCCCACCTACGTGGAGGGTAGGAGGAACCAATCCGAGTGGATTAAGACTCAGGATTGTCCGGCAACACCCTAAGGGGACAACAAGGCCATGAAGCTGACCCCTTCGGGAACAACAGAACGCCGTTGGTCAAGTATGTCCCAGCGTGGCCCACCGAAAGCATTCTCCTGGAGTTGGTGGAAAAATGTCCTCATGGGAAGGAGGGAGACTAGAGGGCCGGTGGGACGGAGAACGGTGTTTGGGTTTATAGTGTTGTTTAGCATGTTTGCACCGACCCTTGGGAATTGGTTTACTCTCCATGCCAGCGAAATGTTCAAGGTACATGGGAAAAATGTGACACTGATTTATGAGCACCCCCGGAGGGTAGGGGATTTTGCCTTTCTCCCTGATGTGTTTAATGAACCCCAACCAGTCTTGGACGACTTATACCGAATAAACAATAATCAGCCCCCAGGGCTATTTACTAATATTTCCAATAGGGCGGGAAACGATAGGAGTACACTGATTAGATTCCGAAAAGCCACCAGAGGGTTGTGTTTCTGTTTTGGCACAAAAGAAAAACAACCAAGGTTTGCCAGGGGGATACAAAGGATTTTTGATGAAATGGGGAACTATAGTGCCTGTAGAGATCGTTTCTTTCTCCATGGTACATACAATTACTCATACCTTAATGACACTAATAATCTCTCGGATTTTCTAAATGAGTCCGAATGGAAAGAGATATATCCAAATTTTCAATACACTTCCCAAGTAAGAATCTTTCCGGACCCTATAAATGTATGGTGGATAAGAGATCCCAACTTATGGTTTTTCTTTGATAAATGGGCTACTAAATACCATCCTGGGAAATATCAGTGTGCCGGCATTGGATACCTGACTTTCCCAGTCCGGGTTCTACACCTCACAGGAAAGATATCCACCGGACCCCGAGCACGGAAAAGGAGGACAACTTACCAAACAGGGCCCCTAGGGGCAGGGTGCTCGGACGAGGTTATAATAGGACAAGGTTTGTCCTACTCAGAGGGGGCAAGGGTGATTGGAGGATCACTCACTGGGACTCTGACGCTCGGGTCCTATCCAGGGATCATCTCTCAGGAAAATAGGAGGAGTATTTTAGGCCTCACCTGTAGATTGGAGAAGAGTGTGAACGCCACTGGGGAGATTGTAAGGGCCTTACAGACTGAAGTTGAAGAGTTAAGCCAGATGATTATGCAGCAAAAGGTAGCTCTAGACTATTTGCTGGCTGCAAAAGGAGGTTTCTGTAAGATGGTGGGGCCCCAGTGCATAGTTAGGTTCCATAACCTGAACTCTACCATTAAGGATGATCTTGAAACGTTACACAACTTAATAAATGACAATGTAAAAGAAGATCTGGGATGGTCCCCCTTCTCGTGGTTAACCAATTGGTTGCCCTCAGGAACATGGATAAAAGAAATATTGATGATTTTTATGCTAGGCTTGTTTGTATTTTTCATTGTACTATGTTGTTCTCCCATAGTCATGCAAATGTGTACCAAGTATATGATTCAGACCCCAACGGTGGAAAAAGTTGCTATGTTTCAACCCAGTAAGACTTGGAGGGATCCATAAAATGTTTATATTGTTTTACTCAAATGATAATGTCATTTTCACATTTGTAGAATTGTTAAGACGGTTATTTGATGTTTTGTTTGGAGGATAATGACCACTGGTCTAATAGGATGGTCTGCTGGGAGCTTTTCCAATTTCCCTAGACAATTGGACTTTCGAGGTCGGACGGGTTTTGGGAACACAAAAAAAAATAAAATAAATGGGGGAATAAGGTGGAACTACAAAATGGAAGTTGGGGAAGTTACCAGTACTCATGGGATAGGGGGCAGTATGGGATTAGGGAGGGGCTTGGCAAGGGTGGCGGGTGGTGATTGGATGTTTGGGTGGCAGGGGATGATTGGATGTTTATTAAACTGCACCACAACTTTGAACCAATGGGCGGTCCTAAACCGAACCCCTTTGACTGTATAAAAAGGCCACATGGCTTGAGGCCTGTGTCGTTTCCACCAGGCGCCATGTTGCGTAGGAGGCGACCCAGGCAGCTGCTTGACTTCTAAGTAAACTGCTTTCTTGAAAGAACCTGACTGCCTGTCTTGTTGTTCCTGCGCCCGCCGATTTGCAGCCTAGGAAAAAGATCATCCACTTCAGTTCCTTGTCAAAGTGGTCCATGGTAAAAAAAAAAAAAAAAGGTTGGGAACCACTGCTCTAGGGACTCATTGACACAAGCAGTTGCAGCAGGACCACAAGAAGGTTACTCGATCGGCCCGCTCTCAGTGAGCCCTGCAACAGGGAGAGAGTTACAAACATTTCCCACCACCTCAAGTTACAACACCTTGGAAACCCTTTGGTCAAGTTAGTGCCTGTTGACAAAGCATGGCTTGGAATAATGATCCCATAGCACTTTGTCCTCCAAAGCACTTTACATTTTAGGTTTGCTTGTATGTTTTCCACAAACGCCACTACCACCTTTTCGCCCATGCTCCAGCATTATTTTAAATTTTAATTTTACATTTGGCCTTCCCACAGTTTTAATTGTGTGTTGTCTTATTGTTAATGTTGCATATCTTATTGTCCATGTTTTTTTTTATTTGATTTGCTTGTATTGTTGTTATTATTGCTTGTATTGTTGTATTCGGGCTCGGCCTCATGTAAGTTGCACCAAGTCCCTTGGGGAGATGGTAGCGGGGTACAAATAAAGTATTATTATTATTATTATTATTATTGGATTCTTGTAGGTTTTTCCGGGCTATATGGCCATGTTCTGGAGGCAATTTTTCTCCTGACGTTTCGCCTGCATCTATGGCAAGCATCCTCAGAGGTAGTGAGGTCACTACCTCTGAGGATGCTTGCCATAGATGCAGGCGAAACGTCAAGAGAAAAATTGCCTCCGGAACATGGCCATATAGCCCGGAAAAACCTACAACAACCCAGTGATTCCGGCCATGAAAGCCTTCGACAATACATTATTATTATGTAGAAGGGCTGAAAGATGAGAATGTGCTCAGCATGTTATCATCCACACACAGCCTTTTTTTTTTGGGGGGGGGGGGGTGAAGAATCACAAGAAAAACACAGCATGGCAATATGACACTAAAAGCCAGTGGCAATTTGTATGTCTTAGCCCTTGCTAAATATTTGATCTGATAGGCCTCATTTGAGGTATTAGGTTATGTTTCATTGTACTGTTCTCCAAACATGTGCTAAACAAATGGATCATTTATTGAAACAGAAACGGGGAGGTAGAGCTGTCTTTAAAGTTAAAGGATTTCAGAGGAGAAAAACCAAGAAAAAGGTCCTGCAAAGAACTCTACGTCACAAGAAAGAGGAAAGCAAATAGCAGTTTATTGTTCAAGTTGTGAGCGGACTCCTTTTTTGCTCCCCATATCCCTTTTGTTATGAATGTGTTCCTTGGCTGAGCAGTCATTCAGGCACATTGTGACTATCCTGGTGGGCGGGGTGACTGGATATATTTATATAAACACACACACATATACTAATACTGTTAAGCCAAGTCTTCAGGTATCTTTCCATGTCCTTGACTAAAACTCCATGGGTTGTTTTCTTCCACAAGAGAAACAGCCCTGTATCGTCCTTAGTGGTTTTGTCTGGTCCCCACTGAGGCATTTTAAGTGTTTCCTTCCTCAATGCTCTGCAGCTGTAATCTTTGGCCAGCATGGGTCCGGCCACCGCGCCGTGCGCAGGTGCTGCTGTTTCCCATAGTTCGTACTGGGAACAAAGAACCAGCTAAAACATCTCCGCCAAACAAAGCGATCCTCACGTCAGTTTCAATAGCTTTGGCCAAGCTGGATGCATAACTGTCCAGAGACTTATGAACTTCTGCTTTTACATGAAGGACAGAATTCTTTGTTGTGTCTAAAACAAAAGAAAAGAGAGAGAGAGAGCTTTTTACCTTTGCATATTGTCTAATATTTGCGAAGAATTCAAAGACATAGCCATTAAAGTCTGGATCAATATCCAAAGGGATCTCATAGCATCTTTGAGACTAATTAAGAGAAACTGCTCTTGCTCTCAGGCCCCTTCTACACTGCCATATAACCCAGATTATCAAAGTAGATAATCCACATCTGATTTGAAGTGGATTATATGAGTCTACACTGCCATATAATCCAGTTCAAAGCAGATAATCTAGATTTTATATGGCAGTGTAAAAGGGATCATAGTCTCAAAAAGGCTACAAGGTATCATTTGTATAATACTGTAGTATTATATATTACTAGCCGTCCCCTACCACGCGTTGCTGTGACCCAGTCTGTATATATGTGTTTTTGTGTGTGTATATATGTTTGTGTATATATTTGTGTATATGTGTATATATTGTATGTGTGTTTGCATGTATGTGTGTGTATCTGGTTTTGCACATGTGTTTTAATGTATTTTTTGCGTTTTAAGTCTCTTCTGCTGTGTTTTTCAGTATTTTTATGAGTGATGGCCACTTGTTGACCTAATAGGTGTATTGTGTCCAAATTTGATGTCAGTTCGTCCAGTGTTTTTTGCATTATGTCAATCCCACAAATGAACATTACATTTTAATTTATATAGATGTATAATATATTAATATACATTACATATTTTAAAATCAGAAAAAATGTATATTATTATTATGGAGGAATTCTTTTTGCAAGTAATCCTCTACACCACCAATGCAGCTCCAAGTTAAAACATCCAACCGCAGTGTACCTTTAATATGTTCCACTTCATCTTCAAATGTCACTGAACTCCTCCGTCGATGAGGATACACACAATGTGGGTGATGCATTCCATCAGAACTATAGTCTTCAAGTAGCATGACATCTGTTCCTGAAAATAAGGGCATCATGGATTAGTTGCATGCCACAATATCTCAGTTTAAGACAGCCTTCCTAACATAATGTCCCCCAGATGTTTCACACCGTAAGTTCCTAGGTAGGCATTTCTGTCCTTGTTGGGGATGAAGGAAATTGAGCTCTGTCATCTGATGTTACAAGTTTGGCTAGATTGGTTTAAGGATTTTAAAGGAACTGACAGTATTCTAAGAGCTAGAAATACACTATGAATACCTTGAAGTTCTCAAGTTTGTATTTTTCTTGTAGTGCTAATACATGAGCAAGAGGAACCTGCAACAGAGAGGATTGGGAGGCATGCTTTACTCTTCTACTTGTTTCTCTTCAACTTGGCCTTTCAATTTCCCCCCAAAAAACTGAGCATTGAGACTGGAAGAATCGTGATACGATGCTGCTGTTAATGTGGCCTAAGGCTGTATTCGATATTTTAGCAGGCACATCACATTTCTTGCACATGTTCAATGTGAATGTTCTAATATGGAGTGGTCAAAATGTGGCCTGTGGACTTCATGCAGCTGCTGGGCCCTGAAGCCTACCATTGTTACTTCAACCTCATGGGAAAAAAATAATTTGGTACATTTTTTTGACAACGACTTCCCCAAAATGACACAGAACCAGGCATGTAGGCCTGGGGGGGGGGGGGGGGGACGGACGGACGGACGGACGATTGGGGTAACAATACAAAAGGTTTGCTAGAGTAGACCCTCCTGCACTCAGACTCAGCCCCCCCATGAAACTCAGCCCCCCTTGAATCAAAAGAAGGGCAGAATATAAATAAAGTGTATTATTATTATTATTATTATTATTATTATTATTATTATTATTACCTGAATCCTGAGAGTAGCTGAATCCTGTATCTCCTGTGCTACTGCTATGTCCTAAAGTCCTTTCACCTGCCATAAGAGCTGTGAGGTGTGGAGACAGTCCTAAATCTGCAAAAGAATTTCAGAATGAACAAACACTAAAGAAGTGACTGGATATATGACATCATCATCATTTATATCCCATTTTTATCTCTTGATTAAGACACAAAGTAACTCACAATATTAAAAAAACGAAGCAATTTAAAATCCACAACATGCAAATATTAAAATAGAATTAATCATACAAGTCAATTAAAATAACTCAAAACACTTTAAAACTGTTAAAATAATCTCATATCCTACAGCATCTTCCTCTCCTGGCGTGTTCCTTTCAAACCTGAATAAAAAGTCTTTAGCCTGCCATTGGAAGGACAGCAGGGAGGGGGCCGGGCAGGTCCATACCAGGAGATGTGATCTGTCAAAAAACCTGGACCTGTGTCATATAGGACTTTAGAGGCTACAACCCAGCACTTTGAATAGTGTCTGGAAGCAAACTGGCAGCCAATGGAGCTGTTGCAACAGAGAGGTTTTGCACTCCCTGTAGCCAGCTTTATTAACAATTTCACCAAAGCACTTTGGGCCAGTTGAAGTTTCTGAAGACTCTTCAAAGGTAGCCCATCATTTGATCCAGTCAATCACTTAGCTTGTTATACCTGCACTGGGAATGAGTTAAAATACTGACATGAAACAATCGGGGCCAGCAAACACCTTCCAACAAAGGACTCCCCCAGGCAGCAATCAACCAGGCTTTGAAGCTGCAAGGCCCTTTAAATACTAATCAAGATGGCCAACTGCAACATTCACACTTGCCTCAAGCAGACAAGAGTTCTTTCTCCCACCCTGGACATTCCACAAATATATAAACCCCACTTGCCTAGTTTCCAACAGACCTCACAACATCTGAGGATGCCTGCCATAGATGTGAGCGAAACGTCAGGAGAGAATGCTTCTGAAACATACCCATACAGCCTGGAAAATTGACAGCAACCCAACTGAAATATTGTTGGTCATTGTGGTAATGAAATGCTGAAATCATTAACCCTTGGTTTGATTCACATGACTCTTTTTATGCTCTTAAACCATACTTTCTCTTTGAGCTGCATAATGAAATGTGAATGTTTCCCATTAAACATGAGCAACCAATATTTGGATACTTATTTACCTTGACTACAGCATTGAAAGAATAAAAAGGGCACATTTGATTACCTGTAATCCTATTTGAAATACTAAATAATCTGGATGTCCTTTGTCGCTGCACAAATGATTCTCGGTAGTATCGGTCTCCGAAACACATTCCTAGCAACTCCTTGCGTACCGTTTTATTCCATAGTCCATAAATCAAAGGGTGGCAAATGGCACTTGTGAAAGATAACCATGTTGCCAATGTCTCCAAAGTTGGGGAAATGCTGTTTTTCCCCCAAAGTGCCTCAGTGGTAATAACCACCATGTAAGGCCCCCATGTGATGACGAAAGCACCAATCACAACCAAGATGGTTATCAAAGCTTTGCATTGGTTGGCAGAATAAACCACCCCTTGGAAAGCATTCCTTCGGCTTCCCGAGGAGGACGTTGAAGTACTGGAGTTCTTTCTCCCATTCCTTTGAGTATCTTCCTCTGCAATGACCACACTGCCACAATGAATCTTCCGAGCTTTAATCCGAGCCACCCGGAAGATGAATCCATAGCATATCATCATGATCATGAAGGGCAGCAATGCACACCAGATCTGCCAAAAAGCAGTGTAACCTGCCTGTTTATGCCATGCAGCCACACACATCCATTTGAACTGGTCGAACTCTAGGGAAGACCAACCAAAGAGGGGAGGAAGGCACCCAATGAGAGAATGGAGCCACACGTACACAATAGCCACCACTGCTCTGTTACCCGTAATCTTCATTGGGTAAACCATTGGGTATAGGACAGCGTAGTACCTGAAACATAGAAAAGGAGGACTGCAGTCAAACTAAGAAATATACAAGAAACAAATAATAATAGGATCAATTGCAACCTAGTTCATGCTTTGTTTGAAATCACTGCTTACTCAGAAATTGGGGGGGAGGGACGGGGACGGGGGGACGGGACAGAAGGACTTCTACAGAGAAATCATATGAAGTAAGTATCTTAAGCATTGTACAATGTCGCACACAAAGGCTAGTTGTTGGTGACACTACAGAGGTGTTCAAAATAATGGATATTTTATTGTGAGGCAGTTCCATACTGCATAGCACAAAGAACTGATTTCTTTGAATTACATGTGTTAAAATTGGATGAGGAATATGAGCATTCCTTTATTAGAGTTTCAAAATCCAAAATACTCCAAAATTGTCCGTATGGGTGGTTGAGACTGTGAACCTTTTGCTGTCTGATGGCTCAGTGTACACAAACTTTGCTTCATGTACAAAATGCTGCAAGCTCTCCAAAGCTTTAGGTGCTCTTACTGCCTATTACAGGAGAAACCAGCTGATTCCTAATCCATCTAAAACAAAGACATGTGTTTTTTCACCTTAAGAACAGGCAAGCATCTCAAGTTCTGAGGATTACCTAGGAAGGAATCCCGCTGGAGCACTGCAGCACACCAAAATACCTAGGAGTTACCTTGGACCATGCTCTGACTTACAAGAAGCACTGCTTGACTAACAAGCAAAAAGTGGACACTGGAAATAATATCATGTGAAAGCTGACTGGCACAACCTGGGAATCACAACCAGATACAGTGAAGACATCTGCCTTTGCGCTTTGCTACTCTGCTGCTGAATAAGCATGCCCAGTGTGGAACACATCTCACCACGTTAAAACAGTGGATATGGCTCTTAATGAGACATGCTGCATTATTAAAGGATGTCTACTCCCCACACCACTGGAGGAATTATACTGTTTAGCACCACCTGATATCCGCTGGGAAGTAGCAGCCAATAATGAAAGGACCAAGACAGTGACATCTCTGGCCCATCCCCTGTTTGGATATCAGCCAGCAAGCCATTGCCTTAAATGAAGAAATAGCTTTCTAAGATCAACAGAGATACTCACAGGAAAACCTCAGCAAGCAAGAGTCCAAAAGTGGCAGGCTAAAACACAGAACCTCAATCCATGGCTTATATCAAATTAGAGTCTCTTCCCTGGGCACACAGAAGACCATGCAACTTGGAAGGTGCTGAACAGACTGCGCTCTGGCACCACAAGATGCAGAACCACACTTAAGAAATGGGGCTACAAAGTGGAGTCCGTGACATGTGAGTGTGGAGAAAAGCAAACCACAGACCACCTACTACAATGCAGTCTGAGCCCTGCAACATGCACAATGGATGACCTTCCCACAACGACACTAGAGGCACTCCAAGTGGCCAGCTCTTGGTCAAAAGGCATTTAGCATAATGCCAAATTGTTAACTTTGTTTGTGTTTTTAAATACATTACAATACAAATATTTCAAAATCTGAATAATCTGAAATACTTCTGGTTCCAAGTGTGTCAGATACGGGAGACTTAACCTGTACTTATAACATATGAATAGCCTGCTGCATCAGGCCAATGATTAGACTTCCTATTTTTTTTACAGCAGCTTCTGAGACCTAACAGAAGACATATCAGTTCAATCATGCTTTGCTACCTGCACATAGGCATGAAAAAGGAAACAGGTCCTCATAATATTTAGTTTAAGGACATGGTTATACTGGGTTTTTTGAATCACATTATCTCTCAGAATGGGTGGATAAGACAGAGACTTCATTGTTGCTCACTGACACGTGGCTTCTATTGAAAAACATTGCGTACCGGTCGATAGCAATGAGTCCGAGCGTGAGCATACTGGCAGAGCTGATCAGCATATACAGCAAGGCTGAAAAATTGCACCAAACGACGCCAAAGATCCATTCTCGCTTAATGGAACTGGTCACAACGAAAGGAAGCACAAGTACCGAAAGGAGGAAGTTGGATAGAGTCAGGCTGAACACAAACTTGTTGCTGAGTGTGAGGAGGTATGACCTTTTGTAGAGGGTCAGGACAATGACCAGGTTTCCTAAACAGATGAAGATGGCAATGACAATAATTGCAATTGACTCTGTAATTCTGCCTACTCCATTCTCTGGAAGTGTAAGGTTCCCTGAGGCGTTCTTGTGGCTGAGAGAGGAGTTGATGCTCATCATCAGAGCGTACGGAAGATGGACAGCCAGGACATGCTGGGCACCTGGAAAAAGAAGAAAAACACAGGTATCATTCGAATACTGTGCTTTTCTAAATGATATAATTTTACATTCTATCTTTAATTGGTTTAAAATCATTACATATCATCAAGTGCAGCCAGTGGGGAAGGGCTCTTTGGTGTATTCTAGATCAATGCTTCATTGATACATGATATGTGCGATCAGCAATCCATCCACATACTCCCCCCTCCCCCCACACACATCACTTCATTGCCAGTTAAATATGCCCATCGCTCATAGGACTCTTTTCATACTACCCTGCTATGATTCTATTTTTTTTTTTTTGCCTTCCTCTGGGACTCTGAGATTTGCAGCTTGAAGAGACATGAGCACAATCCCACTGAAAACTCTAAAAGCTTCTCCCGAAACTGCAAAACTTGGGATTCCACAGGATGGAACAGTAGTTGTTAAAGTGGAATCCCAGCATTACAACTGTATGGTGTGAAATGACCCTTGGTTTCCATGCCCCTTGTAATCTTAGTTGCATCTCCTATGGACCTCGCACAAGTTTCAAACTTAAACTTTGGTGCTCAGAACTGGACACAAGCCAAATAAAGTGTCCTTTCTCTTGATCTGGACACTATAATTTGGTGGATGCAGCCTAGAACTCCTTCAGCTGTTCTTTTCCCTGTTGCTGGATATCACAGGGACGGTTGACTCACTATTTGTAATGTCTGGAAGACTGGAAGCCTGATTCCATGGCACAGAGACAAGTGGTTTCAAACTGCACTCATTCTACAACAAGGATGGGCAAACTTGGGTTAAGTGGCTGAGGGGGAAAAGGAAAGGGCCTGAGGCTGTTAGGAACTGTGGGAATTGAAGTCCAAAACACCCGGAGGACCCAAGTTTGCCCATGCCTGTTCTACAATGTAGATGCGCCCTGAGAAAAGCTGGCCTTTATTTCAAGGGCCTCATCTTCCTTTCCTCTCCCTTCTGCTTCCTTCTCCTCCTTTTTCCTTCTTCCTCCTTCCTCTCTCCCCTAACTTTTCCTTTTTCCTCACTTCCTCTTTTCATTCTTTCTCTCTCTTCCTTTTCTCTCTTTTTCTCAATCTTTGTCCCTTTTCTTTCTTTCTCCATTCCCTTTCTCTGCCTCCCTTTCTCTCTATCTTCCTCTTCTTTTCTATTTCTTTCTCTTTCTTCCTTCTCCCTCTCTTCCTCCCTTCTCTGTAGTTCTCTCCATCTCCCCTTTCTCTCCCTCTTTTTCTCTCTTCCTCTCTTTCTTTCTCCCTTCCCTTTCTCTCTTCCTCTCTTTCCAATCCTTCTCTCTCATTTCCTCCCTTCTGTCTTTCTCTCTTGCTCTCCATTCCCTTTCTCTCCTTCTCTCCCTCCCTTCCTATCCTCCTCTCTTTCCTTCTTTCTCTCCCTTCTTTCTCTCTTCTCTTTCTTTCTCCCTTTCTCTCTATCTTCCTTCCTTCCTTTCTCTCTCTCCCTTCTCTCCCTTCCCTTTCTCTCTATCTTCCAATCTTTCTTTCTCTCCCTTCCTTCTCTCTTCCTTCCTTCTCTGTCTTTCTCTCCTTCACTCCCTTCCCTTTCTCTTTATCTTCCTCCCTTCTCTCTCTCTCTCTCAATCTCTCTCTCCCCCTTCTTCCTCTCGCTCTCCCTTTCTTCTCTGTTTTTCTCTCCCTTCCCTTTCTATCTTCCCCGCTTCTCTTTCTTTCTTTCTCTCTTCTCTCCCTCCCTTCTCTTTCTCTCCTTCTCTTCCTTCCCCCTTTTCTTCTCCTTCTTCCTCCTCTTCTTCGGGGTCGGACACAGGCAGCCCCTTCTCCTTCCCTCCCGAAACGGGAGGCCCTCTCTTCCCGCGAGTCTCCCCTCCAGAGGTGGGGCATGGCGCTCCATTCCGGGCGAACCCCTTCCTTCCTCCTCGGTGCCCAGCCTCCCCCTTGGGCGCCGTGCGAGGCCACTCACCGTGTGTCCCGGGGGCTGCCTTGCTGCGGGAGCGGGCTCTCTTCCCGGGACCCCCCACCAGCGCCGCCGCCCACGGAGCTCCCCCAGCGCCGCCCCTTCCCCCTCTTCCCCTCCTCCGCTCCTTTGTTCTCCTCTCCCTCCTTCTCCCCCTCAACTTTGGGCCTCTTCGGCGGGCCGAGAAGAGGATCCCGATGCCTTTCCTCCTTCCTCCCTTGCCTTGCAAGGCTCCTCCACCCGCTCACTTGGCGGGAGGCTCGTCTTCTTCGCCTTGCTGGGAAAAGTCGGCCGCCAATTCCAAAGCAGCCGACTTAGGCAGCATTTCCTCCCCCGGCATTCCTGGCCCTTTTACACCTCATCTCCCTTTCTGGCCCTCCTTCATTTTTGCTGTTCTTCTCCAAGGCCAGCTCTTTCTCGGCCGAAGGAATGGCCATGGGAGGGCAGGAGGCAGCGCTTGGGATTCAGCGGCAGCCCGCGAGTCCAGTGGCATGAGGAACACACTTCAGTTTCCATCCCCACTGGCAGAGTTTCCTGCCATCTGGGTGGTGCCAGAATGAGAACACCCCCCCCCCCCCCACATTATATGCCCAGCATCCCTTACCTGGAATTCCACATAAGATGGCTGAGGGCTAATCTACACCAGTGGCTCCCTACCTATCAATTATATCTATCTATATAAAACCTACAACCCTTCAGGTCATCCCAGATGTGGTCTCTGCCAGCCAGGGCCAGAACTTTTTCCATCAGTTAGGGGGCATCCGGCTTCATTCCTATTTTCTCTGCTACCCAATTTACACTAGAGGTTCTTGACATCTCTGGAAAACCAGGGCCAGGAGAACGTACAAGTTGATCAATTTTGTCATTGTCCAAGAAACATCCCAAAAGGCCTCCTGAGTGTCCCCCTGCTGGGTCCTCTCTTCCTCTTCCTTCCTTGGTGTCGACGTGGCCCCCGAATCCTGGTTTCCAGCTCCATTACAGAGACCACTGTTTCCTCAGGTTGGAGCACCAAGTCCGGCCAGTCAAAGACGATGGCCACTTTTTGCCAGGTCTCTTTGGTCGAAGGGCAGTCTGTGATGAAATGTTCTCCATAAACACCTCCAAGGTCATGTGCCCAGCATGACTGCATGGAGCACAGTTACCTTTCAGCAGAAGTGGTACCTACTGATCTAATCATATTTTGCATATTTTCAAATTGCTAGGTTGACAGAAGCTGGGCCTAACAGTGGGAGCTCCCCTCACTCTCTGGATTCAAACCCCCAGCCTTTCAGTTAGCAAGTTCAGCAACTCAGTGGTTTAACCCGCTGCGCCACCAAGGGGCCTATATATATATATACTGTATGTGTGTGTGTGTGTTATATTACTCAAAGCAGCTGAAAAACATGGTCATAAGACATTACAACTATTTGTTATAATGCTGTGTGGCCAGCATTAGCCTCAGGTTATAAAACTGATTTAATCCTTACATTAGCTCTCCATTCTTTGTCTTCAGGAGGAAAGAGAGTGCAATGTATGACAGGTGGGGACCACTGATGCAACTTTACTTCAGTCCACAAGAAGTGCACATCAACAGGTAAAAGAATTACAGTGCTCTCCCTTATTCTATCCCATTGGCCTCTCACAGTAGTAAATGTTACTGAACATATTGGAGCTGCAATTTTTCTACAGTCATTACAATCAGACTGTAAGAATAAACATTCCACAGGTTTCCTTTTTGTTTACGATTGGTTTAATGTAGAGCAGATGGAAAGAAGCCTGAAGGAAAAAGGAGGTATATGTGTAGTCACACAGTGCTAGCTGCAGGGAAAGAAATCACTATTTTTATCTATGAAATGTTGACAAGTATGATAAACATGTCTTCTACCCCAAAACCCAGACCATAACACTTTCGCTCAGTGTTTGAATATGCTGCCATTGGATTGGTAAAGGAAATCTGGATTATTATTGTGTATGTAAAGATGGTCAGATCACTGGCAAGGAAAGAACAGTTAAAAGCCACACATTTTGGAATACCTCCTTTTGTTACCATAACTTAGAACTAACCCATTGAAGCATGGCATTTAAAACCAAATTATTATTGGCTCAAAAGTCTATTCTACTGGGTGCTAACAATAGAATTTGTTTATCATCTTGCTTGGTTTCCTCTATAAACTTTTAAGAAATAACTAATTTGAACATGTGATCCTTTCCTCTCCTTAATCCCAAGTAACATGATCTATATAGCTAACTTTAAACAACATTTCACTCTCTGTTTAGATTACATGATGTATTAGAAAGGCAGAACAAAGATTGTATCTGGGAAGAACTTCAGAAAGAAGGGTACAGTTGTCGAGTCACAATGCCCCTCCTCCCAAAAGATTAATAGTTTATCAAGTTTATGAAATTTCTTAACTTCTTTGAACTTTGCTGGTGCGAAGCGGTGGAGATCGGAAATGGACCAACAGCAGCTTCACCCCCACAAAGACTTTATAGTTCCAACCCTTTAATAAATTATGCCTATTTTTTCCTGACTTTGCTGTTGTTGTTTATTCGTTCAGTCACTTCTGACTCTTAATGACCTCATGGACCGGCCCACGCCAGAGCTCCCTGTCGGCCATCAACACCCCCAACTCCTTCAGAGTCAAGCCAGTCACTTTTCCCCTGACTATCTGTGTAAATTGTATCTTTCTGTATACAATATCTATTTCTTTTATATAAAATGTATACTTTTCCATATAAAATGTAGCAAGATGTAGCCAGAGAAAAATCACCTCTATATAACTCCAAAGAGCCACTTCCCAAACACTGGAAGGTTGGGCAAATCCCTCTGGCTGTTTTGCAGACAGGCAATCATCAGAATCAATTGTTCATGTATACAGAGATAGTTTCCCATGTCAGCCCAGATAAGCCAAGAGGTATTTGTCTGATTAAATGGTTCACTTGAGGCTGAGAGATTGCTGACCATGGAAAGAGATGCTTAGAGTGTGTACATTCAACCCATTCTGTTTGTTTCCATCTATAATTGTCCTCATGATGCACTTTCCCCCTGTCCTTAATAAAGCCAAACCTCACTGCTCCCCTTTCTTGGACTCCTCCCTCACAAATATACTTTTTATTCCTATCTCACCCAGGGTTTTAACGTTTTAACATTTTATCTCGTGCATTTGGCCCACCCTTTCTATTTGATTTTATTATGTTATTTTGCACTGTTTATTTTAATTTGTTACTTTATTTATTTTGTTTTGATGTAACTTTTTCTGTAGTTTTGTGTCCAACTTTGCTGTATTATTTTTGAGCTTGGCCTGATGTTAGCCGCCCCGCGTCCCCTTTGGGGAGATGGTGGCGGGGTATAAATAAAGATGATGATGATGATTATTACATTTGTTAAACCTATTGACTGACAGCCCAAACTGTGAATGCCCAAGATCATCACCTTTGTTTTGGGAATCTCATGTCTTTGACTGCAGAAACCCCTATCTTTGTCAAACACAGAACTGGACTATTGAGCCAATCAAGAGCTTAGTATCATTTATTTAAACATTGTCTTCACAAATGACGTCTCCTACCAGGGGACACCCCACCAGCTGTTTGGTTCTTCGGCTGACCAACTCCAAGCTGTCATCTCCCCATGATAGGGAATCACAACCTGAAGGCAGCATCAGCAGCACCTTCAGCCATTCAGGTCTCAGATCCAGACCAGCCCCTCTCTCAGCCAATCAGGGAAAGGAGTGGGAATTTTGAATAGTTGTCAAACCTTATAAGATCTCTTGCATTCTCTGTATGTTTTACGCTTCTACACTTTGAAGCATCTGCTTGTATTTGCATCCCTTTTGGCTGAACTGGATAAACCTCTGTGTTTTGTCTTCAACCTGGTGAGTATTTCTCTGTCCTGGCACATTTGGTTTAGCTTGCACTAGCCGGGCACAGATCATTTTATCAGCAGACCTAGTTATCCACAACACAGTTGGTTAGATAATGCACTGATAATAATGGAATAGACTCTTGAAACCAGCTAAATCTGATGTTGTGGTGATGATGTAAATTACCGAGGCCCAGAGATCCAGAAAGGGGTCTGAGTCTAACTATATTGATTTTTTTTTGTCTTTCTCAGTAGGAGTAAAGCTTCTCCCCCACCCACCAATTTGTGGGTTTGACTTTTGCAGGTTGAATTCTTCATGGATTTGATTAAAATGATCTCCCTAGAAACCGCTAGATATTTTGCTGTAGTCTGTGGTCAGCCTCTAGCAGACACTAACCACAGAGTTATGTAGGAAGAACAACAGCTGGTTTCTTTCCCACTTTCTTTCTCTCCACCCTCTCTTCAGAAATAGACTGAAGAGCACAAATGGTTCATCAACCAAATAATCTAACACTACTTATATTCAGCCTTTTGCATTTGCAGGTTTAACATTGTGGATTCATTTGTGGGTTGATATGGTCTCTCTAGGATTCTCTAGGGCAGTGGTTCCCAAACTTTTTTTGGCCATGCCCCATGTAAGCATCTCTAAAATCCTGATTCCTCCCCACCTGCAACCCCCGGTGGCATATAATTCTTATTTTTTTTTAAAAAAAAGTGAATTCTTGTTTATGCGGAGGAAGTCTAAAAGGCCATTAAACAAACTTCCAAAGGACATCACATCCATGAAAGAAAGAAAAAAATAAAAGAGCAAAAGGACAGTTGAAGTACTGAGGAAGTAATCAAAGAGAAATAATTTAAATAATAAAAAATAATAACAACATGAAAAAAGCAAATAAAGCTTCAGAACCTATAATAGAAACTGAAATGCATAAATATAAAATAATTTAATGGAAGCTTTTTCTGTAATACTTTGATCATTTTAATTATTATACAAAATACTTTTTGTATTGCTTGCAATGTTAAAAGAAGAAGAGTGGGATTTTTGGAATGAAAGTTGTCTCCCTTTTCTGAGCTTATGACCTCTTTAGTTCAGTGTATGCTCTTCACTCTCCTCTCTAGTGGGCTTTCCCCCTCTCCATTGTCAACAGCTGACCACTGTGTACATTCTCATTTTAATTTTAAAATTGCAAATGTCACAATATATGTTTATATACTGTATATAAAGCCCCTAGAACCATAATAAATGCAAATAACTGTTAATAACTCATTCCTGAATTGTCACCCTTAAAATCAAATTGCCCCCTTGTATGGGACATGCCTCACATTGGGAACCAGGGACTTCATCACACTCCAGCATAGATCCACTTTAAATTCGGTTTCTGCCTCCTGCAGAATTCTGGGGCTTGTAGTTTTGGGAGGGACCTTTAAACTACTCAGTCAAAGAGGTCCCAGGGCTCACTAAACTAGAAACTCCAAAATTCTGCAGGAGGCTGAAACTGGATTTAAAGTGGATCCATGCTCTTGTGATGAGGGACTTTAGGGCCTCCAATGTTATTCTTTTAGAAGTTCGCCAGTGTCACATTGGAGGACCAAGAAATTCCTAGAGAGGTTTTGGGTTGTTGTAGGTTTTTTCGGGCTATATGGGCATGTTCTAGAGGCATTCTCTCCTGACATTTTGCCTGCATCTATGGCAAGCATCCTCAGAGGTAGTGAGGTCTGAGGATGTTTGCCACAGATGCAGGTGAAACGTCAGGAGAGAATGCCTCTAGAACATGGTCATATAGCCCGAAAAACCTACAACAACCCAGTGATTCCGTCCATGAAAGCCTTCGGCAATACATTCCTAGAGAGGTGTTCTCTCTGGCAAAAAGTACAATTTCTTTAATTTGCGGTTTTTAGATGTCCGCAGTGGTCCTGTGGCCTCAATTCCCATGAAAGTGGAGGGCCTACTATGTAAGTCATGAACTTTTAATTGGAATGCAAATATAGGTACACTCATACTGTTATGTATATACAATCATAACAGAATTAATATAATTGGCAATACAAAGTGGACAAAAAGTTACACATCTGTATCAGATAAAGTGTTATGGTTTTGTGTGCTATTTGTTACTCATGAGCAATAGTGTTTCTTTTTCTGTAACGGAGAAGTCTCTTAAAACTGCAAACTATGAAATGAAAGGAGCATTCTACATCATAGGTCACAACCTCTGAGGATGCTTGCCATAGATGCAGGCGAAATGTCAGGAGAGAATGCTTCTGGGACTCATAGAATCAAAGAGTTGGAAGAGACTTCATGGGCCATCCAGTCCAACCCCCTGTGAAGAAGCAGGAATATTGCATTCAAATCACCCCTGACAGATGGCCACCCAGCCTCTGTTTAAAAGCCTCCAAAGAAGGAGCCTCCACCACACTCCGGGGCAGAGAGTTCCACTGCTGAACGGTTCTCAAAGTCAGGAAGTTCTTCCTCATGTTCAGGTGGAATCTCCTCTGGACATGGCCATACAGCCCAAAAAACTTACAGCAACCCAATCTAAGGGCCCTTCCACACAGCCCTATATCCCAGAATATCAAAGCAGAAAATCATAGAATCATAGAGTTGGAAGAGACTTCATGGGCCATCCAGTCCAACCCCCTGCCAAGAAGCAGGAATATTGCATTCACAGCACCCCTGACAGATGGCCATCTAGCTTCTGTTTAAAAACCTCCAAAGAAGGAGCCTCCACCACACTCCGGGGCAGAGAGTTCCACTCCTGAACGGCTCTCACAGTCAGGAAATATACATGCCTATCATATCTCCTCTCAGCCTTGTCTTCTTCAGGCTAAACAGGCTAAATCCCACCAATAATACTCTACATAAAAATTACAATCCATGTTTCATAATACAGTAAATTTAGTTGTTGTAAAGCTGTCCCACCAATAAAAATAAAAATTGCAATCCATGTTTCATAATAAGTAAAATTAATTTTATAATTCAGTAAAGTTGTTATATTGATTTGTCTTTATTCACTTTTACTATATTTTAAAATGAATATCGTGCCAATACAGGAGGTTTAGGCAAACCTGGGCCCTCCAGGTGTTTTGGACTTCAACTCTCACCATTCCTAACAGCCTCAGGCCCCTTCCTTTTCCCCCTCAGCCGCTTAAAAGGAAAAGGAAAGGGCCTGAGGCTGTTAGGAATGGTGGGAGTTGAAGTCCAAAACACCTGGAGGGCCCAGGTTTGCCTATACCTGCCAGAGACCCACATTGGAGAACTTAAGAGAGGCCCCTGCAAAAGAGTACCGGAAGTGCCTATAGGGAAGCGTAAGCATGTTTCCGCTCATCAGGTGGTGGGACAGGAAGCGGAATGACGTCACCTGTTTGCTTCCGGTGGCGGTGGTGCTAAGGGGGGAAGTGGGGGCTGGCTTCCGGGCGAGGAGCCCCTTCTCACCCTCCACTCGCTTCTCGCTCTCCTCGCTGCCACCGCCACCATGATGCCTGTCTTTAAGAGCAGCCGGCGGGACTTCGCTTTCGGCCCTTGGAAGCTCACGGCCGCCCGGACGCACATTATCAAGTCCTCCGAGTCCGAGAGGTGAGAGGGGCGCTAGGAAGGGCCGCCGCCCCCCTCTGGCTTCCTCACATCCCGCAAAGGGGCCTTCCTCGGTTACCCTTTGTGATTGTTCTATTTGAGGAATGCGAATGACCCTTAATGCTCCAAATAACACATTCTGTACACCATGCGTGTGTCTACACTGCACAATTAATGCGGTTTGACTTCCTCTAATTGCTGTGAAATCCTGGGAGTGGCTGCTTTGCAAGGTCTTTCGCCTTCTCTGCCAAAGAGCGCTTGTGCCTAACCAAACTACAACTGGTGGGACACCAGCACTCTGCGGCAGGCATGGTCAAACTTGTGGGTGTTTTGGACTTCAATTCCCACAATTCCTAACCGCTGGTACTGAGAAATTAAACCGCCTCCTTGTTTTCATCCAGGTTAGCTGAAGAACTACACATGCCATGTGTTCCAGAAATGATGTTTGGAGACAACGTCTTAAGGATTCAACATGAATCTCTCTTCGGAATAGAGTTCAATGCAACTGATGCTTTAAGATGTGTAAACAACACTCAAGGAATGGTTAAAGTTGCCTGTGCAGATGAATGGCAAGAAAGCAGGTAATAATATACACCTATCTATTTTAGATAAAATAAAAAAGATGCAGCGAGAAGTGATTTGACCCCATAATTTGTGTAATTTTTTTTAAGCTTGACTGCTCTTTTCCCTTGCATTAAATCCTTGTGCAATTTTCCTGCCTCTTAGCAAGGGGTTGGACTGGATGGCCCACGAGGTCTCGTCCAACTCTATGGTTCTATGATTAATTAGTTTTGTACATTAGTTCCCTTAAGCTTTATGGTCTTTGAGTTCACAGTGCCAGTCTACATATGAATTGCTTGCAAATTCATTATGTGAATCCACCCAGTAGCATATATGAAAAAAGCCAAATAATGTTTAAGACTAAAACAAATGTAGTCCATTGTATCATACATCTGGTAGTCATTTCTATATCTTTTTGAGCAATCACAACTTGGTCCTGTACCTGTTTCTGCTTGTTGCACATTTGCTTGTTGGTAGGTGGAGGCTGAACGTTCAGTACCATTGCCACAGAACTCGGTTTCTCAGCATGGTGCCTGAATTTTAAAGTGGTTGTCAGAGACTCCTGCAGTGGCAGTAGTGGCACCACAACCATAAATATGAATACCAAACAGTTTTTGTGGTTGGTATTAACTTTAGTATGAAGTGTGTAACAATGGGACATTTACCATAATTTGAAGCATAATTAAGTATCTGGTGGAAAGTTAATGTTGTGTGTTAGATTCCATTGGTAGGAAGCTTCAGCATTATATTAGAAAATACAATATGACATCTGTATGTGTGGGAGATATAGTATTGGACTTTGCTTATGCACAACTACAGATAATAGCAGGCCCTATTGAAATAAAAGCCTTCTAGCCCAGGCATGCTCAAACTTCAGTCATCCTGGTGTTTTGGACCCTACCGGCTGTTAGGAATTGTGGGAGTTGAAGTCCAGACATCGGGAGGGCTGCAGGTTGCCCATGCTTGTTCTAGCCCATACAGTCACACTGGATAATCTAGAAAATGACTAGAGGACATACTTAGTTGGACATGAATAAATAATACAGTGGCTACTGCTACTGTGGGTGTAAAAGTTACAGTAGTACATTGCTCTCTATCATCTATAATACCGCATTTCATTGATTGTAAGACCCAATTGAAGCTCCGATTTGGGGGCCAAGAAGTATTTTTCATTCTAAAATGCCCACTTTCATTTGTGCCTTGATTTTTTGAAAGTAATTTTTTTTTTAGTCTTCAACTCAACTTTACTTTACTTGCTGCCCAGCTAGTCTGGCCAGACTACAGAAAGTCTCCCCAACCCTGCACCTGATGCTGCCATTGCCTCCTCAACCACACACCTTTTGTGTGGTCACCCCCAACTGCTCCTGGCTCAGTACAGCCAATGTGTACACAGCTTTCTCTCCTTGGGCTCATGTTGCCGGGTTTATTTGAAAGGACAGGATTGGGGGCAGTGGAAGCAGTTGTGGCTGACTGTGTTTTGTTTGCTCTCATTTGGGCTGTAGGAGAAGCAGGACTGAGGTTTTCTCTTTTTTTGGAGCTGGAGTTTTTTGCCTGCAGGTTCCATTTTGGAGTCGCTGGAAATCCTGGGCTCCGATCTAAGGAAGGGGTCAGCATTGAGTGTAGGGTCAGTGAGGTTTTCGGGGGATTGGCCTCCTGTTCTCTCAACCACTGCTCCTGATCCTCTTTTAAAAACAAACAAAAAACCAAACCCACAAATCTAGGACATCCAGAGGTCTAAGGCACACCCCCCTTTTGGGCCTGGATTTTTGGGGGAAAAAAGTGCATCTTAGAAATACAGTGAAATAGGTGGAATACAGTAATTAAAACAAAATATTGTATATTGATAATTTTATTCAGGACTTAAGAATATTTGGATATTAATGGATAACATGAGCGCCACGGAGACAACACTTCCGAAACTTATATAGTAGTGTCTATTCGTGGATCTGACATGTTATATAATTGTTTGTTTCCTTGAGGTCTGAGCCTGAACACACAAAGGAGGTTGTGAAGCCATATGATTGGACCTATACAACGGACTACAAAGGGACTCTTTTAGGTGATGCATTAAAACTAAAGGTATATTTTAAACTCTGCCTTGGTGGTTGCATACCTTGTAATTATGAATCTTAAATTATTGCTGAACATTTTAAAAGCTTTTGACCTTCTGTCTTTTTTCTCCCTTAGGTTTCTCCCACAACAGAGCATATAGACACAGAAAAATTAAAAGCCAGAGAACAGATTATGTTTTTTGAAGAAGTGTTATTGTTTGAAGATGAACTTCATGATCATGGCGTTTCAAGCCTCAGTGTAAAAATAGTGAGTTGATCACTCTGTGTGTCTTATATCCTATAGTAGAAATATGTTTAGTTTCAGGTTTTTTAAAAAATAATAATAGTGATGCTGGTAATAAACTCATGTTTTCCAACACAGTTTTGTTACTGTTTTTCAGCCAGCACAATAGACTTCAATTGCAGAAACATCTTTTACTCCTTTGAAGAATTCCATTAATTATAGTCTTGTTGCTTCCCCTTTATTTCCTTGTTTTGTGTTACATGAAAGCTTAAGAGAAGCTCATTGTATTGAAACCCCCTTTGTTTATGGATGCATGCACCTTCAAGTCATCTGTTGACTTATAGCAACCTCACGAATTTCCTGGCAGCATTTATATTTAACTTGTTTAAGATACTTGTATTAACCTCTTATAAAAGCACATTTTGTTGCTCTTGTACAAATCTAAATTTGACCTAGTGAGCATCATTACTTTCCAAAAATGTGTGTTTTCTTGTATCATAGTTAACTACATATGTTATAAAACTTTCCTCTAACTGTATACTGCAGACTTGTTAACATATCTGTTATAAATATCAAGTTGACTTTATAGCAACCTTATGAACTTGCAAGACTCCTTGTCATCAAAGCCCTGCTCAGGTTTTGCAAAGTTGTTAACAAAAGATACACTGGATCAAAAGTGGTTGTGTTTTATGTCACAGTTTACCTGAACTAAGAATGACTTCAATAGTGAGGCAAAACTTCCTTGCCCATTCATTTTCCCTATTAGCTTTGTCATACCTGCTGATTTATTTCTACGTGAAGTTAAATAATGTATATAAATATTCCAATATGAATTACAAGGAAGATACTGTTATTGACAAATGCAGGTTGGAAGACAGTGGCCATGTTTCTAATCTAAAGATTTTAGAATAAAACTTGCAGTTAACGTGAAAGTCCAAATTATTTTGTTTTTGACAGAGAGCAATGCCTTCAAGCTTCTTCGTACTATTGAGGTTTTTCTTGCGAGTTGATGGTGTTCTTATCAGGATGAATGATACAAGGGTTTATCATGAGGTAAGAGCATTCCCGTATGTAGATTTTATTGCAATGGTTATAAAAAGTGATAAAATATTAGTGGTTGGATTTGAAGTTTCATATGATAATTCTTATTATCAGGTGTTATGACGTAACACACTTATTGATGTAAATGGTTAGCTATATTGTCATAATTAGTTTACATAGACTCAAGGAATGTTAGGAAATCCATCCTCATTTTTTTCTTACATGAGGCCCTTTCATTATAGTCCACTGATGGAGTGGTGTGTATTCTGTCTGCTACACAGGTTTCAACTAAAAACGGCTTTACTTTCTGCTTCCATACTGCATTAGAACAATGCTTTAATCCAGTTCTTAGTCCCAACTAGAGTAGATCCAGTGGATCAATAGTTTGCATAACTATGGATTTGTTGACTGAGTGGGTCTACTTCATGTTGGAATCATAATTGCATTTAGGTCACAATCTTTTTAAAACAGGCAAAATAGTTGTTTTCATCTATAAATAGTAAGGTAATGTGACCTAAGTATTGCTATATTTGTCTTGCCTGGTTGCTTTTTTCTTGTATTCTCTGTTTAATATTCAACACATTTAGATGTACAGTCAGCTCTTCACATTTGTTGTGGGATGGAGCCCCATAAAAAGATATAAATAAAAATATTGTTATTTTTTAAATCTGATATTTAATATTAAAAATTAACTAGGTATTTTTAATTACAAAAATGTGAGTCAAGCACTGAAAGGGTAAAATGTACACAATGACCCGGCAAAGGCTGCAGTTCAGTATAAGCAGGTGTGCCTGTAGCTTAGTCGCCTCAGTCTGTGAGAGGTCTTTGTGGGAGAAGGGCCTCAGTGTGTTAGTTGGCCTCAGTATGAGAAGGCCTCAGCGTTAGTTCACCTCAGTCTGAGGTGGGTGTCACTCTGAGGTAGGTGTCAGTCTGATAGAGCCCTCAGTGTGAGAAGGCCTCAGTGGGAGAAAGGGCGCAGTGTGAGGTAGGCCTCAGTATGAGTAGGCCTGGTGTGAGAAGCTTCGGTGAAAGAACCCCCAGATTGAAGGCGGTTGTGTGTGAAGCTCCATTGTGTGAAGGCTGCTGTGTGTAAAAAGCTCCTGTGTGAAGCTCCTGTGTAACTTTGGTGTGAGAGGAGGCTCTGTGAGAGCGAAATTGTTTATCTGCATGAGAAAGAAGCCCAGTGTGGAAGCAAAGAAGAAAATATAAATAACTTTAATGTGTCATGGAAACCTTGTTTTTGTAAATAGTGCAACCATATTATTTTGCTATACAGAAAAACCCCCTATGGAAGAGGTAACATTGGTCTGTGTGGTTTTGTTCTTTTTAGCACTTCGGGCTACTGGGACTGGGTCATACTGCTGCTGATAAGTTACTCTGCTATACATTTATGGAGAGGGTCTTTTGTTAACAAGCCCACTTATCCAACAAACACTTCTCTAGGAATCTCTAGATCTTCCCGTGAGACTCTTCTGAAAGTTGACTATAGAGAAACTACAGATTTCTAGAGAGAATATTTTAATTTAATCAGCAAAAACCAAACTTGCAGACTACAAGGGCCAAGTGTAATTGATTTTTTTTTTGCTTATTTAGTTGGAGTAGTATCTTCACCAGAAATTATAGTAAAGTGTGTTTAATGCCTGTTACAGCAGATGACTGTTCAGAATAATGTACATTTGAAGGGTGTAAGAAATCAGTGTTCTGCATTAATCTGACAATTGTTTAAATCGGTGTTAAGTTCATACAATTACATCTGATTAATGAAAGATGTGATTGCATGTAAAATATTGCACCATCTTATGAAATTACATTTCAATTCTCTTTCTTATTAGGCCAGCAAAACCTACATGTTGCGAGAATATACCTCCAGGGAAAGCAAAATATCAAGTTTAAAGGTATCAATTCTTCAACCGTGATTGATTGCGATTAATTATTTTCCTTTCAATTTTGTAACTTCCTAGAATAAATCAAGCACTGTGTGGTCAAGCACTGTGAAACATTACCTTTTCTGAGAATTTACTGATTTATTTTAAAAGAAAAAAAATAGCAGTTCTACAAATTTTATACAGCAGAAATATATAATGAAAATAGAAATATTGGTAAGAAATTCTAAATAATGTAAGTGTAACTGTTTTTTAATGATAAGGTGAAGCATTATTCCCCTGGCTCTATTTTGTTTAATCCTCTCTCTTTTGGTTTTTAAGCATGTTCCTCCACCACTCTTCACGGATCCTAATGAGATTGCTCAGTATTTACCTATCAAAGAGAGTATTTCTGAGAAGCTGGAGTTTCCAGAAGAAGTGTGTCTTCAATCTAATACAGCATCAGAAGGCACTTAAGTGGAATTTACAAGATTAATGGACTTGAAACAGACTTTTTTTGTGGGGACTACATACCTTTTGGCCATTACAATTGAAGTTATCACTACTTGCTGGATACAGGTCCATGTGGATGTCTAATATTTTTCTAGCCTTGGTTGGGAGGAGTGGAGCCAATTACAAAGTTCTACTTAAGTTTCCATTGTCTCTGTATTACTTGAGTCTAATGACAAATGGATTGAGAATTGGGGTAACTAGTAAAGAATGACTTTTCCACTAAGCATTTGTACTTGAAATATGCAGCATTTCAATAACTTTTGGAAGATTTTGGAAAAATAGGATTTGTTTAAATTTAAACACGTCTTGTGAATTTTGTTTTATCTTAGTCTTTTATTGTAGAAGAACCCTATTTCATCTGATGGATGCTGAGCATGCTTCCTCTCAAGCTCAAGTCTGCCCAACTTGTACAAGAGTCATTTATGCTTGACAAGATTACAAATCTCTAACATATCCTGGATGTTTTATCAATCCAGTGAAATGCTTTTTGTTTTCTTTAAAAAGTTACAATCTAAGGAAGAGATGAATAGTAAGCTTAGCCAAGAATTGATAGCACAGTGGGATGCTATTCTGCCATTTGACATTATTCTAAAGCGGGATAGTAACAAGGGGCTGCTCACTGAAATCATTTGCATAGTATCGACAGTATCTGAGAAAATTACCTCTTAAAAAGAGCATCCGCTGATTGTCAGAATAGAGAAATGTATGTGAAATATATGTAGAGGCAGTGACTGAACCTACTAAATGTTAATGGGTTACTGCAGGTTTGTAACACATCTGATTTTAAATTATTGATATTTTAACAAAATTGCCACAGGCATATTTGTGTTCTCACAGCCTCAATCAATTTCCCTAGCTCTCCTGATAAGTGCGGTTTTTCTGCAAGATGAAAAACCTGTGTTTTATTTAGTTTTCATTTCTGACATGAAGCAAATCATAGTGTGGCAGAAGAGGGGAGCTTTTTAATTGAATCTTTTTTCAGGCAATCATTCTTTTTATCTTCCTCTTCCCATCCTGAAGTGAGCATGAAAAGGATTTTGGGTTATGGTAATATTACAAAAGCAGTAAAACATAAATTGCTTCAGTCTGTGATGACAGTGAGCTCTCCGAATGGGTATCTTTCTTGTAATCGCATGTATTTTTAAGCTGATGTGACTTTTCTTATCTAAGAAAGGGAAGAGTGAGCAACAATAATAGGGCTGCTTTTTCTGTCTTCCTTGTTGCCTTTGGAATGGAGAGTAGATAATTTCATTCTGTGCTTTAGTTTCCCATGCTTTTAAAAGGGACACATTTCACAGAGAATTCTGAGATACACTACAGCCTTATGTACATTTATTTCCTTACTATTTAGAAATTTCCATAAAACACCATTGGAGTATGTTTGGAGCAAACATACACAGGGCTGGCCTGCTAAGTGTTAAAGCATGTTAAAGTTAACACGAAAGGAACAATGGCAAGATAGTCACTACTCAGCAGACCTTTATAAGAAAGAGTGACTTGATCAATCATTTGAATTATTTCACCTGAAAATTGTTCCTCTAAAGAATGAGTATATTTACTAAATGAAGAGCATATGTTTTGACACCAGAGCTTTTTGAGGAAGAGCTTACCAAAATTGACATTGGCCAAGAGCTTGTATATTTTTACTGTAGCATGAAGATATGCCAGTGTAGTTACACTGAATCCCACAATTGTTCTGTATGTGCCAAGGCTTTGTTGTGCAATAACTGAATAGTTCCTCACCAATAAAAGTTGAGAGGACTATGTTGCACTTGTAGAATGACCGTCTGTACCAATATTGCATGCTGCCAGTCAGAAAGGGTTAACTGCATGTGCAAACTCTTCTTATGTTTGTGTACTGTTCTTAAAGAGTCCGGTCACTGTAATTTTTTTTTTAGGAATTATTCAGTTGCTCATATACTGCATCCAGTGTTGCCTGTGTTTTGTTATTTAATAATTGCTGTTCATAAGTCAAACCAGATGATAGTTCTTGATATTAGAAGGGGAAAGACTAGGATGCAAGAGCTGTTCATTTCCATGGTGTTGACTGAAAAAGAAAGACCCCAAAACTTAATAACACACAACTCCTCTCAGTATGAAGAAATTGTATTGTTTAGTGCTTTTTAAATTTTTTTCAAATAGTAAAAAAGTGACAAAATATTAGAACTTGTGTCTTCCATTGCACCCTCTGCCCACTTACAAGCATATCTGAGTCCCATGTACAGTATGTATGATAGAGTGGAAGGAGACCAGAACACTTATGCTAGACATTTCTTCCCCATTAGTCTCAAAGGTTCCTCTGGATTCCTTTGTCTTTTATATATCTCTGAATACATTTTTGCTGAGGGCATTAGATAAATCAATTTCAGGTGAGTGGGAAAGACAATTAGCTTCCTATATGAAGTTGGACTATCTCCTCATTGAATATCATTGTGCATACAGCTTGAATTCCCTTATGCAGAGTTCCGAAACATTCCAAAACTCAAAATTACTCATATGGTGAAGTATACAATCACACCTTTGCTTTATGATTCAGTGTACACAAACTTTATTTTATGCACCAAATTATTGTGTATCAAATTCCTTTCAGGCTATGTGTATAAGGTGTATATGAAACATATATGAATGCCATGTTTAGATTTGGGCCCCATCTCCAATATATCTCAGTATGTTCGTATATAGAAATGCAAGGTATTAAAAATCCAAAACAATTTTGATCCTAAGTATTTTGGATAAGGGAAATTCAACCTGTACTTTATTTTGCAAAAGAGTCAGAAAAGTCTTTTCTGAATAGGAATTGTTATACTAACAATTTCCCAGTGAAATTCCAGCATGGTGTGAGAACCAATGTGGTTTAGTGGTTTGAGATATTGGACTAAGACTGGAGAACAGGATTCAAGGCCCCATTCATCCACGGAAACCCACTGGATGAATCTGGGCAATCCACACGTTCTTGATCGTCTTGAGTCACCTTCGTGCTGAGTAAGGCAGGATACAAATACCATAAATAAATGAAATAAATTGACCTCAAAGGAAAGCAAAGGAATTGAACAAATCCGGCTAAAAACACCTCAATGCTTAGAGTTGCCATGAACCAGAAACAACTTGAAGGCACACTGCAACAACCTGAAATTAAACAAGCTCAAACTTGGATGGGATGCAGTACCTTCAACTGGAGAAGCCCTGTTGAAATGAAAGGAAGCTTTGTTGTGTAGCTCTCCTTCACTTAATGGGATTTGTACTAATGCACTGTAGCCTTGCCTGCATTTAAATAATTAAAACATTTTTTAAAAAAGCTGGACAAATGTGTAATGGTTTATACCTATAGGCACTTCTTACTAAATAAAGTGGAATGTCATCTGATGATTGCTTTATTAACAGACAAGTAGCAACAATTTGTTTTAGGTTTCTATTGTCTCTCTACACACCTTACTCTGGATTTTCTGTAAGTAGCTACACCTGTGAGCTTTCCTTGGGTTGTAAGGCATGTTTCTCAAACTGCTCCAGGTGCTTTGGACTTCATCTCCCAGAAGTCCCAGCCAACTTGCCAGTTGTTAAGAATCGTGGAAGTTGAAGTCCAGAACATCTGGGGGAGCAGAGTTTGAGGAAACCCTGTTGTGAGGTATAGAAATGGGATTGTACACCATAATCAGCACAATTCCCTACTTACATTTATCACCGTGGATTATGAAGACATTGAAATAATTAAAAAATATACCTTTGTTCAGTCATAAAGTGGAAGCTGTTATCAAGAAATCAGAAATTTTGGACTTTGAAGTTCAGCTATCAAGGAAACAGATAAGATCCTTAACTCTGAGATACATACGTAATTAAACACGAAAGGATTGTCCATGCCAAAGTATTTCCAATTTCTGGGTATGGTTGGGACAATGCAGAAAAGTGATGAGAAAGTTCAATGCGTGAAATGATGTAGTGATGGAAACGGCTATGGATACCATAGTTAAACAACGAATGAATCCTACAAGAAATCCAGCTTGAATTCTATTGCCTTTTGAACATATGATGAGAGGACGTTCTTGTTAGCAAAGGCAATGCTTAGGATTGTGGAAGGTAATAGGAAAAGTGGAAGATCATTTTACAGTTGGACCAACACAAACAGGAAAGCCATGGAAAATCATTTGCAAGACCTTAACGGTCTGTTGAAGGTCTCCCATTCATGGAAGTCACCATAAGTCAAAACTGACTTGACAACAGCAACAACCAATGCTGCTGCAGGATTCTCTGTGTAAACTGTATTGTATTGTTTTTGGTATTTCTAAAAGACAACAGAAGATGGCAGCATCTGTAGTGTAATGAACAGATGGATTGAATCCCTCTATTGCATTGATTCCCAACCTTTTTTTGACCAGGCACCACTCTCCAACAGTAGTATCAAAAGGGTTATGAATCAGTTTTTGGGCAACTTCAGATTGGGTTTGGTTATTTGGGGAGCTGATTCAGGAAACTGAATTGGGTAGATCGCATCAGCTCTAGTTTCTCATACAGAACATATGCTATCCAGTAGTTGCCATCTGCTTGTCTACAGGAAACCATATTTAATAATCTAAAGCTGAGGTCTCCACTCGGGGAGGAAGGAGGAGGAAAAGCAGCAATGAGGCTTGTTGTCGTGCCTTCCATGGGTAGCCTCTCCCGTTCCAACATCCCCATTGCCTCGGCACTATTAGAGGGTTTCATGAGGCTAGTTGCTCCCATTGCAACGGTGTAGAAATAGTGAAGCCGTGGACCATAATTTAGTTCTTGGGGACCACTGGTGGTCTACGGACTACAGGATGGGGACCACTGCTCTATTGGAATAAAACTAAGAGTACTGACTGCTTGTGTGATTTCTCATGCCATAAAATAAAACTAGTTGTGACCAGATGTGCTTTTGTATTTAACATCCTTAGTTATCTGTCTTCATGTTGACTTCCGCTTATGGTGATCCTATGAATAAGTGAGCTCCAAGTCAACCTCAACCACCCAGCTCAGTTATTGCAGATTTAGGACTGAAGCTTCCTTGATTGAGTCTATCCATCCTTTTCTACTGCTCTTTTTGTACCTTACCAAAGATTATTGTCTTTTCTAGTAATCATGTCTTTGCATATGGACAAACTACAACAATTTTAGTTGACACATCTTGTCTTCTAAGGAGACTTCAGGCCTGATTTGTTCTGGGGATTGTTCATTTGTCATTTTAGCAGAACGCTTTATCATTACGTCATGAATGAGTGGTCTCTTTTTCCTTCATAGCTGCTTTTTCCAAGGCCTAGTCTTTTGATACTACACATACATACATATTATATGTATATATATACATGCACGCACACACACATATACTCTCACTCTTTAGTCAACACAACTACAATGAGAAAGAGTTGAAAAATCCTTTAAGGCTAACCTATGAGGCATATGATTCCAAACTCTGGTCCTCCAGGTGGTTTGGATTTCAACTCCCAGAACTTCTGAGTGTTGGCCAAAGTGGCTGAGGCTGCTGGGAGTTGATGTCCAAAACACCTTGAGGACCAGAGTTTGGGAATCACTGATGAAATCTGTTTTCCACACCTCCATATAAATAATTTTAACTTGCTCTCCATAGATGTTTTGAGTCCTAATTTGTTTCTCTTTACCCAATTGTGTGATGTGGGAAGAGCTAGGAAATATGATATATATATGAATATTAATACTATATTTAAATGTTGATTAAGCTAGTAAACTTTACATACACACACACACACATATACACACATATATACACACAAATTATTTACTAGCTCAATTGGCCTTTATAGATAATAAAATATTTAAATGCTAATTGAGCTACTAAATGATATATTTGTTATATTGTTAGATATCATTTAATTGTATATACACACGCATCTCATAAAATATTTAAATCATGCTAGCAAATACTATATATATCTTCATATATATATATAGGATGACATTGTATATTAAAAGGAAAACATCTAATTATCTAGAATATATACACACACATGCATAAGACATTTAAAAGGTTTGCGCATATATTTATTTATTTTATTTATTACAGGTACTTTTACCCCGCCCTTCTCAACCCCCGAGGGAGGACTCAGGGCATATATATCTATATCTTTCTATAATCCTCTTAAACAAAAGGATAGAATATATATTATATATTATATTAAAAGGATGGCATAAATGCCTATCGATCTAGACCAGGGGTCCTCAAACTTTTTAAACAGAGGGCCAAGTCACAATCCCTCAAACTGTTGGAGGGCTGGATTATAATTTGAAAAAAATATGAATGAATTCCTATGCACACTGCACATACCTTATTTGTAGTGTAAAAAACACTTTAAAACAATACTATAATTAAATGAAGAACAATTTTAGCAAATATAAACTTATTATTAGTATTTAAGTGGGAAGTTATGGTGTGCTTTCAAATAGTTTCAGACTTAGGTTGACCCTGAGCGAGGGCCAGGTAAATGACCTTGGAGGGCCGTATCCGGCCCCCGGGCCTTAGTTTGAGGACCCCTGATCTAGATTATATATACTGATATATACTGATCTAGATTATACACACTGCTGTCGCATGCTGGGCCTGTGCATAAGACTGTAGACAGGACATAAATTCTGTGTGGCCAATGGGACGCCGGGGCTGCCTCAGATTAAAGGCCCTTGGATTCCCCCAAACAGAGTCTTTAGATTTCTTAAAGGTTCAACAATGTTCTTTATTAATGAAAACAAACATGTACTTTCAAGCTTTCTTAACAGTCTATTGGCTCTCTCTCAATCTTGTCCACAGGGAACAGGCACTATCTTCTTAACTGTAATTAACTAATGGGGAAATCCTTAACTTCTAATCTGGGCAGTGTGTACTTGCCTCTGTTGGCGTGGAGCCCCTGCACCCGGTACCAACTGCGTCTGGCTTCCGCGAGCGACCCTTACCAAGCAGAGCTTTGTAGACTTCCAGGGAAAAAGGAGTTCAGGTTTCAGTGATGGCTGACTGAAGTCCCTCAGCAAAGGAGCTGTAAGGCTGTATGATCCTCGGCCAAGCTGTGGGCTGTATAACCTCGGCCAAGCCGTAGAAGATGAAGCTTTCTACAGGAACTCTTGGTATTATGTTCTGCATGGAAAGCTTCTCTGTGTGGACTGACCCAAAAATACTCCTATTCCCTCCAAAAACCCAAAAAGGAGGCGGGACCAGGGAACCTAACTATAAATAATGCTACCCCTCTATTCCGCTTTGGTTAGACCACACCTGGAATATTGTGTCCAATTCTGGGCACCACAATTCAAGAGAGATATTGACAAGCTGGAATGTGTCCAGAGGAGGGCGACTAAAATGATCAAGGGTCTGGAGAACAAGCCCTATGAGGAGCGGCTTAAGGAGCTGGGCATGTTTAGCCTGAAGAAGAGAAGGCTGAGAGGAGATATGATAGCCATGTATAAATATGTGAGAGGAAGCCACAGGGAGGAGGGAGCAAGCTTGTTTTCTGCTTCCTTGGAGACTAGGACGCGGAAGAATGGCTTCAAAATACAGGAGAGGAGATTCCATCTGAACACGAGGAAGAATGTGAGAGCCGTTCAGCAGTGGAACTCTCTGCCCCGGAGTGTGGTGGAGGCTCCTTCTTTGGAAGCTTTTAAACAGAGGCTGGATGGCCATCTGTCAGGGGTGATTTGAATGCAACATTCCTGCTTCTTGGCAGGGGGTTGGACTGGATGGCCCATGAGGTCTCTTCCAACTCTTTGATTCTATGATTCTAATTGACAGGTGGCTTGCCTTATGATTGCAGCCAAAAGAAGCCACCTATCTGCAGAGTCCCTGAAACTTAGGACTACAACAAACATTCAATGCAAAGCAAACAAAATTGGAGCTCCTGGTACAGCTGTACCTGCACACACACACACAAAACATTTAAAAGGATTGTGCATATATATCTATATCTTTCTGCAATCCTCTTTAACAGAATATTAAAGGGATGGCATAAATATAAAATTTTAAATGCCTATCTATCTAGAATATATATACACACAGACACACGTATATAAAACGTTTAAAAGGATTGTACATGATACTATATACATGTAGATCAATCTCCTTCTGCACTCTTCTTAAACAAAAGTGCCCTTGCAACAATAAACATTATCCTGGAAGTTGCCTTTTGACTCCTTCCAACAAGTCACTGCTAGGCCAGGAAATGACGTTGTCTTTAGAGAAAGAAAAAACGCAGGTGTGCCCGAGGGAGGCCCATACAGCCTACACTTCCCAGCATGCCTTGCGACAGAAAGGCAGGCTCGAAGCCGCGGGCGTGAGAGGCGCGAGGCGGGGCGTCTGACTCTGGGAGTTGTAGTCCTGGGCTGCCGCGAGACCAGAGCGAGCGGGGCGACCAACAAGCGCCTGAAGGAATGGACAAGCTGAAGCGAGTGTTGAGCGGGCAAGACGCCGAGGAGCCGGGCCCCTTGGCCGAGGTGAGCGCCTCTCTCTCGGCTTCCTTCCTGGGAGGCAGGCTCCTTCTCCCGGAGCCACCGTCGCCTCCTCAGGCTGGATTTTCCCCTGCTGGGCGCCTTCCTCCTCCTGTTGTTGCTGCTGCTGCTGCCTCCGCGGAAGCCTTTTAGGTCCAGTCACAAACCAGAAGGACCGGCCCTTTGGGATGTTTATCCCTTTACTCTCGCTTCAGTTTGTGATGATTTCCTCTCCCTCTCCCTCTGTGTGTGTGTGTGTTTTGGACTACAGTTCCCCTCATCCATGACTTATTGGAATTGACTGGGGCTTTGGAATTTGAAGTTCACCAACTTTGGGATCTGATGGCTCACTTTTCAAAGCTTCTCAGCCAGGAGTTTCTCTCTCTGTGTGTTTAGGGTGCATCTGCCACAGATTGAGAACCCTGTAAAAATGGGACAGGAAATCCAGGTGAGGCCCAGATGTTGGCGGGACTTCAGCTCCCCCAAACTCCTAGTTAATGCCAATAATCAGGGAATACAGTCCAAACTACAGGTTAAAAGGTCCTGTAAAAAAGGGAAAGGATATCCATATAACATCCAGAGATCTTTAGACTTCAGATGTGCAAATCAATTCAGTTTGACCCTGCTTTAGTGCCAAGGTTCAGTGGCATGCAGTCATGGGAGTCACCCTTTTGCACAGAAGAATTGTGACCTTGTGAAACTACAACTCCCATAATTCCATAGCATTATTCTATGTCAGTTGAAGTGTGGATATTAATGCAGTTTGGCCCCATTTTAAATGCCAAGGCTCAATGGTATGCAATCATGGGAGTTACTCTTTGGTCTTGTGATCTTCTGGAACTTCAACTCTCATAATTCTTAAATTGTTTTTAAATTGTGTTCAATTTTAGCCTGTTCTTGTAAGCTGCTCTGAGCCCCAGGGGAGTGGCGGCATATAAGTTCGAATAATAAATAAATAAATAATAATAATTCTGTTGCAGTTGAAGTGCTCATTCTCTCTTCCTTTTTACAGGGCTTCTTAAACTGTGATTTGTAGGTGTGTTTAGACTGTGTTTCCCAACCTGTAGTCCATGGACCACCAGTGGTCCGCAAGAACTAAAATATGGTCTGCCGACTCACTGTTATTACATCATTGGATTGAGAGTGACTGGTCTCGTGAAACCCTCTTATAGTGCCAAGGCAATGGGGATGTCAGGAGGGGAGAGGCTCACTAGCCACGAAATTTTCCTACTACCACATCAGCTCTAGATTATTCAATATGGTTTTCTGTGGGCGAGCAGATGGCATTGATTCTGTATCAGAAACTAGAGCTGATATGGCCTATCCAGTGCAGTTTTCAGAATCAGCACCCCAAATAACCAAACCGAATTTAAAGTTGACCACAAACAAATTCGTAACCCTTTTGGTACTACTGTTGGAGAGTGGTCCCTGGTCAAAAAAAGGTTGGGAACCACTGCCCTATCCCATGACTGTTGGTGTTAACTGGGGTTTTGAGGAGTTGACATCCAACAACATTGGACTTCCTATTCCTTTTTATAGGGCTGCTCAATCTATGGTTTTCAATTTTTTTGAGATTTCTCATTTTTTTAAAAACATGATTTCTCATTTTTTTTCTCAATTCCAGACCATTGTCACTGACTGGGGCTTTTGGGAGTTGAGGTCCAGCAACCTCTAAAGCTTATATGGATTTCACGTCTCTTTTTAAAGTCCTTCTTTAAAAAGGGATTTAAATTTTTCTGGCTGTAGCTTTCTAAATCCCTGACAATTGGCATATGCTGACTGGGACTTTTGAGATCTGAAGTTCAACATCAGGAGCCACCTTCCCTTAAACTAAGAACAACTGCTGGACCAGTGAATATATTGGTCCTCTCCTTGTATCGCTTAATTGCCCCCTGTGGTGCTGACCAAAAAGTTGGAGGTTCGAATCTGGGGAGCAGGGTGAGCTTCCGTCTATCAGCTCCAGCTTCTCATGTAGGGACATGAGAGAAGTCTCCCACAAGATGGTAAGACATCCAGGCATCCCCAGGGCAACATCTTTGCACACAACCAATTCTCTCACATCAGAAGCGAGTTGCAGTTTCTCAAATTGCTCCTGACACGAAAAAAGCGCTTAATTCCTCTCCACACCTTCTTTCCAAAGGGCGTGTACATTATAACTATTTTCTTTGACCCAGCTAGTATTTATAGCTCCTGAGATCATCAGCAATGAGAGAGAGAGAGAGAGAGAGAGAGAGAGAGAGAGAGAGAGGAGGCAGAAAAGTGTTTAAAAAGTGTAATTTTGTACTTTTTAAAAATTTAAGAGCTGGAGAAAACTTCCGATTGAGTTATGGGATCTGCATTTGCTTAAAATGGTTTCAAAACCATCAATTGCATATACATTTATGGATGTGAAAAGGAGCACAAAGTCCATCCTGCTGATGAACATGGCCGGATGATTTAAAAAATAGGTACAAAGATTAGTTGAGCCACTTTAGCTAATTTACCATGACTCCATTTTACTCTGTCTCTGCTGATCTAAATGATATGTGAACAGTAGCACAGCATCTCAGAGGAGGGAAATGGAAAATTAGGTGTGTAATTGCTGTTTACTACCAAAGGTATCTTGCAGAGGTTTAGCAAGGCATAGGGAGTTATCTTAAGCTGTACACTTAAGATAACTTAGTACTTTAGAAAAGCTTTTGCTTCAAACTTTAATTGAATTAGCATGTACACAGCTCAACTAATGCTTTAGTCAAATCTGTTGTTAAGGCTAATGTTAATTGGAGAAATCTATAAATAAGGGTTGTTTTCCCTCTGAAGATGCCAGCCACAGATGCAGGTGAATCGTCAGGAGAAAATACAGCTCGAAAACCACACAATACCCCTAGGGTTGTTTGTTATTGTTACTGTAGGGAGAGTTAAAAAGAAACCGATTAAATCAGTCTTTCCTTCTTTAAAAAAAGCAATATCTTAAACAAAGGGAGTGCAAAGATGAATTATTTGTCTTTAAACAGCAAAAAGTCCAATATAATGTGTTGTGTCTTCTCTAAGGTGAACTTAAAACATTTTCTTGGCAGATTCGTCTTTGCCTCCTTCTGAAGGTGCCTTTACACACTGTAGAATGAATGCAGCTTGACACCACTTGAACTGCTATGGCTTGTTGCTATGGTGTCCTGAGAGCTATAGTTCGGAGATTTGTGTGTGTGTGTGTGTGTGTGTGTCAGAAGCGACTTGAGAAACTGCAAGTCGCTTCTGGTGTGAGAAAATTGGCCGTCTGTAAGGACATTGCCCAGGGGACGCCCACATGTTTTTGATGTTTTATCATCCTTGTGGGATGCTTCTCTCATGTCCCCGTATGGGGAACTGGAACTGACTGAGGGAGCTCATCCATGCTCTTCCAGGATTCGAACCTATGACCTGTCGGTCTTCAGTCCTGCTGGCACAAGCGTTTAACCCACTGTACCACCGAGAGCTCCTTTTTGTTTGGTGAGGTACCAGCACTCTTTGTCATTATCCTTTGGAATTGAGCCATGGCATGGTGCTCAAATGCATTGCCTGTTCAGTGTAAATGCACCCTGAGGCTGAGAATGGAAACCCATGTTCACCCAGTGGGTTTCCATGACTAATGGGGATTTGAATCCTAGTCTCCAGAACTGTAGTCTAACATTCAAAGAACTACATTGAGTGGGCTCTCAATGCAATTATGTAATTTTAGCTTGTAAGAACATCCTATGGTGGCATTTATTTGTTTATTTTTATCCTGCCTTTCTCCTGATATAGGGACTTGAGATGGCTTTGTGCTATCAGAAAGCATCCAGGCATGTTCACATTTTTTCACAAGTCTCTCTTTCCTATTGCAGTACTCCTCAATGTATTTATTATGAGTACAGCAGTCTTGAGACGCTGTTTTGTTGAAGGGAGCAGAGTAATGGTGAAATTCATGATACGGCAAGGTTGACAATCAGGAAGTAGCTATTAACAGGTTGCTGTTCTACCTAAATATTAAAAGAAGTATTGATTTCAATTCACTTAAGTTTTGTATTTCTTTCTCAAATTAGCCTACCATCAATGTTCATAAGTTACATGATGCACACATTTCTGTATTTATCAAGAACTCATACCTAGAAATGCAGGATTATTTGGCATTTAATTCGGTCTGTATAAAAGGAAAAACCTTTTAACCCTCAAATAGGAACATTACTAATAATGAAGGATACCTAACAGACTTATAAAGGATAGTTTTCCTTGATTTCGAATAAGGGGGCATACCTTATAATACATAAAACCTAGCAACCCTATGAATGAATTTGCCTTATGGGTACACAACTGGTTCCTGCTAGCACAAGGCCTGTTAGGCATGTATTGTTTTCCCCATGCAGTAATAACATCAACAAATTTATATATAGGGTTTTGCTTTGTGGTGTTTTTCCCTTTGAAGTTGTGAGATAACAGATGAGAAAAGTATGATTTTTCTACAGGTCTCATATGTAGCATTACATATGCTAATCCAACACAGCACTAATGCCATGATATTCCATCTCTTAGAAAGAATATTATTTTCTTAATGAAAATAGCCATTGTGTTCTGTGTGCATTGGTTTTATTTTGTAAACAGAGCTAACGAGACTGTTTGTTGTTGGTTTTGAACTATGTCAAAGTGCATCAACAGTAAAGAATGCCTTATTTAAATTTTTGACCTCTAATGTCAATTGTAACCATACTCATTTTACAGAGTTACTTGTAAGGATTACAACTAGATATTTGAAGGGCTTGAAAGTACAGCATGAAAGTACTATACAAAATGTTTGATATTATTATGAACCCCATAATAAATATCTGATTATTTATTGTGACATTTTGGTAGTTTCAAGTTCAGTTATCTGGATCCATCCTTTAGCTCTACAATTTAATGGTATTTGGACAACGTTTTTAGTTAAGAGACACTTATGATTTATGTTTTTAATTGATTTTGCTAAGATATTATATGTTAATGTTTTAAATGTTTTATGCTGTTCTTGGCATTCAGTTGTTGCCCTGAGTCGCCTGTGGGCTGAGAGGGACGGTATAGAATTATAGTAAGTACTAGGCAAATAAATAAATAAATAACACATGTAAAACTAAATTGATGTAGAAAACACTAGTTTAAAAGGTATTTAAAGTTATTGGGAGATGTGAATCTGCTTTTATTAATCAGGACCTCACAGAATTTGTTTTAAATTCACTGGAGCTCAGCTAATAAATTAGAAAATCTTAAGAACTACTTCCTGTGGACATTTGAATGGAGTATGTTTGACTTTTGCTTTTAGTGGTAATTAATAGAAATTGTTGTTTTTAAAAATAATACAAAGTTTGATTTGTTAAGCAGAGGAATAGTTCTTATAGAAATGGTTTATACAATTTCAAAGTGGTGTTAAGCATAACTCAGAAAATATTATGAGATGGACTTTACTCTTTTGCACTTATAATGTTGGTTAGTGACCTCAGTTGGAAATCAAGTTATTCTCTTATCAATATTTTCAGTATGTAGTGGGTCCAGTATTCTGTACATTACTTTTATCAGCTTCATCTCACTGTTTGATAACTTGAAAAAACACAGCCATGATGATGATGATGATGATATTTATACCCTGCTTTTTCTTTCCGCAAAGGAGAAGAACTAGTTCTATATTGGAATACACAATAATACATTCCTTCCACTGATCTTGATAGTGAAGTTATTAATAAGCGTTTTTAAAAACACTTCCAGGTGGTGGATGCATCTTCCTTAAGCTGGAGCACAAGACTGAAAGGGTTCATAGCTTGTTTCGCTATTGGAGTTCTTTGTTCTATTCTGGTAAGACAATTCCTTCTTTTCTATCTCAAGAAGCTATTGCAAAATAAATCTTGGGCTTATTCTGTAATATCTTCCACAGTGAAAAACAATTGATTTGTAGGTTATCCCATTTATTTTTGAAACTGCTCTGTTTCAAAATTTTCCCCAGGAGTATCCTAGCCAAACTACAAAATTTGAGTTCGTATCAATTTTTTAAAAATCATCTATTCCTGTTACATTTTATAGCAGTTCAAACATGTAGATTAAATGAGGTCTACTCCAATATGGGTCCATGTTTGCAACGTTAGTATAATTTTAATGCAAACTTATTCAATAGTGGCTTTGCCTCAAATGAAAGTACTTCCACTTGTTTAAGTCTATCTACCCATTTTTTCACTGATCCTGCCTTTTTCCATTTTCTGTCACAATTCTGTTGCAGAAGGGTCCTCAGAAACAGTTTTGTTGGAGGGACAGGAGGCATGGGGAAGGAAACACATGGCCCAACCTATGTAAACAGAAGTGCTTTCTAAAACAAAGCTGGGGAACCAATGATATGGGTGGGCCTAGTACTTCTATTATTCTGCAGCATTGCGTGGAATTGGTAGCAGTTGGAGTCCAGCACCATCTGGAGGCCCGCAGAGTCCCTAACTTTGTGCTAAGATACACCCCACCAGTTGATGCAACCAGTTGGTTGTAAGTTGAAAGAAACCTTTAGTTTTAGAATTCAACAGATAATACAGATAATAGAGTACTTGGTTAGACTATTATAAAGTGTAATGCTGAAAAACGAAGACTAACCAGACAGACAAACATGTGGCCTGCTTGGATCAGACCAAAGGTCGATTTTGACGAGCATTCTCATCAAACAGGTACTAGAAAAGAGGACAGCAACAGGGACATAAAACTTGCAATAGTATGGCCATCCCGACTAGTGACAGCTCTACCTTTAATTAATTTATTGAATTGTCTTTTAAAGCAATCACAAATATTCTTTTAGCAATTTCCATAGTTGAACTATGTAGTATAAGGAGGCAAGCACTTCCATGAATTTTAGCTTCTGTGGATAATCCTGAGTTGTAGTAGAATGGAGAGAGGAAATAAATCATCACACTAAGCATAATTTGTACAGGTCTGTTATGTTTCCTCTTACTTGTTTTCTGCTAAACACTCCAGTGTAACTATGTTGCAGAGGATTACAGCCTCAGAGTAGTTGCAAAGATAACTTTCACCTTCTTGAAGGAAATCACACTTACAAATATATGTTGTAGTAATACATAGTATCTTAAATACTTAGGACCAAAATTGTTCAGAGTTTTATATTTTTATATTTTGGGATACCTGTATTTTCAGATACATGCATAATGAGGTATCTTGGAGATGGTATCCGAGTTCTAAACATTAAAATCATTTATGTTCCATGTACACCTTATACACATAAGCTGAAGGTAATTTTATAGACAACGCTTTAAATACTTTTGTGCAAAAAACAACATTTGTGTATATTGAACCATCAGAAAGGGTCACTATCTTAACAATACCTTTGGATAATTTCAGATTTTGGAATATTTTGGAATTCTTTATTTCAGATTTTAAACTTCCAAATAAGGGATGCTCAACCTGTATTAAGATGTTGGTCCTGCAGTATACATTCCTCTCGGTCAGGATTCTGTTCATTCTATTTGATCATATCTCTTTGGGTAGTTTTATTATTGTTTTCATTTGCATGTGCAAATTGTGCTATTTTGTGAACTACCCCGAATACCCTTCGGGGGGGGGGGGGTGTATACAAATACCACAAATAAATAAATAAATAATTCCCCTGACCTGCTGATACCTTTCCCTTATGCGATGGGAGCTTTGTTTTAATTACCAAGGACCAACACACACCACAGATTTTGACTTTGTTCTATATATTATGCTTTGCCACTCCCCTTTTAAAACTGAAATTGTTATATAAACATGGATTTTCACTTAATGTCCTACATGCTTAATTATTCTTTTTAATATATATATATATATATATCAAAAACCGTCATCTATTGGGGAACTGAAACAAATTTCTTGTATAAGAATAGACAAGGTAATCTAGAATTGTTAATTTCTTTTTTATTTATGTTTTATCTACACTTTATACATCTATGGTTTTGATTGTTTCCCTTTTCAGGGTACAGGCCTGCTATGGGTTCCCAAAAAAGGACTAATCTTGTTTGCAGTATTTTATACCTTTGGAAATATCTCATCCATTGGAAGGTATTTGAAAGAGAATGTACAGATGGTCACATACTGTTAAATCGGAATGATCTAAATAGTTAATTGTTAAAATTGTTTATCAATCAACATTTTGATTGATAAAGTAATTGTCAGGAGAATCAGATGTTATGCTTGTGGATTTTTGTTCATTTGGAATATGGGAAGTAATTTAGCTACTCATTTTCAGTCATTTTTGTAGCTTCTTTTCCAAAGAGTAGAGTTCTCTTCCTTTATAAAAAAAAATACCTTTAGGGTAATATATAATAAACCATAGATTTTGACAATACAGCTGTGTTACTGCTTTAAGCTTGCACATGTTCTAAAGCATATGGGCTACCACCTGCAGATACATTTAAGATATTTTAAATTTTATTTTGTAGCACAATGTTCCTTATGGGGCCTATGAGGCAGTTGAAAAGAATGTTTGAAATGACTCGTTTGATAGCTACTATTGTTATGCTCGTAAGTACTGAAATTATATTTTTGTTTATTTGTTACTTATTGGGATCGGTATGAGATGCTTTTTCCGGGTATGGTGGTCATTTTAGTTAGGGCTTTTTGACCATAATGAAGAATATAGACCAGGCATGAAAAAGGAATCTTTTATTATGTGTGCCCATAAAATATGTTTGCTTAGTGTATTGGACTAGCAAGAATGCTATCATATATAAGTGCAAAGCCCTAAATGCATAGGTTACTCTTATTGGCTACTCATAAGTTACCAACAATGGTACATTTTACTTGTGTCTGTACTGGTATATTGCATGCACTATATTAGATTAGCCAATGTCAAGTATTCTGTTTCCAGTAGTGGTCTATATATCAATGCCATGCTCCAACTATGGCCATAATATCCTGCTGCTTTTAATACTTTTTTAAATTTTATTTTAGCTCTGTCTTATATTAACGCTGTGTGCAGCTTTCTGGGTAAGTTCTTGAATCTTAGTAACTCATAATGCATTATACAAGGTTTAGCAGTTTTATTTGCTTGATTTGTGATTGTTTTTATTTTCTTTTTGTTAGTGGCATAATAAAGGACTTGCCTTGATCTTCTGTGTTTTACAGTTTTTTGCCTTAGCATGGTAAGTAACTTCCCTGTATTCTCATACAAATTAACATAAATATGTAGCATTTGTCCATTTATAAAGTGATCATGCATTTTCAGCCCTTTCAGCCTTATCATAATGGAGCTAAACGCCCTCCAGTACATCCCTAAGTGTAGTTTTCCTATGAGATTCCTATGATCTCAGATGCCATTTTCCTTTTGCTTTTTGTGTGTGTATTTAATGGCCTACTTTGCCTTTCATATATGTTTAATTCTTTAAATCAATCACACAAAAATAACAATTTCAATATCATTGCTTTGTTTTCTTTAGCATTCTTTAGTTATGTTCATTAAGACTCAGCTTAATTGTTGTAAGTCTTGTTTATCTTCAGCATTTGGTCCCCCCTCCCTTTGCTAAAATGGTCTACAGCATGGCCCCCATATCCATTTATTTGATATTCACTGTTTCACTTGCCCTTGGTTCTAAAAATATTTTCCTCCACTGCCCATGAAGTGTTTATGGACCACTCTAAGTTCTCCAGTATGATTCTACAGTATGCTTCTGCCCAAGTATAGTCAAAATACAGGGTTCGCTATGGTTTCAGTTTCAGGCATTTTGGGGGGGGGGTGTCTTGGAATACATCTCCTGCAGATGCAGGGCGATCTATGCTTTAGTGTCTGTCTAGAAAGCTGTCACACATTGATGCCATTGTGAAATGAGTCTATGGCTTATTTGTCACATTTCATCTCTAAAGAAATAGTTTCTCTGAAAAGGTTTTTCTTCATTTTCTTCAGTTTGGAGATTAAATGTAAGCAGGTTAATCTTAATTTTATAAACATCATCATAGTTGTAGCCCAAAAACCATGTGTGCTCTTTAGGAATTGTTTGGCAGGCCACAATGTATAGTTGATGGATTGACTGTGGCTTGAGCCACTTACTACTGTGTATGTAAAAGTATTTCTGTCTGTCCTTACTAATTAATGTATTTATGCTATCTATACTTTAGGTACAGTATTTCCTACATTCCATTTGCAAGGTAATCCTGACTTGCTTATTCAAGAAAGTGTTTAGTTTATCAGATAGACACATTTCTTCCATTACTTTTATGGCTCTGAAAGTGTATGCTAACAATGATGAAGTATTATTTAGTGTGCCTCAGAGCCAGAAATTATTTGAAAACCATGTAGTTAAAATCTGATAGAGGAACTAAACCAATTCTCTTGTACAGTTGTAATGGCAATACATAATTGATAATGGAAAAACGAGGGTGTTCTATCATTTCTTTGTTTTGATATTTTATATAGTGCTATCAATTTGCAAGTTGCTTTATAGAGAAAAAGAGGATTGGTCCCCGGCTTGATAGCTTATAGCCTGTATTGGAAGATCCAGCAGCAGAAGCGGAAAGATGTAAAGGCAGGAGTAATTAGGGAAAGACCATGTAGCTATTTCAAACACACATAGTTTGGCATTGTTAAAGTGGGACATAGGGTGTATGGCTTTTTGCTCAAGCTTAATGAAAGAGTTGGTTTTGGGGAGAGATTTTTAGAGGAGGCGGCATATGCAGATTTGTGCATAGTACATCTATTCTCAGAGGATCCCGCCCCACTCCATTATCATCAGCACTATTGGAAGACACTATTATTAGGCCTGGATGCCTTTTTGAGAGGAGCTCCACCTCTGGAAACTAACATGCACAAAATCCCTGCTATCTCTGATCAGTGATAGCAGCAATTCTATTCCTGGCTTTGCTTCTCCACTCTCCCATGTTGGGAAGATGAAAGAGGAGCAAAACTGGCCTTTGAAACACCAATCTGAAAACTCTTAGCTTCTTTTTCCACTAGGAAAAGTGAAGCATGTCTCAATTGAATTTCCAGAAGGAGAGGTCCACACTTCAGCCCATGGAGGACTTGCAGGGGGAGAATCCAATCTCTGTGTTATAGAGATGACTGAGTGGTCGTTCCCATTCTGTGGAATTCCCATCTTAGAAAGATTTACTTGGCTACAGATTGTTTTTGAAAGGCTTACAAAATGGGTTGTTTTCTTTGGCTTTTTACTAAAAGCTTTTATTACAAATGCAACCCCCCCTCTATATATAGTGATATAATATGTCTTGAAGATTGGCTATCTAATGTATTGATAAACTGCAAATTTTAAAATCTTTGAGTAAATTAAATATCCAAGGAGGCGGTCTCTTTGCTTCACCAGTATTTCTCTTTTTTTGTACAGGGATGCTGTGAAGAAATGTTTCACAGTATGTCTCACATAACAGGCAGTTAAACAGCTTGGTAAGTGCTATAATACGTAATCGTACAGTTATACACGCTCCCTCCCCAGTTCATTTTAAACAATGGGCATCTAGGTTTTCTGTAAATAATGTGTTAAGTATCTGTGAACTGAATCTAGTAGCATCACTTTATATTGCAGTAGCAGAAATGCATTGCCAGAGTTGGCATAAGGGCAGGATCCAGGTAATATCCCCCTTTGCAGTTGGCTGTACAAGATATAGTGTGTGTTCTGTCTTTTGGATGTTTGGACAAGCCTTTGAGAATGTCTAGCCCCAATGGTCCACAACTAATGACACGGCACTGCACTTTCGTCCCATGCCCTAGTTCATTAGCTACAAGTTGCACAATCCTATTCCCCTGTTCCTGTTTACAGTTGGCCATGTTTTATGACAGTACTCACCATAGGTTATTGGGCACTGTTTTTGAGCTTAAATTATTATTTTATATGCTTTTGGTTTTATTTTGTATTGTATTATTTGTTTATTTTATGAGTTGTTTTAGGCACATTGTGCGATATGTAAGCTGCCCCGAGTCCCTTCAGGGAGATGGAGATGGGGTATAAGAATAAAGATGATATTGTTGTTGTTGTTGTTGTTGTTGTTGTTGTTATTGAGCTTCTCCTAGTGCAGTGGCTGAATCCAGTGCTATTAGACTCTTTTGCTTAGCCAGCATAATGTTTGATCTAAGCTGATGTACTGCTTTGACATACCATAATCTTTGTCCTTATGATAAAGTCACAAAAGAACCTTTAAAGAACAATATTTAAAGTTATCTGGAGGAATGCTCCTTGGTATGCTGTGAACATTTAATGGACCAGACTTATTGGGAGGTTCTTACAAATTCAGTAAGAAATTTCTAGATTAGCATAAAATGGGTTGAGAGCCAACCTGGGGCAATGTTTTGAGCACTAATTACGTGTCTGGAATCAAATCTCAGTCATGGAAACCTAGTGAATGATGTGGGGTACATCACACACTCTCAGCCTCACAGTAAGGCTTTTGAAACTACTTGCTGAGCAAATATTCTTAAGAAGGTGAACAGAAGGAGAACCAAGATGTGTAGCTTAACTCAAAATAAAGAATAGTGTGTGTTGAGGTGGGATCTCAAAAAGAAAGGAATATTTTTTTTACACACAGTCTCCATTTATTTATAAAGTGTTGTTTGAGATTACAACCAATACCTTCTAAGTACTTACACATGTGTTTTTAAGTTCCTAGTTTGAAACAAGAAACCATTATGGCTATTAGAGAGATTGCTTAAATTTAAATTTTGCTTTTGCGAAGAAAAAACATGCTAAGGATAGATGTACTAGCTGTGGCAACTTTAGTCATTTCAAAATCCATTTTTGCTGCTTTTGTTTAGGCCAGCAAGATGTGTTTCATCTCCGTATGCTGAGGACTGGGAGACCACCATGTGACCTTTGCATCAGCACACACCTGGCTTCACACAATCTGTGAAGGCGAGGAAAATACCAAATATTATTCTACAAATCATAACAACCTTTGTGATAAGTCCCAAGATCAACTCCATATTCCTTTTGTTTGCTTGTTCAAGCAACGATGTTGCCTGGCGCAAAGGTGTCCTTTTCAAATCATGCAATTTTGTTAATGAAAAGATATTATGGCAATCCCAAATAGATGGGAGTTGAAGTTTACACATTTTTGTCCTACGGGGTCCAAAAGACAGTTTACAGATTGGATGCTTTTCTTAGCTAAGATTTCCTAGGGTTTGTATCTTTTTAAAAGAGAAATCAATTATGGAGCCTTAAATCTTTTGCCTCCTAAAACATCTATAACTACAGTCGCAAAAAAGAACTAAGTTACTGCCTTGTATCAAAACAGCAAGTGCAATTTTTATTGTAACATTACTCTGAATTTAATATTGAATAATTTTCCAGCCAGCAGCAGAAGCAACAAGAAACAGTACCCATGGTAATGATAAAAGCAAACATGTTATCTTCTGTTTCTAAAAGCCGTTTACTGTATTTCATTTACAGTCTCCTAAAATACCACCTAAGTCTGAAATAATGGCAACAGTTCTGCCTTAATGCTAAGCGTTGCCTTTTGAGTGACTTTTGCTGCTCCTTTTTCATTAAATTACTCTTTACAGTTGGTGAAATATGACTTTATACAGCCTATAAGCAAACTATGGTCCACGTGTGGAATGTAATTTAAATAAGATATTTCTCTCCTCTGTGTCTCTTCTTAATAAATAATATGTGATTTCTGCTCACACCTTATAGATATTATGATTCTATGGATGCTATGTGTATTTGTTTCAAATTGTGCTTTCCCAATAAGACAATATCATGTAATGATTTGTTTGACTGGGCACTCTGAACTTTTGGATTCCTTTACTTTGATCCAATTTTGAAATAGTATCCCCCCCCTCCCTGTGTAATAAAGGATTGAAGTAAGTCTGTGTGTGTGTGTGTGTATGTATGCAGGCAGACTAAGTAAGTATTATGTGAAACCTGGGTCTTAAGAATCGTCTTTAGTGAATTTTGAGAGAGCGAGAGAGAGAGAGAGATGATGTGTATTGCATTTGACCTTTAATCAAATTCCCGGCTCTAGTGGCTTGTAGCACGTATTGTCTCTATTAATTATGGCTCCTACTCTGTACTCTCCCATTATATAAAAGAGACTAGTAGAGTGTTTTGAACATAGAAATTTCCCCGAATGACCAAAGAGAACCAGGATTTAGTCTAATTAAGTACACACTGGATTCAATATTTCTATCTGCATAATTACCTAATTGCATCTTTTTATTTGATAACCATCAGCTATTTTTAACTAGTAGTTTGAGAAGCTTAATTATCATACTCATTTTGCCATGTGAGCAAATGTAAGGGTTAGAAAATTAGACATTTATGAACCATTTTTTAAAGGTCAGGATTCATGTTTTCCTGCTCTGATGTCAACAAAGTACCATAATTGAAGTTTATGAGATATCTTGGTTTCAGTTTCCAGTGGATTCTCAATAAGCTGTTAGAAACCTGACATACTGGCTTCATGATTCATATGTTCACTATATATATATATATATATATATAGAGAGAGAGAGAGAGAGAGAGAGAGAGAGAGAGAGCGCCAAAATTTAGATGTACGGCCACTTGCCATTTTGAAACTGTAAATACTTAATGTATGATTGTGTCCCAATTGCTGTGAAGGATTATTCCTATTATTGGTAGTTATGTGTAAGACAGTAAGACAGTGGAGATATGTACACACTATTTTGGAAACTGAGCATATGTAAATACAGTTATTAACCAGGCTTAAGAAGATGATTATAGTAGAGAAGGTGGAGTTTTTCTGCCTGGCTCGTCTTATTCCATTGCTGAAAGAAGCCAGGTAGAAGTTTCTTAAAAACCCTTTTCTGCCACTAGGGCTAGTAAGACAATTTCTATGGCTATATGATGACAGAACTCTATGCATTTCTCAGAATTTTATTGAACAGTAAATGATGAGAAGGAAAGTGTAAACTTTTGAAGCAGTAGAGGGAGTTTCCCCTAAAAGTGAAGTACTAAAATCCCCCTAGGTCTCTCAAAAATGCTGGCCTAGCCCTTGTGCTAACTTGCCTTTTAGAATTGAGACAATAGTTTCTTTAGAGCGTTGTAGCAGTTTGAAAGAGTAATTGTTGCTTGTGATCTGCACATGGAATATCCTCTTTTCACTTCTGACAAACTGATATTTTTGTATATTTTAAATACTTGCAGACGTGTTTGGCTGATAGATTAGAAAATAATGTGCATGCATATAGTGAGAAGGGATGCCTGTCTCAGATCATTTTAGCTCTCAAACTATTACCTGCCTTCACCTTTACTTATAGATGCTGCAGAACATAAAAGGGTAATAAACTAACAGCTGCCAAAACAAAAGTCTTTTGCTGGCATACTGCTTAAACATATATTTGGGGGGGGGGGGGGGGAGAACTTCAGAAATCTTGTCTAAAGCATTCCTTTTCACAAATACATTTTTAAAAGATTCTGATAATCAGTGTATTTGTTTACAGAATGTGAATCTATGGGATCAATAACAATTGTGCATTTAACACATTCAGGCACGGATGGCAGCAATGCATTGTCTCTTCTAAAAAAGTTGATTCTTCACAATATGCACCTCAAATATTCACATGAATGCTTTGTACTAATATTTTCCTATTCAAGATCTTTCTCCAACTTGGATGGTTTCTAGATTTTGACACTGCTATGTTTATAGGGTATAGCTTTTTCTATTTAAAAAACCTTAATTTTTTTTTTTTGCTAAGGGTGTTGAATATTTGAAAAAGTATTTTTAAATGCCTTTGACTTGTGACTTTGTGATTATTTTCTGGGAAGGTGACTCCACATTAAGGGAGCAGTTTATACAGCCAGGTTTTCCAAAGAACTCAATTGTCTATGCTCTGAATCTTAACATTAAAGTTTTGGGTAGGCCTTGGTGTTTTGGAATAAAAGCATTTTATGGGCTGTAGCAAATGGCCTGTTTCCTGTTCTCTGACATATTGCCCTGTTTTTAGATTGTCGCTTTGTGGAATGGTAATCATGGAATCTTTTTTGCTGGACTCTTTCACACAACACTGTTTGGTTATACTCATTCTTTGCCTTAACTTCAATATTCTACTGCCACAGCATAAGGCATTTTCGCCGGTAAACATAAGGAAATCTATTTTTGAGATTTTTTGGGGGGATGGGGGACAGATACAAAACATGCCTACCTTCACAATTTAATAGTCACATTGACAGAGATTTTCATACTGTAATTTTGAATTTTCAGACTGAATAAGCTAAGTTTTGTAAGTATTTCTTTTGCCTATTGTATCTTTTTGTACATGCTTGGATGGCCTGTCTTATGTAAAATAGCTGTTTGAATAACTTTTTCAGTACTATTTCTTCTGTAATAAAGCTGGTTTCTCGCTATATGTTTGTCTCCTGTTTTCAATAAAGTCAGTGCTGCCAAAAGATTTCAAGAAATAGTGGAACTCAAAAGATACTGCAAAGTAATATTTGGGCAAGATACTAGTCTTTAATAATACCCAAATGAGAACTTTAATATTTTTAAATGTGTACTCATGCTGGTTTAATGGGATGGGGTGGGGTCCCGCAAGGCTCTATTCTATCTCCCATGCTTTTTAACATCTTCATGAAACCGCTGGGAGAGGTCATCCGGAGTTTTGGAGTTGGGTGCCATCTCTACGCAGATGACACACAACTCTACTACTCTTTTCCACCTAATTCCAAGGAGGCCTCTCGGGTGCTAGACGAGTGCCTGGCCGCTGTGTCTATCTGGATGAGGGCGAACAAGCTGAAGATCAATCCCGACAAGATAGAGGTCCTCCTGGTCGATCGTAAACCAGATCGGGGTATAGGGTAGCAACCTGTGTTGGACGGGGTTACACTCCTCCTGAAACCACAGGTCCGTAGCTTGGGAGTCCTCCTGGACTCATCGCTCACGCTTGAGGCTCAGGCGTCGGCGGTGGCCGGGAGGGCTTTTGCACAATTGAGACTTGTGCACCAGCTACGACCGTACCTTGCTAAGGCTGATCTGGCCGGGGTGGTCCACGCCTTAGTCACCTCCAGACTGGATTACTGCAATGCGCTCTACGTGGGGCTGCCCTTGAAAACGGCCCGGAAACTCCAATTGGTCCAACGGGCAGCAGCCAGGATGTTAACTGGGGCCCACTACAGAGAGAGGTCAACCCTCCTGTTTAAGGAGCTCCACTGGCTGCCGTTTACTTTCCGAGCCCAATTAAAGGTGCAGGTGCTTACCTACAAAGCCCTGAACGGTTTGGGACCACCCTACCTGCGTGACCGTATCGTTGTCTACGAACCCACACGTTCACTCCAGTCATCTGGAGAGACCCTGCTCGTGATCCCGCCCGCGTCACAAGTGCGCTTGGTGGGGACACGAGACAGGGCCTTCTCTGTGGTGGCCCCCCGCCTCTGGAATGCCCTCCCGAAAGACCTCAGACAAGCCCCTACATTGGCAGTTTTCAGAAAGAATTTGAAAACCTGCCTGTTCCAATGTGCCTTCTCAGACTAGGAATCCCCAGTACCAAACCCTAGAAGCACTTTAGTTAGGACCAAGATCACCGCACACCACACTTATATTATAATCCCATATCCCTCTGACACATCAGCACTTTTAATCCTGTACCCCCACTCTGGCCGGCTCAGTTTTTAATAATGTCTTGTTGTATTGCTATTGTTATTGTTCTTGCTTAACTGTTTTATTTGCTAGGTACTGTATTGTTATATTGTGTGGGCTTCGGCCTGTTGTAAGCCGCATCGAATCCCTTGGGAGATGCTAGCGGGGTACAAATAAAGTAATAATAATAATAATAATAATAATAATAATAATGATGATGATGATGATGACTTGTACCTGAAAGTAGCTTTGATTTCTTTGGCTGGAGAGAGAATTCCAGTTTATAAACAGCTTGACATTCTGCAAAGTATAGTAGAGAAAAAAAGTTTACTATTATCACAAACCCATCCTGCACTCACCACCCTTAGGATCTTGGCATCAGAGTTAACTTTTTCAGAAATGTATCTGCTTTGAACTATATGAGCCCCATCCCACGTCCACTCCAGAGAAGAACATTTGTGGGCTTCACCCCTGTAAAGTGCCTTGAGTCTCTCTGTCTCTTTCAGAGAGATAGCGAGAGAGAAAGAATAAATACATACTTTCCCAACTATTCTAATTAATCCTATTATCTTACTATATCAGCAGCATGGATGTTCCCATCTTTCTTCTCCCACTCTCCCTGTTTGTCCTTACTTCAGTTGGAGGAAATGAAATGTTATGTAAATATGAACCAACAGTTAGGATATCCTGGTACATCATTTTGTAGTCTTTAATATGTGCATAACAGATACGCTTTCCCAAGGCACTATCACTAGCAGAGAATTAAAAAATAATGATAAAGAGGAAATTAAAATGCACAAAGGTGACTCCTAGAAATTGGAAGTGCCTATGCAGTAAACACATGCATGTTCACTCACTGTTATTTTGCTGAGCATCCACAGAGTTTTAATTGTGGAAGACATCTGTGTACACTAGGAGTCCCAAGTGAAAATAAAGGCAATACTCAAATCATGCATACTAAATATCTTGAACTTTACAAACCTCTTGAGATATCTAAAGTGAGGATTTGAGTATATTATCCAAAATTTAATAGTGTAATTATTTTGAATTTATATTTAAATGTATATAATTTATTGTCTTTTCATTGGAACTTTTAGAATTATGTTGCAAACTGCTTTGCATTCTGGTCCTCATAGAAAGAATTTAAATTAAGTTAAGTGAGTTCTGGCCCCATGTTGCTGCTTTCTTACACAGAACCTTGAGCTATAGTAGCCCTGTATTCTCCATTTTGCACTGTACTTGCACTGAGAAAGAATTTTTTCTTTGTTTTGCCATTTTCTCTGGAGTCTTACTGGGTCACTTCCTGTTTGTTTTCCTGGCTGATTTCTGAGCCAAGATTTTAGTTTGCTAGTAATTTTCAATGTCCAGATAAGAAATGGCATTTTCCCCCTTTTATTTTATAACCATTGAAGCACCACTTTAGTGTTCTTTCATGAGTTCTGTCTACACCGGGGGGGGGGGGGGGGGATCCTTATTTACAGCGTATTTCTATCCGATTCACCTGGACTCCCACTTTTGCCTATTTGCGCCACATGCAGCACACATATTGTCTTGAGTTCGTTTTAAGCAGTCACAGGTATCCCCTAGGCAAACACATTTTGATGTTTTTGGAAGAGTCCTACTCGAACTATTGTTGGCCTCACAACAGAGGTTTCTCATCATATATGTGGATATATATATTTCTCCCAAATGTGTCTTTAGGCACCTATTAGGCAGACGTGTGCTAGTAATGCTATACTATTGTACTGATTTGTGAGTCCTGCATACACACTACATACACATAGAGACAATCTTGACAGCGAATTTAAAATTCAGTTATGAGTCCACTTTTAAATGAGAACAATGGCATGACGTACTGGTCTTTATCACCTCCCATGAATGAGTTTCAGTCAGCCCAACCCGTTTCCTAGTTCCAGTGTGAAGCTGCCTGTTGGGGATATTCACAAGAGGGGAAACAACTAATTCGGCGTTTTGGTAGTTAAAGTGATTTAGTAGTAAATAACTGACTGAGGAATGAATTGTCATGAACTTCATGTATCAGGATAGTGGTCAATAAAACATGAGTACTATTCATTTTCTTGAAGACAGACCTATGAAAGGAATAGGAGTAGGTTGTGAAAGAGCTGACGAACATATTTCAGCAAAAGTTTTATTCAAAACCATCAATGTGCACATGTGAAATGAAACAGGTAAGGTAAGCCTTGCATAAATAAACATGTTTTGTATCTCCTAAAGACCACTCAATTTTTAATTCCAAAATGCATCCAGAGATGATTTTTTAAAAATCTTGCTAGTAGCAGCGCCCAGCAGGGGGCGGTAACGCCCACTTTGGGAACCACTGTTCTAGAAGCATTCTCTCCTGATGTTTTGCCTGCATCTTTGGCAAGCATCCTCAGAGGTTGTGAGCGTAGGGAAGTGTTCTCTCTAGGCCACCAGTATGATTCTGTGGTCAACATCCAGTAGCACTTCCAGCAGACTCTAAGATCCCTCAGAGTGACACTATGATAATCAAAGCTCTTGGTGTATAAATGAAAGTGTTTTCAATGATCTTGTGTAATACATGGGCCTATTATACTTCACGGTCCTATTTTAACATAGATGGCACTAATTCTAGCAACACAATTAAAATAATACCTTTGAACACAATCAAAATACTACCATGAAATAGGTTTGAAATAATACAACTAAAATAATTAAAAATAATAAGCTGAAACACACACTTTGTATCATACAATAGATATAACAGTCTAAAATACATTTTATATGAAGGAGTCTTATGCATAGGTGCAAACAGAGATCATGGTTCTGTCAAATGCGTTGCAGATTAACACATCCTTGCTCAGGTTTATCAGTTAGCATGCCTGTCTAGAAAAGGTTTAGATCATTTCTTGGTTGATTAGCTGATCAAACTCAATCTAAAACTCTGAAGCCAACAGCTGCTCACACAGAAGAGGAAAAATTGAAAGGCTTTTTCTCTCTTTACCTGATATCTGATAGTTGTTTTTCCCCTACACAAACGTTTCTGCTGTCTTTAAAAAAAAAGAAATAAATAAGAGGAAATTTTTGATCAAATGAAATCCACGAGAAGCAAAGTCATTCTTTCCGTCTCGCTGGCATCCCATCTGAATGCGCTCTCTTCCTGTACGTTCAGTTCCAGAAGCCTGGGGAAACCAAATATCCATCCAGCATGACATCTAATGCCAAGTCATAATTAGGGAGGACAAAAAGACAGCTGCTTTGCTCATTTTTTTAATCAGGGTTTGACACCATCAGTGATTACTAGACTTTAAGCGATTTAGCAAAGATTAGTCTTTTCATTACTTTTTCAGGGATCAGTGTAGATAAAGGGCCAGTTATTTATGTTTCTAAAGGCTGAGACAGGCAAAGTGCAGGACTTATGCCCTGCGGTGATTAATAACTAAGAAGATAGTTGTTAATAGCACAAGAAGAGAGCTTACTTCAGTGAAACCAAAAGAAGTATGGTTGAGCAGCTGAATGTCTTTTCTGAAGCATGGAAGTGTCGAGTTTTGCTTGGGTTAAATGACTTGTTATCATCCACTTAATTGACAGGAGGTACCTGTTCCAGTGGGCTATGGAAACCAATAGTTACGTGGTGTGGTATGGATACTAGGGGTGTGCACGGCTCAAAAAACTGATCTGTTTGTCTTAACAAAATTTGACACCGTTTTGATTTTAAATTCAACCCCATTTTGATTCTAAAGTATTTTGAAAATATTTTAACGGATCTATGTTGGATCTATTATGGAGTTCTGAAAACTTAGTTATTTTTTGTTTGTTATATGCCCATTTGCACCAATGGGAACACTAATGGGACTCCTTCTTCCCTCAGTTTTAAGGCTATTGAGATGAAGCTTGTTACAATTGTAGTACACATTTACCACTCTAAGCCTTCCAAGTTTCAGAACATTTTACATAATCACAGATTTTTTGGAATTTTAAAAAAGTTCGTATGAACAACTTTAAAAAAAGACCACAAGAGGCATCTCCTTGCATTTCTATACAATTATACAACATAACTAATGCACAATTCCTCCCAAGTTTCAGAAAATTTGTATATCCACTGATTTTTAGGGAATTTTAATCAACATAAACTGAACAGTACTATTTCACTGGAAGACCCTGGGGGGGGGGGGGGCATCCAGTCCAATCCACTTTTGCCAAGCAGGGAAAGTACAGTCAAAGCACCAGTAACTCCAGTAAAATTTGGAGTTACTGCCTCTCAACTTTGCCTACCTCACAGGGTTGATTCGATTCCCAACAATCCCCTTTTATCTCTTTAAAAAAGATTTTATATATATATATATATATATATATATATATATATATATATATATATATATATTAGGCCTGGGTAACAACGCAAAAATTTGGTTTTGTAATCGTTTTGTAATTGGGGTGTTTTTTTGTTTCGTTATTTAAAATAATTACAAAATTTTCCAAAAAAAAAGTTCGGTATTTACGAAATTTTGTAAATATTTACAAAACATTTTGTAAAGATGGCGCCCTTTTTTTTCCAATATTTTTAAAATATTTTTTTTCAAATATTTTTAAAATATTTTTTAAATTTAATTTTTTTTATGTCTACTAGACATAGTGAGGCAATTGGCTACAACAGCAGCTGTTGATGCTGCATAGCTCCTATTTAAATTTAAACTGAGCCTCCTCCCTCAGTCTTTGAAGACTTGCCTTGAAGACAGGACGTGGATGCGCTGACCTCCACAGGGCTAGTGTGGCTCAGGGATAGCGTGCCAGCCTCAGAAGCAGAAGTTTTCAGGTTGGTCTTCAGGCGGGCTGGGGAGGTGGGGTGTTTACTCACCTCCCCCACCGGAGCCTTTACTGCTGGCTTCGGCGGCATTTCGGCGCTTGTTCCTGCACCGGGCTGCCGGCTGAGCGGCGGGCGCCATTTTTGGCAGGCTACGGCCCTCTTTTTTGTTTTCAGAGTGCTTCGGGGGGATGCCTCTCCCCCCTCCCTCCCTTACTCGATATTGGGCTCTGTTGGCGGCTCGGCGGCACGGCTGCTTTTATATTAAAAACAAAAAAAAAACAAATGCGCTCGCGGCGCCGCCGGGCAGTGGGCGCCATTTTAGGCTAGCTGCTGCCTTCTTTAATTCCAGTAGGAGGGGGGCTAGCCGGCCAATCAGGAACAGCCACGGTGCACTGCTGGGTGCTTGGGAGTGCCGGATTGGCTCCCAGGGCACCAGCATCCTCCATTACATTAACGAAACGAGCGGAAGCTCCTTAAAAGTATGGGGGATGCCGATTCGTTATTTTAAAGCCCTGCCAGGTTTTAAAATACGTTTCATATTCATTTTGTAATGGCTAAATTAACGAATATTTAACGAATTACAAAATAAACGAAACGAATAGCCCAGGCCTAATATATATATGTGTGTGTGTGTGTGTGTGTGTGTACACACACAGAGAAACATACAATCTTCAAAATTCAGCAGTCAAAATACAAGTATTTCTCCCCAATCCCACCACCACCACGTCACCATCCCCAATCCCCTTTTATCTCAAAATTCCTTTAAAGAATGAACATGAGTTTACTCCCAACAAAACAAAACAGAGGAGGATGCACAAGATGATAAGCAGGGAGAGAGAGTAAAAAAAAGAAATGGGAAAAAAAGCAAAAATCCATGTTGCCCTCTTTGCTTTCTCTCCCTTCCTTCACTTTTGGTCTCCGTGTCTCTCTCTCTCTGGGCTGCCCAAAATGACGGTTGGGTGGTTCTGTAATTGGTTAAGCAAACGAACCCAATGGGTGCTACCCAATGCTTCATCTTCATTCTGGAAAAAGTGATGGGTGGAGTGCCACAGGGTTCTGTCCTGGGCCTGGTCCTGTTCATCATCTTTATTAATGACTTAGATGAAGGGTAACTGTAGAAGGCATGATCATCAAGTTTGCGGATGACACCAAATTGGGAGGGAGAGCCAATACTGCAGAAAACAGTAGCAGAATTCAAAACAATCTTAACAGATTAGTGAGTTTGGCTAAAACTAACAAATTTAAGTTCAACAAGGACAAGGACAAGATAGGCAGAAAAAATGAAATGTAAAGATATAGAAGGGGGGGACAACGAGCCCTGGCTCGAGAGCAGTACGCATGAAAAAGACCTTGGAGTCCTCGTGGACAAGAAGTTAAACAAGAGCCAACAATGTCATGCAGTGGCAAAAAAGCAGCAAAAAAGCAGCAAAAAAGCAAGTGGGATTTTGACCTGCATCAATAGGAGTATAATGTCTAGATCCAGGGAAGTCATGGTACCCCTCTATTCTGTCTTGGTCAGACCACACCTGGAATACTGTATCCAATTCTGGGCACCGCACTTGAAGGGAGATGTTGACAAGCAATAATGTGTCCAGAGGAGGGTGACTAAAATGACCTTGGCAGGGGGTTGGATTGTATGGCCCACGAGCTCTCTTCCAATTCTATGATTCTATGATCTTCCTGTTAGTTCAGATCTGCCTTTGTCTTCAGTCTGCTACTGATCTAAAATAGTTTGTTACTTTTATCAATGTAGAGTTTATACCAGGTTGTATACAATAGATAACCATACACAATTGTAGTTTGTGGTTGCAAGAAATACAAAGATTGTAAGGAAAGTCCTTCTAAGGATCCATTCTTTTTGTTACAGATATGGTAAGCCCTTTTCTGCTCAGCAGTTGGCATTCAAGTTCATGTATGCTACATAGTTATAGATGTTTGACACCACCTTAATTGCCATGGTTTCCTTATGTGGAATACAGAATCCTGGAATTTGTAGTTGGTGAAGCCCTTGGCATTCTCTGCTAGGGAGCTCTATATATGTAATTCTAACAGAGAAATGTAATTCTAACTATCAAAATGGTATCATGCTGTTATAACTGTGTAATAGATTCTCACAATGGAGATTCCATGCATACAGCCGTCATGGAACTGACTTTATCAGGTAGCTATTGATAGATCTCTTCTCCATAAAATGGCCCTAAAGCCAAAATTTGGAAAAGAACCACAGTCTTTCTTACATTCCTGGCTTCACACAATCCCCACTTTCCAAAACTTAAAAAAAAACATCATACATATAAATGTATTTTAGAAAATTCAAACTATCTGTTGCCAGATTGGGTTTGGGGTTCATTATGAGTTTTTCAAACTATGGTCTCTAAATTTTGGTGAGGAAATAAAAGCAAACAACAATGGGTTGCTGTGCGTTTTTTGGGTTGTATAGCCATATTCCAGAAGCATTCTCTCCTGAGGTTTCGCCCACATCTATGGCAGGCATCCTCAGAGGTTGAGGTGTCTGTTGGTTGAGGGGTTTCCAAGAGGCCCCTCAACCTTTGAGGATGCTTGCCATAGATGTGGGCAAAACATCAGGAGAGAATGCTTCTGGAACAAGGCCATACAACCCGAAAAATGCACCGCAACCCAGTGTTTAAGGCTATGAAAGCCTTCGACAACACAAGCAACAATGGTCAGAATGGTTATGTAAACTAGTTCTTGGTTTTGAGCATGGGGGCAACAGAAAGTACTGGAACAGATTTAAGAAAACAAAATCATGCCAAAGTTTGGTCCTCTTTGCCCTTTAAGAATGGTTAATTTTAAACATGAAGTAGTTTGAATTACTTTTAATTTTCAAACACTGGAAACTTATGCAAGTTCTCCTCTGCTGTTGTATGACCATAAAAGAAGGATCTTATGATAATGCTGAAGCTTGTACAGCAAAATACAAATAAACTGATGAATATTTGCTTGCATCCAAAGGACCTACGAATCCCCACAAATTGTTTTTGGATGTGTTTATCTCTTTGCCTATCAAGCAGGAATTTGCATCTGTACGAACCGGCTTCGCATTGATTGTTTCAGTTGAGACATTAAACCATTTTCATTAATGGAAATATAGTTCTTGAGCGGAATAATTAGACCCTCCTCAGAAAAGATAAAAGCCGAGTGATTTGAATGGAAGATCCTTCTTCTGAGACAGCCAATTGCCTAATCGAGCTGCCTCCCACCTGACAGTCAGTAATTAGGAAATGGTTGTGTGTGCATGTTAAAACCTTGACACACAGGTGTCATCCTCTTGTTGGGACAGAGAGAGGAGGAAGGACAAGTCTGTGGCAAAGGGCTGAGAGGAGCACGTTTGCTCCATGGTAGTTAATTGATTGGTTTAGGTTTGAATCTGTGTTGTCATTGCTCCCCTTTTTTGAAAAAAAAAGTCATTTGAGAAGTTCCTGACAGTAAGGTCACCATGACAGATTTGAGCTGCAAGAAACATAGCGACTGCACTGTCTCTCGGCTGCTCAACGTGGTGGAGAATGAACTCCAGGCTGGAAGAGACAAAGGAGACCCCACGGAGAAGCAGCTCCAGGTGGTCTTGGAGGACGCTTCTCTCTGGCAAAGGTTCAGAGAAGTTACTAATGAGATGATCGTCACAAAGAATGGACGGTGAGTATGATTTTGTTCTTCCAAGAAGCTAGGGAAAAAGAGAACTACGTGCAGAATAGTAGCTAACTCTGCACTTAGGTTGGTCAATAGCCCATTGAGGGTTATTTGTCTGCTCAAACTCCACTGAAGTGAATGGGAGAAGCACATAGAGGTTTCACAGTATGCACAGATATTTCAGTAGAGCAGGTGTGGGATGCCTTCCTAGGGAATTTTGTCCACAGACTTTGTGTGTCTGTGTTAATAAGTATTTTTATCTTTTCAGTACTAAGAATTTCTGTAGATTTAGGAAATATCTGGATGATGTATATGCAGTTATGGATGTTAATGTAGTGTATGTGCCAATGAAATCGAAAAGTAAATTCACGAAAGTAAGAAAGTATTTTTATTTTGGGCCAATGTACGGCATACATTGGCATGATCCATGTGTAGAGTTGTTTTAATTTTATGGGGTTGACTTTATGAATGTACACAGGTCACTTTGTTGAATTGATAACGTTCTTTTCAAAACAGATCCCACCCCAGTACTTCCTAATTAACATCACATACAAAATAGAAAAGGCCAATTATGATAATAAAATAAACAAGAATGATTAATAAGGTATTATACAGGGCTGGGTGTGCTTTTATCACATGTGGCAGAATGCTCACATCGCATCCTGTATAGTTTGTATCAGTTTGTAAATATTTAGAATGAAGTACATAACTTTTACACTTTGATTGAAAGCAAGATGTTTTGTTTAGACAAACACTTGGTAGGATTTGGTTTTGGGTTGGTTCTACCATACGCAGTACATGAATATATGAACCATTTCCTCTCTTTTAGTACACCGAGATACAACATTTTGTCTATAGCTCATAATATCAATAATTAATGTCATATACAGGCACTCCCCAAGTTACAAACAAGATAAGTTCTGGGTTGCTGTGAGTTTTCTGGGCTATATGGCCATGTTCCAGAAGCATTCTCTCCTGACATTTCATCAACATCTATGGCAAGCATTCTCAGAGGCTATGAGGTTTGTTGGAAACAATGCAAGTGGGGTTTATATACCTGTGGAATGTCCAGGATGCAAGAAAGAACTTTTGTCTCTTTGAGGCAAGTGTGAATTCTGCAATTGATCACCTTAACATTGAATAGCCTTGCAGCTTCAATGCTTGGTTGCTTTCTGCCTGGGGAAGCCTTTGTTCGGAGGTGATTAGGTGGACCTGGTTGTTTCTTGTCTGGAATTCCCCTGTTTTGAGTGTTGTTCTTTCTTTACTGCCCTGATTTTAGAGTTTAGGTTCTGTCAGTTTGCTCTTAAATTGAATTGGTTTGTAAGTCGGAACAGGTAGTACATTCTGAGTGTAAGTCCAGTAAAATCAATCTGTCTGTCTGTCTATCTATCTATCTATCTATCTATCTATCTATCATCTATCTATCTATCTATCTATCTATCTATCTATCTATCTATCTATCTATCTATAGTAGAGTCCTACTTATCCAACTTTTGTTTATCCAACATTCTGTATTATCCAACACAGTCTGCTTCCTGCCTGGATCCACAGATGAGGGAAGTGGAGTATATGTTTACCTGTGGAATAATGTCTAGGGTGGGAGAAAGACAGAACCCTTGTCTGTTTTGGTGCTAAATTAGTAAATAGAGTAATTACTACATGACATTACTATGTATTGAACTGCCTTTTCTATTGATTTGTTGTAAAATATTTATTTATTTATTTATTTACAGTTCTTATATTCCGCCCTTCTCACCCCGCAGGGGACACAGGGCGGATTACAGTCAACACATATATGGCAAACATTCAATGCCAGTTTTGACAAACAACGTTTAACACACAAATACACCAAGGCTATTTAACTTTTTTCTGGCCGCCAGGGGAGCTGCTGCTTTTCATCGTCCATCAACGACACCGATGAAGTTCTTCCGCATTCCACATTCCCCGGAGTCTTTTTTCTTTATGGCCTCATAAATTAGTTAAATTTAGTCTCCCACACAAGGTGGTGCCTTATTTTCCTACTTGACAGATGCAACTGTCTTTCGGGTTGCAAAGGTCGACAACGGGCTACACAATGGCTGGACACCCACTCCAGCCCGGGCTGGCTTCGAACTCATGACCTTTTGGTCAGAGTGATCTTAATGCAGCTGACACTCAGCCAGCTGCGCCACAATCCCAGTGCAAAATATGATGTTTTGGTGCTTAATTTGTAAAATCATAACATAATTTGACGTTTAATACACTTTCCCTTAATCCTGCTGGATTATCCTGTTGGATTATCACTTTCTGTCCCTGTGATAATCCAACATATTTGTTTATCCAATGTTCAACCCGCCCTTTATGTTGGATAAGCGAGACTCTATCTATCTATTACCTTTGGATAACATTGAGAAGGGTTAACGCCCCTGTGGTGTTTGTTTTGCTGCCTGAGATTTCACCACACTTTCTGTCCCTGTGACAATTGAATTTTGAAAAATTATGGTTGTTGTGGAAACAAGGATTGGTGATAAAGGTTCATTGAAGATATCTTTCCCCCATGATAACTCTTCTAGGAATGGATTTCCCTTCCTAGGGGTAGATTCCTCTTACTTCCTGTTGACTCACCCCCTTTCTTTGTAAGTCAGATGTTTGTAACTCGGGGATTGCCTGTATCTTATTATAACACTAGCTGTGCCCTGCCATGCGTTGCTGTGGCCTATAGTAAAACTTATCAAAGTTGAGGTAGATATCTGGACTATTATGAAGGAGAGGTCCCTACCTATTCCTTCCCCCTTTTCCTCCCCCTTTCTCTCCTTTCTTCCTTCTCTACCTCTTTCTTTCTTTCCTTCTTTCACTACTTGGTTTCATCCTTCTCTCTTTCCTTCATTCCCTCCCCCTTTCTTCCTTTGCCTTTCTTCCCTCCCTGTTTGCTTCCTTCTTTCACTTTTTATTTCCTTTTATTTCACCACCATCATAACAATAACAATAATGCAATGCATTGCCTCCGGGACCTGACACCTCTCCCATTCCCCCTAAAAGAGTCTCATAGGAACAATAGCATAATAATAATAATAATAGAAATAACAACCTTTACCCGCCATGTGTTGCTGTGGCCAATCTTCCCTCTTTCTCTCCTTCTTTCCCTCCCTCCCTCCCTCCCTCCCTCCTTCCTTCCTTCCCATCTTTCCTTCTCCTCTTCTTTCTCTATCTCTTTCCTTCCTTCCCCCTTTTTCTTTCTCTTCTGCTGTCTCTCTTTTCTTTCCTTCCATCTTTCCTTTTCTTTCCTTTTCTTCTTCCTCTAACTTTCCTTCCTTCCCCCTTTTTCTTTACCTCCCTTTCTCTTTCTTCCTTCTTTCCTTCCTTCCTGTCTTTCCTAGATTTTGACAGGGTGGGAAGGGGCGGGGTGGGGTTTGGAGGTGGCCTGAAGTAAAAGGAGGTACGATTGGGGTGGGGGAGTGATGGAGCGTGGGGTTGTGTGTGTGTGTGCGGCGGCGGGGGGAGTGGGGTTGCATGTGTGTGCGGCGGTGGGGGGAGTGATGGAGCGTGGGGTTGCGTGTGTGTGTGTGGCGGCGGGGGGAGTGGGGTTGCGTGTGTGTATGCGGTGGCGGGGGGAGTGATGGTTGCATGTGTGTGTGCGGCAGGGGGTGTGTGTGTGCGGGAAGCGGCGCGGCGGGGCTTGGAGCGGGCATGGTTTCCGCAGAGGGAATGTTGGCCGGAAGGCCATGTGCGCGCGCCAGGGAACTTGCGGCTGGGCGCCAATGCGCATGCTCAGTTGTTTTGCCGTTTTGTGAGTGTGTTGTTGTGTTGTTTTTCATTTTGAGTAGATATGTTTGTACCTTGTGGGTTGTGTTATGGGCATGGGAATTTTGGTTAAGTTTCGTTGGGGTTTTTTTGAGTTTTGTTCTTTTGCCGTTTTGTGAGTGTGTTGCTGTGTTGTTTTTCATTTTGAGTAGATATGTTTGTACCTTGTGGGTTGTGTTATGGGCACAGGGATTTTGGTTAAGTTTCGTTGGGGGATTTTTGAGTTTTGTTGTTTTGCCGTTTTGTGAGTGTGTTGTTGTGTTGTTTTTCATTTTGAGTAGATATGTTTGTACCTTGTGGGTTGTGTTATGGGCACAGGGATTTTAGTTAAGTTTCGTTGGGGGATTTTTGAGTTTTGTTGTTTTGCCGTTTTGTGAGTGTGTTGTTGTGTTGTTTTTCATTTTGAGTAGGTATGTTTGTACCTTGTGGGTTGTGTTATGGGCACGGGGATTTTGGTTAAGTTTCATTGGGGGATTTTTGAGTTTTGTTGTTTTGCCGTTTTGTGAGTGTGTTGTTGTGTTGTTTTTCATTTTGAGTAGATATGTTTGTACTTTGTGGGTTGTGTTATGGGCATGGGAATTTTGGTTAAGTTTCGTTGGGGTTTTTTTTAGTTTTGTTTCCTCGTTGGATGCCCCTAACAAATTTATATATATAGATGACAAATGGGAGGCAAATATTAATTGGGTTGAATAAAATTAAATTGTATATTTGTTATTATATAAATAGTAGAGCCTAGAAAAGTCACTTTTGGGAACATGATCATGCTGCTCTGAAATTCAGGGAGACCTCACAACCTCAGAGAATGCCTGCCATAGATGCAGGCGAAACGTCAGGAGAGAATACTTCTAGAACATGGCCATACAGCCCGAAAAACCTACAACAACCCAAAGATATTTCACCTAAACATTTGGCAGAACTTCCTGATGATCAGAGTTTTTTAACAGTGGAATATTCTTTCTCCACGGAGTCTTCTTCTCTGGATGTTTTTACACAAGGACTGGAAGGTCATCTTTTAGGGAGAGCTATGATTGTGTGTTCTACATGGCAGAATGGGGTTGGATTGGATGGCCCTTGTGGTATCTCCCAAATCTATGATTTAATGATTGCATGGCCTAGGGGGCTCATGCACCCCAAGCATTTCTTTGGGCCTCCCATCATACATCTCCCGTGTATATTCAATTGGCAGAATTACATCCTAGAAAACTCCTAGAGGGACATCATTCTCTTGAATAAGGTCGTCCCATCCCAAATCTTGTTTTCATAAAGAGGCTATCTTTGAATACAAGTGGTTTTAATACAACGAAAATGCCTCCAGATCCTCTGAAGTTGTTCACCTCAATACACTACTTCATCACATTTGTTAAATTCCACTGACTCAAACCCCTCATATGTGGTAACCCACTGTGTCCATCACATTTGGTTGGATTCAAATGTAGGGTAGAGCATTCTTTCCTTATTTTAAGTTTAGAGGCCAGCATTCTTTTCAAACGTTTCAGGAGGGGTGGTGAAGTGGATTTTTGGTAATGATGAGGATGTAGATGGGCAAAATTGGCAGTTCTGTAATGTGTTGGCATTTGTTTCTCTCAGGTTTAAAATGAAACGTTTCCCCAATTTGTGAGAGGGGAAATTGTGGGAGGAGCCAAAAGTACCCTTGTTGGGGAAAGTTCCGCCATTACCCTTTGCTCACTGAGTTTTTTTTTACTTTGCCAGAACAATTTATTTTTTAAAAAATAGCCTTTCTGAGTATTTCCCTTCCCTTCCATGTTATGTCTGTGCCTTGTGTTGTATAGGAAAGCCAGGAGAGAAGAGTGCCGATTCCTGGGTGCATTTGCACTGGAGAATAAATACAATCGGAACCCATTTAAAATGCCATTATTATTTGAAACACATCAAGATGAGTTCACAGCAGACACTAGAACTGTGTGATGTATCGACACATAATGTGTGCAGATCCCAGTAAGGTGGCCTTCTGCAGCTGGCAGATGGTAATTTTGTCAGCGCCGATTGTGTTTAAGTACAGGCCTTTAGGCACTGCACCCAGTGTGCCGATCACCACTGGGGGCACCTTGACTGGCTTGTGCCAGAGTCTTTGCAGTTCAATCTTTAAATCCTCATATCATGTCAGCTTTTCCAGTTGTTTCTCTTCAATCCTGCTGTCACCTGGGATTGCAACATCGACAATCCATACTTTGTTTTTTAACACGATTGTGAGGTCAGGGGTATTGTACTCCAAAACTCTGTATGAATTTGGAAGTCCCAGAGGAGTTTGACGTGTTCATTTTCTGTAACTTTTTCCGGCTTCTTCTTTGTTGCAGGCAGATGGTATTTATGGCACAAGTCCCAATGAATCATCTGAGCAATGGTGTTATGTCTCTACTTGTAGTCTGTCTGCGTGATCTTCTTGCAGCAGCTGAGGATGTGATCTATTGTTTCATCTGCTTCCTTGCAGAGTCTACATTTGGGATCTGTCGTTGACTTTTCAATTCTGGCTTTGATGGCATTGGTTCTAATGGCTTGTTCTTGGGCTGCCAGAATCGGGCCCCCCATCTCTTTTTTCAAAGTTCCATTTGTGAGCCACATCCATGTTTTTAATTTGTCAATTTGGCTCTCAATTTGGAACTGTCCATGGAGAGCCTTCTTTCACCAGTTTTCTCTTCTGCTCAGGATTGTGTTTTTACTGTATTCACTCTTTGACTTTTGCACTTTAAGTAGTTTACTATTGTTGACTTCCTTCAATGTTGGTTGTTGTTGTTGTTGTTGTTGTTGTTATTATTATTATTATTGACTTTCCTCAATGTTGGTTGTTGTTGTTGTTGTTGCTGCTGCTGTTGTTATTATGCCATGTTTCCAGGCTGTGCAGTCCTGGGAATCATAGTTTTCCAAGGTCTATCCCCTTCAGTTGGTGCATTTACAGTATGGAATGAATGCCCATGCACTCCACTTTAAATGCCATGGCTCCATGCAATGGAGTCCTCCTGGGAGTTACAGTTTCCTGAAGTCGATACCCTTATTGTGGAATACTGTGGAATGAATGCGGTTGGACCTTACTTTAAATGCTGTGTCTCCATGAGATGGTCTTGGAAATTGAGTTTCCCAAGGTCTATGAATCTTTTCTGGGTGCATCTATCCTGGGAAATGACTACAGCTGGACCTTACATTAACTACCATAGACTGAAATCTCAGGGAATTGAAGATATGTAATAGCTGACATTTCCAGTGTTTTTCCCCACAAGAACACAGGAAAATATGTTGGACGGTGCCTAGAAATTACTGTGTGATGGCAAATCACCTGAAGAATCCTGAGTATAACTGGATAACACAAATAGATTTAACAGTGTGATGAAGGTGGGAAAATTATCAATTTCATTTCTAAACAGAGTATGACTGAGCACTACTCTACCAAACACTTCCCTGCTTCAATATGATGAAGTGGTTAAACAGACCATAGTTTCCAGCATCCAGACATCATTGATCATTCTTTTGTTGTTCATTCTTTCAGTCGTTTCCAACTCTTCGTGAACTCATGGACCAGCCCACGCCAGAGGTCCCGGTTGGCTGTCACCACCCCCAGCTCCTTCAAGGTCAATCCAGTCACTTCAAGGATGCCATCCATCCATCACTGTAGTCTACACTATTTTAGTTTCCCATGTTTCCTGTGTCTTGACATAGAAGAGGTGAATGGTGCACACTGCAGTCTATTCATGTAACTAGAAAAACTTTGTTTTCCATTATCCCAGGCCTGTGAGTTTTCTGGCTTTCCCACCACCATTAGCTAATTAGCAAGGATGGGGGGAAAGCATATAGAGATGATGCTGTACAGTTAGTGAACTAAAATGGAATGGGAAGAGGGAAAACCAGAGTGGACAAGTTTTGGGGGTTACAGTTCCCAAAGTACAAGCTGGGATTTCTGGAGGTTATAGACAAGCAAGTAATATTTCCAGATCATTACTGTATTTGGCATTTTATTTTGCTTTCATTCCCCACCCTCCCAAGCTTAGAGGATGTGGTTTCTGCAGATAGATGTAACATGCTGGAAAAAATATAATTCCCCTTACATTGAAATATATTTTATTGACTTGACATAATAGTGTTTGTAAAAGGTTATGGCATTAGTCTGTTTGAAATGAATGGTCAACATTCAAAATGTATTGTCACTGAGCCCTTGTAAAAAGTAATCCACAGCTATTACATGTGCCCTTTGCCGATTCTTCAAGTGCCTCAAAGGGAAACAGGATAATGTACTCATTTAAGTCCTTGACCTCTCTGTATTTGTTGCAGGCCTGAATAGAGAGCGTATGAAAATCTGCTGAGCAGTATTTGGAAGGAGGAGGGTATTGCTTATTTACATAGCATTACATAGTTGCACATGTTATTTCAATGCATGGATGGGGTTTGTAAATGTATTACTTATTTATTTGTTTGTTTATTTGCTGCATTTTACTCAGCTCTATCTCCACCCTGAAGGGAACTCAGAGCGGCTTCCAGTTTGGCAATAACTCAATGCCACATTGTAACATGAAAGTATATAAAATACATAACATATTAAGCATTAAAATCATAAAACAACCATAAAATACATTTAAATAAACTGTTAAAACATAGCACCTAATCCCATTGTCATAGTCCATATATTAACTCTGTGGTTGCACATTGCACTGTGATTGTACTATTCCCCAAACAATTGGTTCCACAAAGTTTTAACTTTTTTATGAAAACCAGGAGGGAGGAAGCCAATGTAATCTTGCTGGGAAGGGAGTTCCATAGCTGAGGGGCAATCAATGAGAAGGCCCTGAACCTCATCCCCATCACCTGCACCTGCGAGGGGGGTGGTACTGAGAGCAGAGCCTCCCCAGAAGATCTTAAAGCCTGATGTAAATGTAACTAGAGTCTCCCCAGAAAGGAGTTTGGGAATGAGGTTCTGGGGGAAAAATAGATTTGATAGTGAACAACAGGGTGAACATATGCTACCACAGCCATAATGTGGCAGAAAACTCAAGAATATCATAGACTGATCAAGCGAACTGTTACCTTTAAGACTTGAGAAATAGAAATGAAGAATGTGCATCGAGTCTTAGATTTGGGTTGAACCTCATTTTGCTGATTTAGTATATGACTCTGCTTTTCTTGGACTAATTCCAAGTCAGTGTCCAGAGGAGGGCGACTAAAATGATCAAGGGTCTGGAGAACAAGCCCTATGAGGAGCGGCTTAGGGAACTGGGCATGTTTAGCCTGAAGAAGAGAAGGCTGAGAGGAGATATGATAGCCATGTATAAATATGTGAGAGGAAGCCACAGGGAGGAGGGAGCAAGCTTGTTTTCTGCTTCCTTGGAGACTAGGACGCAGAGCAATGGCTTCAAACTACAAGAGAGGAGATTCCATCTGAACATTAGGAAGAACTTCCTGACTGTGAGAGCCGTTCAGCAGTGGAACTCTCTGCCCCGGAGTGTGGTGGAGGCTCCTTCTTTGGAAGCTTTTAAGCAGAGGCTGGATGGCCATCTGTCAGGGGTAATTTGAATGCAATATTCCTGCTTCTTGGCAGGGGGTTGGACTGGATGGCCCATGAGGTCTCTTCCAACTCTTTGATTCTATGATTCTATGATTATATGCTAAGAATTGGGTCCAAAGCTCAAGTCAAGACTAATTTACTTCTTAAGCCAGGTAAAGTGTAGCAGTGTGTTATTTGGCTGAAATGACTTGAAAGCATGTGGACTTCACAAAGTCAGTGCTTCTTTTAAGTTCTTCCAGTTCTCACCTTTCACCCCTCCACTCAGAATTGGTGAGTTTATTTTAATAATAATAATAATAATAATAATAATAATAATAATTTTATTTTTTATCCACCTCTCCTCATAGCTCGAGGTGGGTTACAGAGCAATTAAAACACACAAGAGGTAATACTGTACAATACATTTTATCAACAAAAAAAGGAATCATCTCAACAAGCAACCTGGCTCACCTACAGAGAAATATTGAAAAAACAGAAAGGAAATATTATATTAAAAACACAAGAAGAAATTGACCAATTAAATAAGAATATCTCTTGGTTCCAATACAGACAAAAAAGAGACTAGTACAATGAAGACAAGAAAATAAGATTTTTTGGAGAAGGACACTTTCTGGAACAAAATAATGATGACAGATAAGAAGCTAATGACCAAAATATACAAAAAAAAAATTAGAATAGCTGACAGAAACAGAACAAATTAAAGATTGCATGATTAAATGGGCAGCAAATATTGGAAATACAATTAAATTTGAAGAATGGGAAAAATATGGAACCAAAAATTAAAATTATGATTTGAAAGAAAATTAGTATAAAATGATGTATCAATGATACATAACACCACAAAAATTAGCAAAATGCTACCCAAATGTCCAAGACAAGTGTTGGAAATGTGATGATGTAGGAACTTCTTTCCACATGTGGTGGACTTGTAAAATAGATAAAAATTACTGGAAAGAAATAAAAGAAGAAATTCAAATGATATTACAAACAAAAGTACAACTAAAACCAGATTTTTTAAAATTGGGAATTATAGATATGGACCTGGATAAAAATAAAAACAGACCCTTTAACTATTTAGTGGTGCTGGCTAGAATAGCATACACCCAATACTGGGGAATAAAAGAAATGCCTACTGTCAAAAATAATTGACATAAGGAATATGTCAATTATTTTCGGCAATATGTCATATTTGGCAATATTTTATATTCTGCAATATGTCAATTGCCGAATGTAAACCGCCTTGAGTCACCTTCAGGCTGAGAAAGGTGGTATATAAATACAGTAAATAAATAAATAAATATGGACAAACTAACCCAACTAATGACCAAACATTCAGGCAGTAACATAAAGATAATGGATTGGACTTCCTGACTGTGAGAGCCATTCAGCAGTGGAACTCTCTGCCCCGGAGTGTGGTGGAGGCTCTTTCTTTGGAAGCTTTTAAACAGGGGCTGGATGGCCATCTGTCAGAGGTGATTTGAATGCAATATTCCTGCTTCTTGGCAGGGGGTTGGACTGGATGGCCCATGAGGTCTCTTCCAACTCTTTGATTCTATGATTCACTTAATGATTATATGATACAAGAAAAAATGAAATTGAAAATAGAACCAAACTGATGACTAAAAAAATAGCTCTCTAATGGAAAGGATCGAAGAGGGGAGAGTAACAATATAAAGAATCTAGAGAGGACAATGTACACCACGTGGAGAAGATTGGAAATCAACATTTCCTATTTCTCTCCTTCCCCAGATCCATAGTATATTCTCCTTCCTTCCTTCCTTCCCTCCTTCCTTCCTTCCTTTTTTTTCTTCCCCTTTCCTCACTGCGATAGTATTCCCCTATCTTACCTTCCCTTCCCCACATGCTCTACTTTTTATATTGTAAATAATAGTACTTGGTATTTTTACTAACAAAAATCATTAAAAAAAGGAATAATCTCCTTCTCTGAGTAGAGTGGGGAAAAGGCCTTTTTTAAAGTCTGGTAGAAAAATGATAACAATGGTGGCCAAGGTCAGTGGCCACCTGAAGCAGCACTAGCGCTTTCCACTTCTTGCACAGTGACCCTTCACGTATCCGCAGATGATATCAATATCAACTTATATATGAGATCAGCTTACATACAAGTATATAAAGTCTCCACATCTGGAACAATACTTTCAGTAGTACAAAGGAAATCTATCAGTCATATTAGAAACATGCCCTATATGGTTCCAGTCCACTTTACTTGTTCGAATGTATCTCCCTCTATGACCTACCTCAGAGTTTATTATCGTCGGGGGAGGCCTTGCTCTTAATCCTGCCACCCTCACAAGTGCGATTGGTGGGGATGAGAGACACCCCCATCTATGGAATGCACTCCTCAGTGAAATCAGGATGACTCCTTCTCTCTCCTCCTTCAGGAAGAAACTCAAGTCTTGGCTTTGGGACAAGCATTCGGGCATCTGGTTTAGGAACATCTGTTATGACTTGTGAGAATATTCAATTAAGAGACCTTGGACTGGAACTCTGGACTATGATCTGGATTTGCAGACTCAGACTTGATTGTGTTAATATTTTAAGGGCCAATATTTATATTTTAATGTATTTTATTGCTTTTTAAATGTATTTTTTATTGCTGTTGACCTGTTCATGCTAATTGTTGTGCTCTGTTTCTTTGTTGGCATCTAATGACAGCCAATTGTAAGCCGCCCTGAGTCCCCCTTCGGGGGTTGAGAAGGATGGGATACAAATATTCTAAATAAATAAATAAATAGCAAGGGTTCATTACATCATTTGTGCCAAAGAGAGGAGGGATGGCTGCCGATCAGTTTTCAACAAGAGTATATCAAGCCTCCAAACAGCAATATAGTTATTTGCCTCAATTTCAGAGCCTGGAAAAGTCAATTAGCTCTTCTTTATTTATGTAATGAGTCTATTGAATCAATATGCTCAAATTAATTATTTTCTAGTTTTGAAATGATTCTACTCTCCATCAGTTTCTTGTGTGTTGTTTCTCTTCCAGACGGATGTTCCCTGTATTAAAGATCAGTGTCTCCGGTTTGGACCCTAATGCCATGTATTCCTTTCTTCTGGATTTTGCTCCAACCGACAGCCACCGCTGGAAGTATGTGAATGGAGAATGGGTACCAGCTGGAAAGCCAGAGCCGTCTAATCACAGTTGTGTCTATATCCATCCTGACTCTCCGAACTTTGGGGCCCATTGGATGAAGGCGGTGGTGTCTTTTAGCAAGGTGAAGCTCACCAACAAGCTGAATGGCAACGGGCAGGTATGGCGCCATCATGTTTTGTACATCTCTTTTGGCTTGAATCATTGCCTTCTACCAATGAGGGAATATCAAGGGTGCATTTATGCAATTAGAAGGGCCCTTAGAGGCCTCTTCACCCACAGATGCCAATTATTCCATGGAGTCCAAATGTAAACAGGAATAAACAGGTCTTAATTGGAGCTTTCAGATTTTAATGGACTCCTTGATGTTAAGAGAGACAGAGTGTGCTGTGGTTTAACCATCAGGGATTTCGTTCCCCCCACCCCATACTTTGCCTTGTGTGTTGAGGTTTTTACACAGGACTTCAGAGAAGGGGGAAATGATTGTAGATATTAAGGTTTTGTTTTCTCCCCCATGCCGTTTGGTGTGTAAGTGGAATGTTGGCAATAGTCAGGCACTCGAATAAAAGGCTTCTCCTAAATGAAATAATTACCCTGCTTGCTTCTGCTTCATGATAATTATCAATAATCTATTGAATCATCTTTGGCCTTTGGAATAATAATAAAAAGCATCTACCTGTACCAGAAAATAAGTGGCATTCTCCCCGAGACCCTTAAAACCGCAAAGAGGAAAGTTGGCTTTGTTGGGTTGTTTGTTTAATATCCATCTAAAGGACAACAATGTTACGTGCTGCCTTTGACTTCTTTTAAAAAAAACAAAAACAAAACCCATACATTGGAACAATCTATCAGTAAACCCATTAGCAAGAAAAACACAAACTTTTTGGTCTTTTATCTAGTTTACATCTACACTGGTCTATTGGTGGTCATGTCTGTGCTGTTGTGGCCACATGTAAAGTCTTGATCAATGCAAGTTTTTATTACAGTTTATTGATAGAGCTCTAGACGGTTTGTTGACTTGTTGTAGAGTTGATAATGTATGAAGTTCTTATTAAGTTTGTGAAGAAGGACCTGATACCCATTATCACATCAAATGGGGGAAAGTGGGGCATTCTGTGTCTCTGGTTGAGATGCAAAGTGGGATGCCAATGTTGTTCAAAATATCAGAGGAGTGGAGCTAAGATCCTGTTGGATAAATGTGTAGCTATAACCATGCTGGGCACAGATAATGTAGATGGGAGGAAAAAGACAACAGGTTCAATGCTTCCAAAGGAAGGAAGAAGATAATGTAATCCCTGATATTTCATTGGGAGGGGAAAGCTACCAGTTCTAAGCAGCCCGTATTTCTAGTTCCAAGTAGCCTCAGGGTCAAGTGTTCTGAGAAGACTTGACTTAGACAATTATTTGGTGTGTTGCAGTTCAAAATATGCAAATGTGAGTAGGTACAGTTTCTGCAGGAAGGTAATGGCGCTCCATGCAGTCATGTTGGCCACATGACCTTGGAGGTGTCTATGGACAATGTCAGCTCTTTGGCTTAGAAATTGAGATGAGCACCGCCCCCCAGAGTCGGACACAATTAGACTTAATGTCAGGGGAAACCTTTATCTTTACTAGCATAGCCAATTTTCCTTTATAGTATCCCAAACCATACATCTCCATATGTGAAATGGAATGATTAGCAGTAGGCTGACATATCCTATAATGAGATCTTCATCTTTCTTTCTTGGTTTCCACTATGTGGTTTTTTTAAAAAAGTGCAACTCTTCACCAAATGGATAATTAAATGAGCATAGTGCACCATAGTGGACCCTGATTTGGGCCTACAATATAGTTGATCCACTGTAACTCATTATTGTTATCTCTGCTTCTCTCCCCTTTTCTCACAACAGATTATGTTGAATTCTCTACACAAATATGAGCCTCAAGTTCATATTGTTCGAGTAGGGGGTCCGCACAGGATGGTAATGAATTGTTCCTTTCCTGAGACTCAGTTCATTGCTGTGACTGCTTATCAAAATGAAGAGGTAGGTGGAATAAATGTTGAAAGTCACAAGGTGAACCACCTAAAAAAGTTTCCTCTTTCCTCCTATCATCACCATCATCACCATCACCATCATCATCCTGCCTTCCCCCTACAACTGGAACTCAAAGTGGCTCACAATTTAAAAGAGCAATACAATTAAAAATGCAAAAAGTGAGTATTAAAATAGAATAGAATTCTTTATTGTATTAAACCAACTAAAACAATTTAAAATTAAAATTTTATTATTTACAGTATTTATATTCTGCCCTTCTCACCATGAAGGGGACACATGGTGGATCACAGAACACATATACGGCAAACATTTTATGCCAATTATACAGTGATAAGCCAGACAACAGATAGAGGTATATATAGGCTTTTCCCATCTTTTGGCAACTTTGGAGACTGTGCTCGGTTCCAGCCACTGGGGGTTGCTGTCACTCTGTCTCCTTGCCAAAGAGCTTTGTTTGTAAATTTCCTCCTTTTTCTGATCAAAACACCATGCCTAAAATACCTTCCTGCTTTAAATCAGTTTCTATTTATCTACTCACATTTGTTTTTGAACTGCTAGGTTGGCAGAAGCTGGGCTAAAGGTCAGGTACTCACCCTGGCCCGAGCTTTGAACTGCCAACCTTCCAGTTGGCAGGATTTATTGCAACTTGGTGATTGACCTGCTGTCCTAAAGCCTGTATATCAGTAAAACCAATAAAGCACCCTCTTATCTGTTCTTCTTGTTTTAAAAGCCTGTCTGAACAAAAAGGAATTAGTCTGTCGCAGGAAAACAAAAAGGAGGGAGACATTCTGGAATTTGAGGCAGCCACCAAGAAGGCCCTCTTTCATATCCTACCAACTGTGTTTGCAATGGTGGTGGGACATAGAGAGAGACTTCGTCTGATGATCCCATGGTCTTTGATGGCTCAGACAGAGAAATGCAGGATATTTACTGTATAACATACATATTTCTAATTGGTTGTTTGTTTGTTTGTTTTAATCCTACGCAATCTTGGCTATTTTACATAAATGTAGAACATGTATCTTGAAAAATAAGCAAACAGATAAAAGGTGTCTCATTGGCTTCTGGGAAAGGGAGATTTTCCCTGTTTTTTTTAAACCACAATTTTAAGTGTGATTCTTTTAATATGTGAATAGTATCCATTTAATAATATCTAATAGTATGGACTTGAGTGATCTTGTCAATAACGTATTTCTTTTTGTGTGTGTTAAAACTCAAGATAACGGCGCTCAAAATCAAATACAACCCATTTGCCAAAGCCTTTTTGGATGCGAAAGAAAGGTGAGTTTGCTATATAATAAGTCTCAAGTTACTTCTTATGTTTATGTTGCTGAGATGAATGTAAGTAAGCTACTGCCCTTCACCTCCCAATTTTACTGTTTGTGGTATTAAGTGAAATAAATTTTAGGAATGAGTGAAATTTGGTTGGGCAAGGTTTGTACTGTATAGGAATTTCCTCCAGTTTGCACATTTTATTATAAATTTGAGGCAACAAATGTCATTTCTCTTAAATAAAAAATGTGGGAAAAGCAAAAGAGTCTGATTTGTCAACTGAGCCACAAAGATTTGAGAGTACAGTCTTAGAAAGTCTGATGTCCGGTTCCACCAGCCAGGCCAAATGTGTTGGGAGGTTCCTATGTTTGTTGCTATAACTTTTTTCTTTTTCTTTTCCTTCCCCTCCCTCCCTTCCTTCCTTCCCTCCCTCCCTCCCTTCTTCCAATGTAAACAAATTCTATTAGACATGTAAAGCATATTGACGTATTAGTAACATATTAACCCCTTTCTACTCACTGTTCCATCTCTACCATTTTTCTAACAATATCCTAATTTTTTAGAAGTGGCGTAGCCAAAAACATGACAGAAAATAAAAATATCGTCTTTACACCTCTCTAAGCGATATATGTTGACCATGGCAGTGCAGACTGTTGAGAATTTAACTGTCACTTTTTCCTTAAAAGAGATCCTGGTTTTCTCCTGTTTCAGGGTCACAACTTTTTGAATTACTTTAGGCTGAGAAAAAAGCTACTTACTGAATTTTTTGGACATACGGGAGTGTTGCTAATGTGAGGATAGTTTCACTAAATTTTAATATCACTGTCTTTCAGAAATCACCCCAAGGATGCTCCAGATATTGTCTCTGAAAGTCAGCACATGACGTATTCTCACTGTAAGTTCTGTGACGTCATTTGATTATAGGTAGTCCCTAAGTTAGGTTTGCTCTTCTGTTCCATTGAATTTGTATGTAATTTGGAACAGACATGCACGCGCGCGCGCGCACACACACACACACTTTAGATAGCATAGAGAAGGGTTAAGACCCCTGTAGTGTTTGTTTTGCTGCCTGTGTAACTATTCAGAAGATTTCACCTCATTTTCTGACCCTATGAGAATTGGATTTTGAAATGTTGTTTGGCTTGTTATGGAAACAAGTTCTGGTGATAAAGGTTCAGTGGAGAACCCTTTTCTCCATGATAACTCTTTCAGGAGTAAATTTCATGCCAAGCACCATGAGTTACTCTAAGATAGATAGATAGATAGATAGATAGATAGAGGCAATTAGTTATTTGATATTAGGTACTGCTCATGACAAATCCTTTCAAAATAGCTTTTAAAGTATGTTGATATGATATCAGACTCTAGATGAGATAAGTATGACAGGAGATTGTAGCATTTGTTGCTGTCGTTCTCAGGAGTTTTATATCCAGATGACACTTCTGTTGTCTGGGATTATTTCCTGGCATTTTTCAGCACCATTTGCAGCATTTTCTGTTCACTCTCAAGTAGATTTCTTTCTAATTTTAAGACATACTGAAACAACAAAAACATATCTTTTTCTCCTCTCTGTGCTTGCTCTCTCAGACTTTTAGGGCATCAGTGAAATGATACATCTGAACTATATTATTATTATTATTATTATTATTATTATTATTTTAAATCAGAGATGAGAAAAAAATGCCCTTGAAACCAAAGGGCCATCACAACAAACCATTCCAAAACCTTAGGAATAGTTATTGTGGGGATCCGAGTAATTGTGACAAAGTCCCTAAAAGGATGGAATTAGTAGCTGGATGAGGCTACAATAACTGGTAGATTCTGACAAGACCCAATGAGCTGTATCACGAGAAGTTACTCTTGTTTAGATCAATATGCATGATCCCATTATATTCTTCCTTCACATTTGTTTTTTTCAATGTCTCTGTAGTAGGAGGTTGGTTGATTTCCAATCCCGATGCCATGTGTGCAGCAGGAAGTTCTGGCTATCAGTACAGTGGGACATTTTCTCTGCCTGCCTCTCATTCTCATCATGGCTGTGAACACTATTCAGCCCTTCGAGGACACAGAGCTGTTCCTTATCCCCCTTCTTATATGCAGAGAAACCCATCTCCATCAGGCAAGTTATTTTGATTTCTCTTTCCTTTCTTTATGTTCTCAATCATGACACTATGACCAATCTCTGCTTGAAATTGACCACTGAGTTGCACTGGTTGTTGTTCATTCGTTCAGTCGTCTCCGACTCTTCGTGACCTCATGGACCAGCTCACGCCAGAGCTCCCTGTTGGCCGTCACCACCCCCAGCTCCTTCAAGGTCAGTCCAGTCACTTCAAGGATACCATCCATCCATCTTGCCCTTGGTTGGCCCCTCTTCCTTTTGCCTTCCACTTTCCCCAGCATAATTGTCTTCTCCAGGCTTTGCTGTCTCCTCATGATGTGGCCAAAGTACTTCAACTTTGTCTCTAGTATCCTTCCCTCCAATAAGCAGTCGGGCTTTATTTTTCCTGGAGGATGGACTGGTTGGATCTTCTCGCAGTCCAAGGCACTCTCAGCACTTTCCTCCAGCACCACAGCTCAAAAGCATCTATCTTCCTTCGCTCAGCCTTCCCTATGGTCCAGCTCTCACATCCGTAGGTGACTACAGGGAATACCATGGCTTTGACTAGGCGGATCTTTGTTGCCAGTCTGATGTCTCTACTCTTTACTATTTTATCGAGACTGGACATTGCTCTCCTCCCAAGAAGTAAGCGTCTTCTGATTTCCTGGCCACAGTCTGCATCTGCAGTAATCTTTGCACCTAGAAATACAAAATCTGTCTCGGCCTCCACATTTTCTCCCTCTATTTTCCAGTTGTCAATCATTCTTGTTGCCATAATCTTGGTTTTTTTGATGTTTAGCTGCAACCCGGCTTTTGCGCTTTCTTCTTTCACCTTGATTAGAAGGCTCCTCAGCTCCTCCTCGCTTTCGGCCATCAGAGTGGTGTCATCTGCATGTCTGAGGTTGTTAATGTTTCTTCCAGCAATTTTCACCCCAGCTTTGCATTCATCAAGCCCCGCACATCGCATGATGTGTTCTGCATACAAGTTAAAAAGGTTGGGTGAGAGTATGCAGCCTTGCCATACTCCTTTCCCAATCTTGAACCAGTCTGTTGTTCCATGGTCAGTGGAGGACCTAGATATTCTGAGAGAACACTTTCCTAGGCATTTGTGACCTCGTGAATCATCTCAGAATCAATCAGTAACATTACAGTGTAGATAATGCATGGGAAAATTTTGGCCCTCCAGGTGTTTTGGACTTCAACTCCCAGAATTTCTAACACTGGAGGGCTGAAGTTTGCCCATGCCTGGTGTAGATGAACCCTTTGATTCTTTACATGTTTGGGATTACAGCTCCTTTACCACTTTTCTTGCTGGCTATGGCTTCAGAGCCCCACCCCAAAATCTGGATCTTAAAAGTTGTCCTTCTGTGGCCTAAGATTTATTTCATCCTAGTTTCTGATTATTTTAAATTATAGAGGCAAACTGACACGATATTTGAAGACAAAACTGTTAGAAACTCATTATCATTTATTTTATTTTTCTCCAAAAGTGAATTTGATGGACAATGATCTTCAGGTCTCCTCAGGCCACGAAGGATGGACCCCACTGCCCTCCAGTCACCATGCCAACTTGGTCCCTGTGCCACACAATAGTGGTACTAATACCCCAGGACCTAGGTAAGCAAACATTTGCTTTACATGTTAGCAGCAGCTGCCCAGCAATCTTAGTAACTTTAATTATCTGTGCAAGAACTTCCTTTCAGAATCTTTCATGTTTGGCTTGGGGACTCTAAAGGCTAATTCTGCAACATTTCTGTCCTAGAAGCATCAAACGGCAATTTATTTTAAGTGACTGGTTTCTATCACCATGTCTGCAAAAGGATAGTGATCTGGATACCTTCCACAGTACACAATTATAGCACTTTGATTCTGTTCTAAGTGCCATGGCTGCATCTCACGGAGTTCTTAAATCCATACTTTCTGAAAGAATTCTAAATGCCCCTCCCTGAACTACACATTCCAAGATTTTATAGATAGCAGCCATGATACTTCGAGTAGAATCAAAGTGCTATGATGCTGCTGTGTAGAGGGGCCCCTAGCCTGTGCACATAGTAGAAATCCATAGCAATATATTGAAATGGCAGAATGGGTTGTAGATAAACATTTTGATGTGGTGATTTAAATGCTGAGTTAGGTCTCTGGCATGGACGAGTCACACTCCTCATAAATCTTGTCAAGAAATTCCAGTGATGGACTCACCATGAGTTAGATTTCTTTTTGTTTTGTAAGAACAAAAGAAAAAGAAAAGCAGGGTGTGTTTATAACAACAACAACAACAACAACATTTTTGTACCCTGCCTCCATCTCCCAGAAGGGACTTGGGGCGGCTTACATATGGCACAATGTGCCTAAAACAACACATAAAATAAACACATAATACAATAAAAGATAAAAACCAATAACCTATAAAACAATAATTTAAGCTCAAAACTGTGCCCAATAACCTATGGTGAGAACTGTCATAAAACATGGCCAACTGTAAACAGGAGCAAGGGAATAGGATAGTGCAAGTTGTAGCTCATGAACTAGGGCATGGGATGAAAGTGCAATGCTCTGTCATTAATTGTGGACCATTGGTGTTAGACATTCTCAAAGGCTTGTCCAAATATCCAAGTCTTCAATTCCTTCTGGAAAGAGGACAGTGTAGGGGGCCTGTCTAACCTCCCTAGGGAGAATGTTTCAAAGCTGGGGAGCCACCACCGAGAAAGCCCTCTCCCTTGTCCCCACAATCACTCTTGTGATGGTGGCAGGACCACAAGGAGGGCCTCCCCAGCAGATTTTAACTCTTGCACATAAGCATAGGGGAGGGGGGATGCGGTCACAACAATAGACAGGAACTGAACCATTTAGGATTTTGTAGGTGATTGGCATTTCAAGCTGCAAATAGGGAATTCCATTTTTAAAAGCTATCCTTCCACATGAATGTTACATTTTCCTCCTGCCTATAGGCCAGCTCCTTTCATCCATTCAGGGCCAAGTTAGATTCAGCCCTGAAAATTCTGAGAATTTCACTTGGCCTGTACAAAATTCTACATCCTTCCTCCTACTCATTCTCTACGTAGATTTGTGTGTGATGTGACAAACCAAATATTTCAGTTTACTGTTACTGTTCATGCAATTCCTGTAGCACTGCAGCATGTGTTTTTCCATTGTTTTAATACAGTCACTACCCATGCTTGTGGACAGTCAGCAGCAATGCCATTAATGTTGCCAACATTGCCAGTGATGTAAGTAGTGGTCCTCCTGGAACATTCCTGAGAAGCAACCTTGCTTTGCCTGCCACCTCCTCATCACCTTCAGTTTCTTTGCCAGAAACAATTCCCAACAGCGTGGAAACACCTTTGGAGGCTGCTTTTCCACGATTAACAGAGTCTACGTGGGCACCATTAAGCTCCCATTCCTTTTGAAAGACAAAGGACAAGGACAACCAGTTGCATCCCAAATGGAACTGAAGAACACAACTGCATTCTAGCATGGAATGGCGACTCAGTCTAAAACTCTCAGAAGAAAGTGATAGAATAACACCTAAATAAGATATTTATGGGAGACTTCTGTGTGGCTGATCGACAGGCATAGAAACACACTGGTTCTGTGAAAAAGAAATGTTATTTATTGTCAAATCAAAGAAATCTGGGAATAATACTGTTGCTAAAAATACACATGGCTGCTCACTATTTTAACCTGATTTCACTATATCATTGCCTGTAGTTGTACTTGCGGGCCAGGGTGATGCAGTGGTTTGCATGCTGAATTATGACTCTGGAGACCAAGACCTGAATATCCCCTTTCAGCCAAGGATTGGGCAAGTTACAGTCTCAGCCTTAGAGAAAAGCAAGAGCAAGCTCCCTTTGAACAAATCTTGTCAAGAAAACCCCAAGTTAGGTTCACCTTAGAGTTGCCATAAGTCAGAAACTACTTGAAGGCATACAATACCAAGACATACTTTATCCCATAGTTGCACAGGAGTATATTAGTTATTAGAAAATGCAGAATGTGGGAATAATGAGTTAGAAGTCACACAGAAACATGTAACAGGTTCACATTTTCATAAACAGATTGCCATGAATGTATACTCCAAATGAGTAGGAATTAAGTCATTTCTTTGACATAATAAGTAATGTTTCAGTTATTTTAAATTGACATTTTAATGAGTTTAGAGCAGGCATGGGCAAACTTTCTAACTTGGGGGCCTGATGCTGGCACTCCCTGTTAATAGGACTGTCTGCCCTGTGATGGAAGAAAGGAAGGGAAGGAGGAAGGAAAGAGGGAAAGGAAGGATGAAGTGGAGGAAGGGAAAGATGGAAGAACAAAGAGGGTGGTAAGGGAGGGAGGGATAGAAGAGAGAAGGAAGGAAAGACAAAAGGGAAGGATGGAAGGGAAGGATGGAAGGAAGGGAAGCAAGGAAAAAGAGAAGGAAGGAAGGGAAGGAAGAAGGAAAGAGAGAAGTAAGTCAGTAAGGATGAAACGGAGAAATGAAAGGATGGAAGGAGAAAGAAGGAGGGAAGGGAAGGAAGGAGGGAAGGAGGAAGGAAAGAGAGAAGGAAGGAAAGACAAAAAATGGAAGAGAAGGATGGATGGAAGGAAGGAAGGGAAGGTGGAGGGAAAAAGAGAAGGAAGGAAGGAAGGAAGGGGAGGAAGGAAAGAGAGAAAGAAGGACGAAAAGATGGAAGGGATTGGAGAGAGGGATTGGAGAGAGGGAGAAAGAGGGGGAAAGGAAGAGAGGGAGGAAAAAGAAGGAAGAAAAGATAAAAGGGAAGGAAGAAAGGAAGGAAGGAAGGAAGGAGAAAGAGGGAGAGAGAGGAAAGATGGAAGGAAGGAAGGAAGGATGGAAGGGAAAGAGGGAGGTAGAAAGACAGAGGTAAGGAAGGGAAGAAGGGAAGGGGGAAAGAAAGAAAGAGAGAAGGAACGATAGGATGGTGAGAGATAGGAGGGCATGAGAAAAGAGCCCATGGGGCCCCATTCGGCCCCTAGGCCTGGGTTTGCCTATACCTGGTTTAGAGGCATTTCACATAAAATTTTCAAATTATGCTATCAGACTTAATGTTTGTTTTCAAAGGTAACAAAAAAGTATTGTAAGAAGCAATGCAAGAAATCGAGTAGCATTGCAAATAGAAATGAGTTACCTATGAAACATCATATTGACGAATGGAAATATTTTTCCAAACTAAGTTTCTAAGCTCTGAGAAGGTACTGAATCCCAGTACTCTTCTTCAGTACAAACATGAAAGTGAGCCAGCATGGTTTAGCTGCCTGGTTGTTTGAATAGGTCACTGGAAGCCAGAGTTCAAATCTCTGCTCCTCAACAGAAACCCTCTAAGTGATCTTATGCAAGCATAAGATGCACGCCGCTCTGAGTCACCTCCGGGCTGATATGAGTGGGGTAGAAATAATGCAAATAAATAAATAATATTTTTTTCCCCATAAATGGATCACAGAGCTGAAAGAGATCACATGGGCCATGAAGTCTCACTCTCTGCTATGGAAAAATAGACAATCAAAGCACTCCCGACAGATGGCCATCCAGTTTCTGTTTAAAGACTCCATCTCACTCCAAGGCAGCATATTCCTCTGCCGAACAGCTTCTACCATCAAAAAGTTCTTTCTAATGTTTAGGTGGAAGCGGAGGCGGCCCTAGGTAATTTTCATCGTGGGAGTTCTGTGTGCCATATTTGGTTCAATTCCATCATTGGTGGAGTTCAGAATGCTCTTTGATTGTAGGTGAACTATACATCCCAGTAACTACAACTCACATATGTCAAGGTCTATTTTCCCCCAAGAGCGCCTCAAGAGTGCCACTGGGCAAAATCAACTATACTGCAAATGCTTACTTTGACTTTGCATAATGGGTTGAGCTGCCCCTGGGTGGAACCTCTTTTTCTGTAGTTTGAATTTGTTGCTCAGTCCCAGTATATAGAGCAGCAGAAAGCAAGCTTTCCCCCTGCAATGTGACATCCTTTCAAAAATTTAAACAGGGCTATCGTCTCCCTGCTCAGCCTTCTTTTCTCCAAGCTAAACATACCCGGCTTCCTAAGCTGCTCCTCATAGGGCTTGGCTTTCCAGACCTTTTACAATTTTGGTCACTTTTCCAAATTGCCATTATCAACACAGCAGGAATGCTTTATGGTGAGTCCTGGAGAAGTCAAGCCAGAAAGCATTGTCTAGCTCTTCTGTCTCTTTTTGACTGATTTTTTGGAACAGTAGTGGGTGAACTAATATCACAAATGAAGACCTCGTCATCATCTGAACCCTTGTAAAAGTCTATGTACAATGTGAAGCAATGTGAAGTTTCATACCCTAAGTTTGTCTAATGGAAATTAATCTAGTATATTGTAATAGTTAAGTGTTTTGGTACATTTGCAGTTTTGAAAACTCCAATTTTAACTGCTTTGTAAATGCTTTCTAGTTGCTTACTTGTTCTGATTCTCGGTGGACTGGTTTACTTTTTCTGTTCCTTGAACACTGGATTATTTTGATAAATTTAATATATTGAACATAGACTTAAAGCTGAAATTTCGGGGATTGTATCAAGCAGAGAACACGAAAGGCAGCAAAGATTGAAATTAGGAATAGCTGTATCTGTGCTCATCTGGATTGCACATGTAGCATGTTAATGATGGATTGGGGAGGCTTGAATGAATTCTGTGAACCCTTCTTCAGCTTTATTTGTGATGTAGCAGCCAATGTTACTCCCTCTTTTACAATTTCAGCTCAATGCTTGTGAATTAAGATTGTTACTCATCATGTTCCAACTTCCAATACCATCCAGTGCTGAGTACACATGGGTAGCAAAGGAAATCCTTCTCTGTCATGTGCTTTGATGCATCTGTGAATGAATGTATCTCGATTTGTTGTAATTAGTTTAGGTGAACATGAATCTTGAATTTGAAACTAATGGTGTTGTGTTATTTTCCTACCCCACATCTTTTGACTGCATTGAATTTGTATTCTGAATCACCTTTGCAATCTGGAAAAAATGTGTAAGACTTCAACTTTAGAGGGAAGTCAATATACTGAGCAAATCGTGTTATGAAAAGCCTGTGACAGGTTCATTTTAAGGTCACCATAATGAAGGCAGACAATGACAACATAACACTGATATCAATGTCAAGTAGCAGATAGGAAGAAGGACTTGAGAAAAATCTAAATGGCTATGTAACAAATAGATCAACTTGGAGAAAAGGCTGATGTAACAATAGCATCAACAAATATTTTGTTCTATTCTCTGTTGGGCCTCTGCAATGAGGCAAAAACAGGAGTGGAGGTCTTGGAGTTTCCCAGGTGTTGTTGGATTGTCACTCTCATCTTCACTACCTAGCATAGCTATTGATGTGGGATGATGTAAAGTGCAGTCAAACAAAATCTGGAGAAGAGTAGGAACCATATACCCTAACAACCCCATAGCATGGATGATAGGCTTCTGCATTTGTATAGACCCACTATCTGTTTCTGTTTGTTTCGTTCATAAGACCCCCATTTTCATTTTTGAGCACCATCCAAAAAGGGGCGCCCTTTTTGCATGGGTGTTTTTTTTCTCTGCATCCAAAAATACAAAAAACATTTGGTACATTGGCGACAATGGGTGGGCTGCCCCAGGCTCCTCTTTCCCTCAGTTTTAGGGCTAGAGGGGTGAAAATTGCTACACATGGAGGGCACACCTACCACTCTTAGCCCACCAAGTTTTATCACATTTGAGTCATAACATGAGTTTTAGGGATTTTTTTCTTTCTATAAATAAAATCTCCTTAAAAACACCCCCCCCCCAAACTGGCCATGCCCCCTAACTTCTCCAGGAGGAGCAGCAAGAGGGAGGCAGGGAAGACACCATTAGTTTCCTGCCAAATGTCAAAGATGCTTCACACACTGCACACACAATCAGCCCAGTATCCAGCCACACTATTTCACTTCTTTTTTAACTGGTGGCAAATTGGGGGCGGGGGGATTCCCTTTTCTGTACTGTCATCTTTGGCAATGGCATGGTCTGTCTTGGAGCTGCCTCCTTGGGTCCTTGCTTGCTGCTGCTGCCTTCCTCTCCTTCTCCTTCTCTGTCTCTCATGCAAGAAAGGCACCTCCAACCCTCTGCTCTTCCTCCTTTGTGCTTCTTAACCCTCTCCTTCTCCCTCCTGCTAAGCTCCTGGAGCTGCTAGCTTAGGCCAATGCTGCTGCCTGGCTTACTCTAGAGTAAAAGGCACAAAGGAGGATGAGGAGGGGGGCTGGAGACACCTTCCTTGCACGAGAGATGGTGGCAACAGCAAGCAATGACCCAAGGTGGCACCAGGGCAGCTCCAACAGCGGAGGAGGAGGGAGGAGGAGCCATGCACTCTCCAAGGCTTTTAAAGGAGATATCCCACTTCCAGTTAAGGATGAGTGATGACCTTCTGGAATTGGGGAGTAAATGTGGGTTGATTATACTGGGGGTTAATAAAAAAGATTAAATTGTGCTCATGAAAAGCAGACAAGGAAATGGTACCCGCTCCTGCTTTCTTTCGTTTCGAGCTAATTTTCGTTCCACAGGGGGATGTTCCTGTTTTGTGCTCTTACCTGAAACAAAAGGGACAAAAGAATGAATGGAACAGGAGAAATGAGTACAGCACACACATCTAATGGATGGGCAAATGTAAAGAGGGCCGATTCCAACCTTGTGCCATTGGTGGGCAAAACAGATGTAAATGGTGTCACATCACTTCCAGTTTCAATTTCAGCCAATTATTTGCTTTTTTGTTGGGGAGGGGAACTTCAGTTTGGAATGAAAATTAGCTCAAAATAAAAGAACTCTGCAGTCTTTCCAAAATTGTGACAGTAAATGACATTGTCTCAATTTGGGTCACTATTTTGATGGGGACTACAGAGGGCATTTTTGTGGTTCTTTATGGTTTGGAGGCAATAATGGCATAGAACAATTTTTGTCTCCAAGATAACTTCTTCAGGTTGCCATAATTTAGAAATGAAGGCACACATATTTGTGATGGTAGTGATTACCTGTGTTTTAGCTTTCATGTACAGAACCCAGTTTGGGATAGCTACTCAGTACCTTTTCCTTCTGCCTTTCGTCCTTATTTGGTTATTTTCTGGGAGGCTCTCAACACTTCACCTTGCTTTTTATTTAAAAACTAGCTGACCCCTGCCACAGGTTGCTGTGGCCCAGTCTGTGTATATGTGCTTTGTGTGTGTATATATTTGTGTATGTGTATGTATGTGTGTGTGTATATATATATAGCTTTGTGCATTAATTGTAATGTAGTTTTTTTTTAAAAAAAGGCTTTTAAAGTCTCTTTTGCTGTGTTTTTCCGTGTTTTTATGAGTGATGGCCACTTGTTGGCCTGATACATGTATTGTGTCCAAATTTGGTGTCAATTCGTCCAGTGGTTTTTGAGTCATGTTAATCCCACAAACGAACATTACATTTTAATTTATATAGATGTTGTTGTTCTTCCTTCAACAAGCTCTAATGGGTTCTCTTGGCACTGTACCACTATAGCAGTGGAGTATGAAGGATTTTTCTTTGAAAAAGATAAAACATAAACAGAGGAATTGAGGTAATTCACAGAGAAGGCTTTATTGATGCTGAAGCCAGTTCTTTCTTCTGTCTCTGCTATCAGAGTGAAACAGCGACCAGGGTAAAAAATTGTTTTGGGTGTTTTAAAACATTTTAAAGTCATGGATAATAGAATCTGTGGATGAAGAATCCATGGATACGAAGGGATGAGTCAACTTCCAAACAAGTTCTTTCATACCAAAAAAAATCTGAAACAAGACTCTGCCCTGGGCTGGTAAACAGTTTATGTTTGGAGTGTTGTGTGGTTTTCAGGCTGTATGGCCGTGTTCTAGAGGCATTTTCTCCTGACATTTTGCCAGCATCTGTGGCTAGCATCTTCAGAGGATCTGATGGTGGTAAAGGAAGTTTATGTTTGGTAGACCCCTCTTCCACTTCCGATATTTGACCAGAAGAAAAATATCAGTCCTGTGTGAAAGTCTTAATCTATCTTTGTTCCACTGTAAAAGCCTTGTTTGAAAATAAATCACAGGATAATTTAATCTTAGCATCATAATGACCATCTAGTCTCACCTCTTGCCATGCAGGAATACACAATCACTACTGAAAAATGCCTATCCAACTTCTTTTTAAAGACCTCCAACGAAGGAGAATCTACAGTCTTCCGAAGAGGTGCATTCTACTCTTGAACAGCTCTTACAGTAAATAAGTTCTTCCTAAATGTTTAGCTGAGATTGCTGTGAGTTTTCTGGGCTGTTTGGCCATGTTCCAGAAGCATTCCCTCCTGATGTTTCACCCTCGTCTACGGCAGGTTGTGAGGTCTGTTGGAAACTAAGCAAGTGAGGTTTATATATCTGTGGAATGTCTGGAGTGGGAGAAAGAACTCTTGAGCTTTTGACAACACATTTAGCTGGAATTTTTTTGTAATTTGAATCCATTTGTTCACGTTCTAGTCCCTGGAGCAACAGAAAAGGAGCCTGCTTCATCCTTAATATGACATCTTTTCAGACATTTAAATATAGCTGTCATGTCAACTCTTAGGTCTCTCTTATGGTTAGAAAGGGAAAGAAAAGGGTTGGCTTTGTCACTGCTGGCAATACATGCACCTAGGCATATTATACTCAATATGAACATGGTTTTCTAATGAGAAAATGTTTCCCACTCCAACTCTAATGATTAAAAAGCCCCAACTTATGGTGGGTTGTGGGGAAAAGTATCTTTACGGAAAATGATCTAACTACTCATGCCAGCTGTAATGTGGGTTTAAGTATACAGGAAAAGAAGTGGAGAGCTTTTTCAGAGCATTACAGATGGCTGAATTCATAGCTGTATTTGTTTCATTTAAAAAGACTCTCTAGGTGACTCACAAGCTGAAAAGAACAGGATGTGGGCAATGGGTAGGGCAAAAGTAACATTTTTATTGTGATTTTTCTTTTCTTTTTAATGGACTTCTGTTTTTAAGTACTCAAGACAGGGAAACCTAGGCTTATCAGAATTTTGGAAAACTGCTTTTTAGGACTGCATATCTCAAAATCTCCAAAACAAAATGGGCTCGAGGTATGACGTCCCCAAAAGAAACTTTTCCAGGCTCTGGCTTATATTGTTGTTCAGCCATGAAGTTGTGTGTGCTTGGCCACATAATAGTCACTCTCAAGCTAAACTATCTCAGAAAGCTGATGAGAGCTCCTTGGACAAAGGGCAAGTACATACATATACATGCACACATGCATATTCACACACACAGGTTTCAGTGATATAGTGGGAAGGTATGAAGGGATTCAGTTTGCCCCACAGTGAGTTCCATAGGGAGCATCACCAAGCAGGCTCTCTGACATGTTTTCACCAATCATGCCAGAGCCCCGGTGGTGCAATGGGTTAAACCCTTGGGCTGGCAGGACTGGAAAGAGATCACAGACTCAGATGAGGCAATTCAAAAGTGGCAAAGGGTCATTTTGGCCCTTTGTCAAAACTTTGAAGGAGTCAATAACAAAGTTTACTTCCTGGAAGTCATTGGCAACAACCTCCCTGCCATTCTTTATAAATGATTTGTGTTGAAAATTAATGGCTCAAGTAATGAATTGACCAACACTAGCCCAACAAATGGAACAATTCCAGTCAATAAGGAACAACGAATGAACCTCTTAATTTTTAAGTGTAACAAATCAACAAATTAATTCTCAAACCTAATGTTCCATTTTCTACCTCCATACAAGTGTGAATTGGTAAGTAAGGTATAAGTTAACCAACAAGAAAGACTCTGATGCTTTTAGTTAAAAACCACAAAGAGTTTTGTGTGTGTGTGTGTGTGTGGAGTGACTTGAGAAACTGCAAATCACTTCTAGTGTGAGAGAATTGGCCACTTGCAAGGATGTTGCCCAGGAGATGCCCAGGTGTTTTACCATCCTGTAGGAGGCTTCTTTCATGTCCCCACATGAGAAGCTGGAGCTGACAGATGGGAGCTCACCCCACTCCCTGGATTCAAACTGCTGACTTTTAGGCCAGCCGTCCTGCCAACACCAGTGCTTAACCCATTGCACCACCAGGGACTCTTGCTGAACTGCTGACCTGAAGGTTGGTGGTTCAAATCCACGAGATGGGGTGAGCTCCTGTCTGTCAGCGCCAGCTTCTCATGTGGGGACATGAGAGAAGCCTTCCACAGGATGGTAACATATGCTTGTGTCCCCTGGGCAACGTCTCTGCAGACGGCCAATTCTCTCACACCAGAAGCAACTTGCAGTTTGTCAGGTCGCTTCTGATACGATTAAAAAAACCCTGCTAGACCCTTATATGCAGAATCAGAAACATGACTTTTAAAAAAGTGACACCTTACTTACTTTCCATTAATTTTTAAAGCAAGGTATAACTTGTGAATAAGTAACAGAACACATTAATACATTACTGCTGATGTTACTTCAAAAATAATAATGAAAGCAAATAATTAAAATAGCTACTCCCACCAAATCCCATCAGAAGTAATGTTTTTGTAATAACAGACAAACACTACTTCTGTAAAATTCTCACTACAACATTGTTGGTCCTGGTTTATTTATTTTTTTATTCAAAAAGGCAACATGTTGACATAATACTCTTAAGTTTGACTCATTTAAATATCTGCAGACAGCTCGGACCCCTCTTTACCTCAAGTCTGACATGGCGCAGAAATAATAATCCCAGAATTCTAGAATAATTCAACAAGTCATTTTTCTCCTTTCCTCTCACACCAAATCTAATAAAACACTTGCTACAAAATACCTTGCATCATAAAGAGTTTTGGAAATCTTCTATTCATTTCTGGTTGGCCTATTTTTAAAAAAATCCTATTACACTTCTACAGATTTTGGAATTGCATCCCATAAGGTGTGCATACAGGCCTTCTGTTCAACATTTACAACATTTACTGCACTGGGCGATTCACTAGGTGGCAACCTTGTTCTACAAAAATTTTCCTAAGACTCTTTTCACCCATACAATTCATGGTCTATGTATTGTCTAAGACTTTCATGGCTGGAATCAATGGGATGTTGTAAGTTTTTTGGGCTGTATGACCATGTTCCAGAAGCATTCTCTCCTAACATTTCACCTGCATCTATGGCATGGATGCCTGCCATAGATGCAGGTGAAAGATCAGGAGAGAATGCTTCTGGAACATGGTCATACTGCCCGAAAAACTTACAACAACCCAATTCATGGTTTGTTTTTATAGCAATATTAGGCATCCCTAATATTAATTTTTATTGAGGCTGACAATTTCTCTATAACCAAAAAAAATGACTTAACATTGGTTTGTATCCTAAAGGTATTTCCAACTCCAGTACACCCATTGAAACAATTATTTGAATGGTGAGCCAACATATAAGGCCCCTTCTACACTGCCATATGAAATCCAGATTATCTGATTTGAACTGGATTATATGGTGGGAAGGTAATGGTGCTCCATGCAGTCATGCTGGCCACATGACCTTGGAGGTGTCTACGGACAACGCCGGCTCTTTGGCTTAGAAATGGAGACGAGCACCAACTCCCAGAGTCGGACATGACTGGACTTTACCTATATGGCAGTGTGGACTCATATAATCCAGATCAAATTGGATAATGTGCATTATCTGATTTGATAATCTGGATTATATGGCAGTGTAAAAGGGGCCTAAGAAAACTTTATTGATTCAATGAACTTGCTCAGAAAAAAATTCAGAACAGGACCAATCCACATAGCACATGGGATTTTTGATTTCCCTGAACACTGACAAGCGTGCTAACCTTTGGACAGTTCCCTACAGCTGTCTCTTTAGCACCATTTTCCTCTTGAGCTGGATAATATTTAGCTCCGAGCCGTGACTTCACTGGTTCATTTCTGTGCTATAAGACTCACAATGGATGAACCCAGGCCACCTCCACTGGACCCTTGGACTGTTGTGGGAGCATGGCTCAGTATTCCTTCTGTGGATTTAGTTCCATCTAGTTTATAGGGTTTGTATGTGACTTTCCTTGGTAATCAGAAGCAAAGGCAGACACCTTCACTTTCTGTAATTGTGCATAGCAAAGGGGATTTCGGTAAGAGTAGCTTGATAAATGTGTCCAAATCTCCTCTGGCTTAGATTCTTGGCTATTAACCAAAGAGGCCAGACAAGGACACATCTTGGCTTCTTTCCACTTTTCCATTTTCTATGAAATGTATATTTTTTTTGTAAAAACTTGGGTTTTTAAACAAAAAAATCAGACAACACAGCTTTTAAACATATATCTTAAAGGCACAAGATCCCATCCGATCTTGGAAAACAGGCAGATCAGCATTGGTTAGTACTTGAATGGGAAACTATCAGCGAATACTAAGTGTGTAGGTGATATTTCAGAGGAAGGAAGTGGCAAACCCACCTTTTAGTGTTCCTCACCTAAGAATTCATGAGGTTGCCATAACTGAATACATTTAAAAGCATTGTGTGCATGCATACAAAGCTTTTAAAACATCTCATTTAATTGTCTCAGGACTAATGAGGCATTTCCTGCTGGCAAATTCTATATGTGTATGTGTCTATTTGTTTGATTCATCTTCCTTTTTCACTCCCTAACCATCTACCCTTAAAAATACCCTGGAAAAGATTTTGGTACTGAGAGGGGTAGGAAGGGTATAGTACAGTAGAAGTATGTCTAATTTCTGACAGTTAGATGTAGCCCCTAGTTTATTGTAAGGTGGGCACATATCTCTTGACACATCTGATCTGTCAGGTAATGGGCAGCATAGCTGGCTGTGCCACTATCTTCTCATTTTATTTCCTCATTGCAAAGCCATTGCACATTGTCTTATGGGTTTCCTTTCCCCATAACTTCTGCCAGCAGAGGAAAGAGAAAAAGGATCCTTCTTTAAAAGTGTTGGCTTAAATCCCATTATTACTTAACCCCCTGGTGGTGCAGTGGGTTAAACCGCTGAACTGGTGAACTTGCTGACTGAAAGGTTGGCGGTTCGAATGCAGGAGTGGGGTGAGCTCCCACTGCTAGGCTCAGCTTCTGCTAACCTAGCAGTTCAAAAACATGCAAATGTGAGTAGATCTATAGGAACCACCTTGGCAGGAAGGTAACAGCACTCCATGCAGTCATGCTGGCCAGATGACCTTGGAGGTGTCTATGGACAACACAGGCTCTTCATTGTAGAAATGGAAATGAGAACCACCCCCCAGAGTCAGACATTACTAGATTTAATGTCAGGGGAAACCTTTATCTTTATTACTTCTAACTAGACATGACTCACGGACCTGGTAAATCAATACTTTATGTAAATTCCATTGATTCTGTGGCTCTACTCTAGTTGGGGCTAACAACTGGATTTAGGTTAGTATTACTTTTCTGCTTTAAAATATGATAACACTTTAAAAATCTATTTGGAAAGATAAAGCACAACAGTTTTATGAAAACTAAAATAAATAAGCCATCAGGTGGCAGAATTGGTGTGTTCAAAAGATTTCCCATGGAACAGAGCTTATGCTACATTCAGTGATAGAAATTAGAACAACCTTCTGTTTGCTTGTAGATCTTGAGTCAACGGCTTAAAAATGTTTGGAATTATTTGTGGCTTATTTGTTCAGTTGCTTCCGACTCTTCATGACCTCATGGACCAGCCCACGCCACAGCTCCCTGTCAGCTGTGGCCAGCCCAGCTCCTTCAAAGTCAAACCAGTCACTTCAAGGATACCATCCATCCATCTTGCCCTTGGTCAGCCCCTCTTCCTTTTCCTTCCATTTTCCCCAGTATCATTATCTTCTCCAAGCTTTCCTGGTTTCTCATTATGTGGCCAAAGCACTTCATCTTTGCATCTAATATCCTTCCCTCCAGTGAGCAGACGGGCTTTATTTCCTGGAGTACAGACTGGTTTGATCTTCTTGCAGTCCAAGGCACTCTCAGAATTTTCCTCCAGCACCACAGTTCAGAAGCATCTATTTTCCTTCGCTCAGTCTTCCTTATGGTCCAGCTCTCACATCCAGAGATTGCTATGGGGAATACTATTGCTTTAACTATGCGAATCTTCATTGCCAGTGTGATGTCTCTTCACTATTTTATCAAGATTGGTCATTGCTCTCTTCCCAAGTAAACATTTTCTGACTTCCTGGCTGTAGTCTGCATCTGCAGTAATCTTTGCACCTAGAAATACCAAGTCTGTCACTGCTTCCACATTTTCTCCCTCTAATTGCCAATTATCAGTCTGGTTGCCATAATCTTGGGGGTTCTTGATGTTTAACTGCAGCCCAGCTTTTGCACTTTCTTCTTTTACCTCGGTTATAAGGCTCCTCAGTTCCTCCTTGCTTTAAGCTATCAAAGTGGTATCATCTGCTTATCTAAGGTTGTTAATGTTTCTTCCAGCAATTTTAACTGCAGCCTTGGATTCATCACGCCAGGCACTGGCTAAGTGGAACAGACAGGTATTGGAACAAAACTTCTGCTTGAGGTTTCTGCTATACAGCAGGAGTTGTTTCCTTTTTACTATTAGTCTAAATGGCTCAACGGAAAGCTGACAGTTTATTGGGCAGTAAGCTGTGATCATTAACCACTAGCTGGAAAAAGGAACAATGAGTGGGGAATGTTATGGGTAAGAGCAAACTTAGAAATACAATGAAAGGTAAGAGGAAAGGAAATAGTAAAAAGCCTGGGTGAAGTAGGGTGCTGTCAAACACTGACAAAGAAACCAAAATCTCTCTGACCTTTATTGTTTGAGCAGGGGGCGTTTCATGCTACACTGTACGTTTTCACAAATTATTTTATGATTATTTTAATTCAAGTGCTAAATCAAACCCAGGAAGTTTCAATGACTCATTTTCTTTCAATTTCCTCCTAGTTGGTATTGTTTTGTATTGGAATATTTGCTTTATTTATATGCACTCTGGAGGTGTCTCTTTTTCTTTGATTCCAAAATTTAACTACAGGCTGAGCAACCTGTGGCTTCCAGGTGCTGATGAACTGCCACATCCATGAACCCTTGCTGTAGGGTAGGCTGGCTGAGGATTCTGGGAGTGAGAGTCCTATATCTGGAATTCCATAGTTTCTCCAACCCTGGATAAAAAGAGGAATTGCTTGACTTTTGGGGAGAAATGTGGCCAAAATGAGTATATTTGAGCTCATTGTAGCATGCAAGCACGTCTGCTTTCTGATTGTTTATCTCAGGTTTACAGACCTGACTATTGCAGCACATATTGCAGCCTAACTGCACTTACTCAGAAATAAATCCTATTAATTTGAACATGTTTTTGTAAAATTGTAGCACATTTATTTAAAATTAAGTCTTTCTGATTTCAATGGGATTTATTTTTGGGTAGGATTACAGATTTAATGCTCCATTACATGCCTGGAGTATGTGCGTTTTTGCCTCTTCCATGATAGTTCTTGTATAGAAATTCTCTCTGTTAAGACTAAACCATAACAGAACAAGAAATCACTTAGGAAATATATGGTTCAGCATCTTATGTCAGATCAAAAATAACGAGAGGAGAATTGCCTCTTCTCAATCTGGAATCAACAGACTCAGAATGAGAACCATTTCTCAAATAAAAATATATAGTTAGCCTTCCATATTTTCCGGGTTTTGGGGCACAGGATTTCCACAGATGTGGGAACTCACAAATAAGGAAACAGAGGGTTGAACCATTGTCACACTGAAGGACCTAGAGCAGTGGTTCTCAACCTGTGGGTCCCAGAAATCCCAGCCAGTTTACCAGCTGTTAGGACATCAGGGGACCCACAGGTTGAGAACTACTGACTTAGAGATTCCTAGATTAACATTTTAAATCAAAACTGTTAATAATCAAATCTGTAAAAGTCAAACTCACAAATGTGGATGGCCAACAGTAATCTGTTTCTAAGAATTCTTATAGGCTCCAAATATTGACATATCTCCTATAAACTATGAATATCCATTTATTGCTTATGGGACTTATAATTTGCTTTCACCTGTCCTGCTCCCCATAGCGCCAACCATGGGTGAGTTGGAGAAGAGATAATTGGAAATTCAACCCCACTTCTAAACAACCTTATCTAGGATCAAGAGTGAATTTTAGGTCTCGATGGTGGCAGAATATACTGTTTGAAAAGAAACAATATGACACAGATATTTGAATTTTAGACCATATCATTAGAAACTTCAGGCTCCTTCTACACTGTCCTTATATCCCAGGATCTGATCCCAGGTTATCTGCTTTGAACTGGATTATATGCATCTCCACTGCCATATATTCTGGGATAAGGAGATAATCTGGAATCGCATCCTGGGATAGAAGGACATTGTAGAATGGGCCTCAGTTGCATCCTTTGTTACAAAACGTAAGAGATGAATCTGTTTCAGTTGTCTCACAACAAGAGTTTAATCTTAATTGCCTGTAGATCTATTTTGTGACTCAATCAATAGAAAAGTTTGATCTATAAGGATTGGTAGATTTGTTCATTGAGAGCCAATGTTATAAAAAAAAACCCCATTCACTTAGCATTTCTCTTGGCGTACAATATAACCTTAATCAAGCCCCATCCCTCTGGCAGGTGATGTCTCTGAGGCACCCATGAATCATCTCAGTCCTGAGGTTGTTCACACCCATCCTCTTATGCATCTACAGACAGACACTGAACTCTTTCTGGTTAACAGAGATAGGGCAATGAACTATTGTATCATCTATACTATAGTTACATTAATTTCATACCACTTTTAAAGGCCATGGCTGCATCCCATGGGATACTGGGGTCTATAGTTTTGTTAAATTTGTAGCTTGGCCAAACCTGGAGTTTGTATTTTGGTGAGAAAATAAAGATCAGAATACTAAATAAGTTGGCCTTTCATAGCCACAAATTCTGCATCCACGGATTCAACCATCCAGACGTTGGATATATTCCACACACACACACACACAACCCACAAAAGCAGACCTTGGTTCTTCTATTTTATATAAGCAAAGGTAAAGGTTTCCCCTTGACATTAAGTCTAGTCGTGTCTGACTCTGGAAGTGGTGGTGCTCATCTCCATTTCTAAGCCGAAGAGCCTAAATTGTCCATAGACACCTCCAAGATCATGTGGCTGGCATGACTGCATGGAACACCACCAGAGGACAAAAATTAACTTTTCCATTGTATACAAAGGAACTTGAGCAACTACTGATATTGGTAGCCTCTACAGTTACCAAGATCTTTCTGATCTGTAGACCACCCTAACTTGCATATTGCAGAGTTCAAAGGGACATTGCCATGGAAGTTAAAGTGGAGTCATAGCAGGCTATGTTTAGTGTGAATGTGACTCAGATGTGTATGGAAGTAGGAGGTTTAGGATTTTGCATGTTTTTTGAGGTATTTAGTTGCGAGCTGTGTTCCACTGAAAAAAGTAGGATGACTGAAGGTTAATTGGGATTCTTCCTGCCATATTGAGACAGTTGGAGCGTATGGATACTGTGTTTGGTGACGGCTTGAGGGAAAGCACAGACAATAAGGGGAAGAGCTTTAGCAGGTCATGAATTCAGTGGAAAAAGGCCACCTCACCTTGAAATGGTGAGAAGTAGGCAGCTCTATGCTCCGTCATGAACTACCCCTGGAAAGGAGGAGGCAAAAGCAGCCATGGTGGCTTGCCTTCATCCATTGTGATTTGGCATAATAGCATGTGCAGAATCTCTAGCCTGGGAAGAGAGATGTGCTTTTGTTTTCTCCACTCTGGTTTTCCTAGTACTTTGTCATGACAAGGGGGTTCAGGGGAAATTTTACTTCTTCTAATGCCTTCTGGAAGACAGATAGGAGAAGTCACCCTGGTTCTTGATGTACCTCCATTGTTCCCAAGAAAAAAGGATCTAGAAATCTGTTGTTGCACATTTTCTGAGAGAATAATGGCTGCTGCTTTGCTTGCGCAGTGTCTGCACTGCCGACGTATGAGTCATCGCTGCCCAGAGAGACTCCGCAGCAAACAAATGGAACTGCCTTGAATTGCAACCCAGTTTTCTAAGAAGGCTCAGTTGAATGCAGCAATTTCTCCTTTGGAGTTTTTAGAAAAAAGAGGAGAAAATAATAACACTATCGAGATGTAACAGGGGTATTTGTTTGCTTTTGCCAAACAAGAGCTCTGGAATGAAAGAAAAGAGAGGGGGAAATGTGATTTATAGCCAAACCAAAATGGTCTTGAAATTGAGGGATCCGTAACAAAACAACAACAGACAAATAGCAGTGTAAGGCTGTCAAATTCAGTGGCTCTTACTGTGTTTATAGGCCACGATTACACAGAAGTTGTAGAAAAGTTACTGTTTTGGATGACAGCTCTCAGAATCCACTAGTTGGCATGTACTATAACTCCCAGAGTTTTCCGCTAGCATGGCCATGAAGTTGTAGTCCATGCTGGTTGAAAGAAGGGTTATGGTTGAGATGATAAAGCGGGAGGGTTTGCAGAAACAAGCTTTTCATTATGTCATACGTGTTGGAAAAATCCACCACCATTTTTTAATACTGATGGCAAAATCTAATTAGAAGAGAAACTACATTTAATTGTGAATGCCCATAAGGAACAGAAGTAAGTATAAATATGCACATAAAGAGAGATAAGCACTGACAGGGGTGGTTGCTTTAATATGCCCCTGCACAGAGGAATCTTAGATAGCTCTTTCCCCCATCTCTCACTTTTCAATAAATCTCTACTGGCACACGAATCATCATATATCCTAGGAATGATCTCAGTTGTCCAAGTCCTCGTCCATGTGTAGTTACAATGGTACCATGTTTGTCATGGCACAATAATTTTTAGACATAAAGATACTAAGATGGACAATTTTAACTTCAACCTGTCGAATAATGACTGAATCTGAACTGGAGACTCCAATGCATGCGCCTTTCTTAGGAAATGGGACATGAGTGGTGTGGCGGAACATAAAATAAACTGTGTGTAATTCATGTTTGATAAGCCCACACGCTGCCTTGACAGAGAAAGAAATATGCCACACAGGCATAAAGAGCAAGTAGTTTACTCTTCGTAAATCCAGAACAACATATATACAATGTGATCAGGTGCACCAACTCACACAATGTCCTTTTATGAGAGATTTAAAATAGTCTTTCTTTGTCCATGTGGATAAATTCCTTCAGCAGCTCATGAAGCGAGAGCACACTCCAAACTGTCTCTCTCTCTCTGCTTCACTCTTCAAAACTGTCTCTTTCTAAGCACTTGCATAGCTCAAGCCTGAACAAAATGTAACAGTAACCTAAAGTCCCAGGCTTAGCCATTTCCCCAGGCATTGCCCAACCAATCAGCTTCATGCATTTTATTTTACACTTGACACACACACATTAACTGATTCCTTGCGTGCTCCAACAAGTGGGTGACCTTGACCTGCCCCCTTCAGAAATATTGGGCTACAATTTCCATTACTCCTAGCCAGCATAGTCAGTGGGACAGATTGGGGGGGCCCTCCTTTTCTTCCAAAGCAGAAACATCTTCTCCCTTTCCTCTCCCAAATTTCCAAAGCACTTCAGTGTTTTTGCTGGATTTTTTTGTTCTTTCCTCCCCCCCCCCCCCCCCCCCGCTTGCCTTGCCTCGCACACTACCAGATGGTGTCAGGTGGCAGTTTAATGACTCATACAAGCAAGCTGATGAGGAAAAGGGATCATTTTGGCAACTGAACTGGAAGACATTCATGCAAAGCCTGTCTGTTTGGCAAAGTATGTGTGAAACCCAGAGGCTGCTATAGCCAGTTGCTTTAATTGTTCTGCTAATCTCTCGCACACATAAATATGAACAGGAATTTATGTATCTCTGTATTAACAACCTTAGGTCTAAAGTATAAACCTGAAGCCAGATTGGCCAGAAAAGAGATTTTGTGAAATCAAAAAGCAAGAAATGTAGGCAGAGCCAGCAGCGATGATTTATGTAGACTCTGAAGCCAGTTTCTTGACATGCAAAAATAATGTGAGCTATTTAGCATTCAGTGGAGATTTCACTCCATGATTTTTTTTAAAGTTCTTGTTTCAACAAGGAATTGTATGCTGTCCTCATTTATTATGTCTGGCCTATATTTATTCTTGGTTGTTTATTCATCATTTTTATATCTCATCTTTCAACATGGTATACACATTATTCCCCCTCTCTGCTTTATCTTCATAACACCACCATGGGGTTATGTTAAGCTAAGATGGGGAGTCTGGCAGAAAATTTTGTGGCCGAATGGGGACTTGAATATGCAACTCTCTAATTCCACTAGAACACTCTGAGCACTACATTGCACTTGCTTTTCAACAGTGTGTTTATATAGGACTTTATCACATATGGGAGGCAAACTGGCATTTTAGCTCAACCATATATATATATATGTGTGTGTGTGTGTGTGTGTGTGTGTGTGTGTGTGTTAGTTAGTTTGTGGGACGCACATAACTGAAAAACCAGTGGACGAATTAACACAAAATTTGGACACAATACACCTATCAAACCAACAAGTGATCACTAGGTTCTTGTGGGTTTTTTCGGGCTATATGGCCATGTTCTTGAGGCATTTTCTCCTGACGTTTCGCCTGCATCTATGGCAAGCATCCTCGGAGGTAGTGAGGTCTGTTGGAACTAGGAAAATGGGTTTATATATGTGTGGAATGACTGGGGTGGGACAAAGAGCTCTTCAACAAGTGATCATCACCCATAAAAACACTAAAAACACAGTGAAAAGTACTTAGAACCCCCCAAAAGCTAAAATACAAGACAGCATATGCACAAAACAATTCCCCTGCCCCATCTTTCTCCTGTACATGGGGAAAAAACAGCTGCACTGGAAGGCTCCAGTGGACTGGGCAGGCAGACCCTTGGCTTCCCTAGGCCTCTGATTTGGGGGTCTCCCCACTCTTTCTCTCCCACCCGCCACCTCCATGTGGCCCCTTCCTTCCTTCCTTTATTCTCTTTGGACCTACCCTCCACTTTACTTCCTCCCTCCCTTCCTTTGTTTACATGTCTGCAGACACCCACACACATATATACACATATATTCACAAACATAAACACACACACATATATACACACAGCGACACATACCTGCAGACATTCTATATAAATAAAAATGTACTGTCTGTTTGTGGAGATTTCGTATCTCCCAAACCTTGAGAAACCACAAGTTGCTTCCTGAGTGAGAGAATAGGCCATCTCCAAGAATGTTCCCAAAGAGACGCCCAGATGTTTTACCATCCTGTGAGAGGCTTCTCTTTAAAGATATGTGAAATTTCAGGGTCGGACAAAGAACTCTTTTCTACTTGAGCCAGGTGTGAATGTTGCAATTGCCCACCTTGATTACCTTTGAAAAGTCTCGCAGTTTAAAAGCCCGGTTTCCTCCTGTCAGTGCGAAATATTTGTGGGGAGGTGTTCCCTAGCCCAGATTGTTTCATGGCTAAATTTCCTCTGTTTTCTGAGGGCCACAGTAACGCGTGGCCAGGTACAGCAAGTAATCTGTATAAATAAAAATATAATGTTCGTTTGTGGGATTAAGGCAATTCAAAAACTATTGGACAAATTGATCCCACATTTGGACACAATACACCTATCAGGCCAAGGAGTGACCATCACACATAAAACACTGAAAAACACAACAAAAGAGACTCAAAAAGGCAAAAATTAAAAAATACACTAACACATGCGCAAAACCACACACACGTATATGCAAACACACATATATACACATATACACAAGTAAATATACACACATATATACACAAAAAACACAAAGACTGGGCCACAGCAACGCATGGCAGGGGATGGATAATAATAATAATAATAATAATAATAATAATAATAATAATAAATTTATTTATTTATAGACCGTCCTCTCAGGGTTGCTTACCATGTGTTGTGCGTCCTACTATATTATTTGCTCCCCCCACCATGATTTGCCTGCCCCTAGATATTAACGGGTAAAACCCATCAATAGCTCCCAATTTTCCTGTCACCTGCCTTGATGTGATGGATCCATTTCATTTCTGTGCTGGCCTGCAAGCCATGATGTTGGTGGGGGGATTTTCCTCCTTCTCCTCTCTCCTCTTTCCCCCTTGTTATTTCCAAGCTGTCTGTTTTCTTTTTCCACTTACACTAATGAAGAGAGGTGTGATATCAAAGGTGCTCAACTCAGTATGTATCCAATACCTACGCTAATGCAGCTGTAGTGAAAGAGCAGGTTGAAGTGATGTCCATAATCTCAACAGAAATAGGAATTTTTGACTTCCTATTCTGCTGTACATTTCGTTTTACAATTTCTACTGATAGCTCTGCTGAGACAGGAAGGAAGAAAGCCAAAGTGAAAACCAATAAGTCAGGTTCCATAACAACTCTTTGGGGTCCATTTCTACTAAACCAATCTCTATTTTAAAAATCTAGTGAAATTGTACACACAGAGGCTAAACCTCTTTCTGTTGATTATGTAGCATGGAACATTTTGTCTCTTTGTTCCACTGAAGTCTAAACTCCTGAACATCTTTCTACATTTTAAATATTTCAACACATTCATTGTTGGTTTAGATTTCTCTCAAGAGCCAATCATCTGCTCTAACAGTATCAGAAATAACAATATGCTTAAAGCTAATATCCTATAATATCCTATACGGCTGTGAGAGCTGGACCTTAGGGAAGGCTGAGCGAAGGAAGATAGATGCTTTTGAACTGTGGTGTTAGAGGAAAGTTCTGAGAGTGCCTTGGACCGCGAGGAGATCCAACCAGTCCATACTTCAGGAAATAAAGCCCAACTGCTCATTGGAGGGAAAGATAGTAGAGGCAAAGATGAAGTACTTTGGCCACATCATGAGAAGAAAGGAAAGCTTAGAGAAGACAATGATGCTGGGGAAAATGGAAGGAAAAAGGAAGAGGGGCCGACCAAGGGCAAGATGGATGGATGGCATCCTTGAAGTGACTGGATTGATCTTGAAGGAGCTGGGGGCAGTGACGTCCGACAGGGAACTCTGGTGTGGGCTGGTCCATGAGGTCACGAAGAGTCGGAAACGACTGAACAAATGAACAACAAAAATATCCTATAAATGAATATCAAAGGATGAAGAATACTGCCACTGAATACTGACTTATACATGGTATTTAAGGTGCAATAGAAAAGAACTAATGGGTCTTCTCCCAACCTTGAGACATTCCTCCTTCCACGCAAATTATGACCTCCTCCAAATCATTTTTTTTTTGAAGTTAGGGAAACCTTTTGAGTTCCTAGTATTCTCCATCCAGGATGGAGAATTCTAGGAGTAGAATTCAAAACTATCTTAACAGATTAGAGAGATGGGCCAAAACTAACAAAATGAAGTTCAACTGGGACAAATGCAAGATACTCCACTTAGGCAGAAAAAATGAAATGTAAAGATACAGAAAGGGGGACACCTGGCTCAACAGCAGTATGTGTGAAAAAGACCTTGGAGTCCTCGTGGACAAGTTAAACATGAGCCAACAATGTGATGCAGTGGCTAAAAAAGCCAATAGGATTTTGGCCTGCATCAATAGGAGTATAGTGTCTAGATCCAGAGAAGTGTGCTATTCCTCTATTCTGCCTTGGTCAGACCACACCTGGAATCACACTCTGTCCACTTCTAGGCACCACAGTTTAAGGGAGATGTTAACAAGCTGGAATGTGTCAAGTGGAGGGCAACTAAAATTATCAAGGGTCTGGAGAACAAGCCCTATGAGAACTGACTTAAAGATCTGGGCATGTTTAACCTACAGAAGAGAAGAACGCTGAGAAGAGACATGATGGCCATGTATAAATATGTGAAGGGAAGTCTTAGGGAAGAGGGAGCAGGCTTGTTTTCTGCTGCCCTCGAGACTAGGACATAGAACAATGGCTTCAAACTACAGGAAAGGAGATTCTACCTGAAAATGAGGAAGAAATTCCTAACTGTGAAAGCTGTTCAGCAGTGGAACTCTCTGCCACAGAATGTAGCGGAGGCTCCTTCTTTGGAAGCTTTTAAACAGAGGCTGGGTGGCCATCTGTCTTGGGTTGATTTGAATGCGATTTTCTTGCTTCTTGGCAGGGGGTTGGACTGGATGGCCCACCAGGTCTCTTCCAACTCTATGATTCTGTGGTTATACAGGTCAGGGGGATTCTGAATGGTGCACTAAAAAAAAAACTTTCCCAGACTCTGCTTTCCAATAATTAAAACTGTCATGAGTCTGTTGTCTCTCCTCTGAAACATCTGAACTGATCCTAAGAAATCCTTCTTTTTAGTCTGTTCTTTCTTCTCCCCCCCCCCACTCACCCCCAACTTCATAGAGTAGTATGAATGCAGTGAAAGATAGCACTATCTTATGCCAATGTTTTCATCATCACATCTCACACCATCCTGAGAACTACTAATGTCATTTTCAAGGAAATATCAAAAAACCAATTTCATTTCTGGTTTGAAATGAATTTAAAGGGCAGCATCCATTTTTAAATAGAAATTGGTATACTTGGCTGCTGGTATTGAAAAAGCGTCAGTTTTTCCAATCTATACTGAAGCAAAGCCCAACAAAATGTCATCCAGTCACTTGCCTCATTACATTTACAGCATTAAAAATGAATTGATATGAGCCAAGTTGATACAGGAAAGCAGATATCTTGAACTGTTACCTCCTTGGTTATCAGAGGAAAGACAGAGGCTAAGATGAAGATAGAAAGGAGAAAACAAAACCTATTTTACTAAGTCCCACATGTCGGGCCAGAATGCTTTTACCATAAGGTCAATAGATGAATCTTCTGGCAGCAAAGGTTGGAGGTTATAACAAGTCACTAAGTTCTCACAACCTCTGAGGATGTCTGCCATAGATGCAGGTGAAATGTCAGGAGAGAATGCTTCTAGAACATGGCCATATAGCCCGAAAAACCTACAACAACCCATCAGTAAGTTGTTTATTATTATTATTATTATTATTATTATTATTATGTTGTTGTTGTTGTTGTTGTTGTTGTTCATTCGTTCAGTCGTCTCTGACTCTTTGTGACCTCATGGACCAGCCCACGCCAGAGCTCCCTGTCGGCCGTCACCACCCCCAGCTCCTTCAAGGTCAGTCCAGTCACTTCAAGGATGCCATCCATCCATCTTGCCCTTGGTCGGCCCCTCTTCCTTTTGCCTTCCACTTTCCCCAGCATAATTGTCTTCTCTAGGCTTTGCTGTCTCCTCATGATGTGGCCAAAGTACTTCAACTTTGTCTCTAGTATCCTTCCCTCCAGTGAGCAGCCGGGTTTTATTTCCTGGAGGATGGACTGGTTGGATCTTCTCGCAGTCCAAGCCACTCTCAGAACTCTCCTCCAACACCACAGTTCAAAAGCATTGATCCTCCTTCGCTCAGCCCTCCCCAAGGTCCAGCTCTCACATCCGTAGGTTACTACAGGGAATACCATGGCTTTGATTAGGCGGATCTTTGTTGCCAGTCTGATGTCTCTACTCTTTACTATTTTATCAAGACTGGGCATTGCTCTCCTCCCAAGAAGTAAGCATCTTCTGATTTCCTGGCCACAGTCTGCATCAGCAGTAATCTTTGCACCTAGAAATACAAAGTCTGTCACGGCCTCCACATTTTCTCCCTCTATTTTCCAGTTGTCAATCATTCTTGTTGCCATAATCTTGGTTTTTTTTGATGTTTAGCTGCAACCCGGCTTTTGCGCTTTCTTCTTTCACCTTGATTAGAAGGCTCCTCAGCTCCTCCTCGCTTTCGGCCATCAGAGTGGTGTCATCTGCATATCTGAGGTTGTTAATGTTTCTTCCAGCAATTTTTATCCCAGCCTTGCATTCATCCTGCCCCGCACATCGCATGATGTGTTCTGCATACAAGTTAAAAAGGTTGGGTGAGAGGATGCAGCCTTGCCGTACGCCTTTCCCAATCTTGAACCAGTCTGTTGTTCCGTGGTCAGTTCTTACTGTTGCTACTTGGTCCTTGTACAGATTCCTCAGGAGAGAGACAAGGTGGCTTGGTATGCCCATCCCACCAAGAACTTGCCACAATTTATTATGATCCACACAGTCAAAGGCTTTAGAATAGTCAATGAAGCAGAAATAGATGTTTTTCTGTTTATTATAGATTTGGTTTTTAATGAAAAATTACTGTCTGAGAAGGGAAGAGTGGGATTTTCCGCTTCCAATGTCAAAGTAACTTGGCTAGCTTTAAATATGAAGTACTTTCACTTTAGTGGGTAGGTAGTACTAGATGCTCCTTTAATTCTGGAAGTAAAATATCTTAGGCCATTCTTAATTCATAGATAAGAGTGTATTGTTCTTAGGGTAGGACACCATTGGGATAGTTATATATTCAGGCCAAAATCTCAATTTGATCTCATTATTCCAAATTACACAACAACTTCAAAGCTAAAAATCAACCACCAACATGGTGACCTCTACAGATCATAGGTTAACACTCACAGCTGAGTATGATAGCCTTCCAATTGTAGGGTCTTGGGGAAGGGTCTATAGGTGACTATAGAGACTTATACTTGATCCTCATGTTCATTTGCAGTGAGGACATCAATTTCCCAATGGAAGGCGGTCCCAACAAGGGATGACTTGACATGCCTTCCTCTTGACATGTTTTTCCCTTTCGCCCTCCATTCATGCCTCTTCAAATTCCATAGCACTGTTGGTAACAGCTGACCTCCAGTTAGGACGCTCAAGGCCAGGGCTTCCCACTTCTCTGTATTTATGCCAGTTTTAAATCTTTAAACGTGGTGGCTTCTACAGATAAAGGCACAACACCACCACTTCCTGCTTTTCTACCTCCCCATTCTCTTTTAAAACCAGTAATTATAAGATAATCATAGAAGGTTATAGGCTATTTAATAATAATAATAATAATAATAATAATAATAATAATATACTTTATTTATATTCCACTCTATCTCCCCAAGGGGACTCAGAGGAATTACAGAACACATAAATAGCAAACATTCAAGGCTGTTATACAATTAGCAGCAAAGACAGACAGTACATAGACAGAAGCAAGGCTTCCCTTTTTTTCATCTCTGGCATCTGGAGGCTGTGCTCAATTTGGCCATAGGGAGGTGCTGTTGTTCCATTTTTCCCCATCGAGGAGAGCCTATTGTCTGCAGCCCCTGTATTTTGCTTACAGATAGTAGAAAGATCGACTTATAATATCATCTATCACTTTATTTATATCCAAACCGGCTAGCAGAAAATAGCAAAGCCTTGGAAGAATTGCTGGGAAAAGTCATGAAAGAAAGTGCAAAAGCAGGGTTACAACTGAAGATTAAGAAAACAAAAATAATGACCACATAAGACTAAACATGGGTGACAGAGAAATTAGAATATTAATGGTTTTCTGTACTTTTGCCCAGCTGGAATGTGTCCAGAGGAGGATGACTACAATGATCAAGGGTCTGGAGAACAAGCCCTATGAGGAGCAGCTTAAGGAGCTGGGCATGCTTAGCCTGAAGAAGAGAAGGCTGAGAGGAGATATGATAGCCATGTATAAATATGTGAGAGGAAGTCACAGGGAGGAGGGAGCAAGCTTGTTTTCTGCTTCCCTGGAGACTAGGATGCAGAACAATGGCTTCAAACTACAAGAAAGGAGATTCCATCTGAACATGAGGAAGAACTTCCTGACTGTGAGAGCCGTTCAGCAGTGGAACTCTCTGCCTCAGAGTGTGGTGGAGGCTCCTTCTTTGGAGGTTTTTAAACAGAGGCTAGATGGCCATCTGTCAGGGGTGCTCTGAATGCAATATTCCTGCTTCTTGGCATAACTCAAAAACCACTGGATGAAATGAAACCAAATTTGGACACAATACACCTATCAGGCCAACAAGTGACCATCACTCATAAAACCACTGAAAAACACATCAGATGAAACTCAAAAAGCCAAAACAGAAAAAATGCATTACAATGCATGCGCAAAACCACATATATACAAAAACACACATACACAAACATATACACATATATAAACACACAAACACATATACACAGACTGGGCCACAGCAATGCGTGGCAGGGAACGGCTAGTTCATTAATAAAAATTGAGATTGTAATAAAGAAATTGAAAGAAGACTAGAACCTATAAAAGAGCACTATGAAAGAACAATACGAGATCTTCAAGTGTAAAGGTATCACTGAATAGGAAAACCAGGATTGGCTTTGCAATTGTATTTCTTTCTACTATCTATGTATGATTGTGAAAACTGGACAGTAAAGCTGGAAGAAAATTGACAGATTTGAACTGTAATGCTGCAAAGTTGTAGACTGACTGCCAAAAGAGACAAATAAATGAGTCTGAGAATAAACCAAGCCTGAATTTTCCCTAGGAGCCAAAATGACTTAAATTATGACCATTGCATTTTATACATATTATGAGAGGGCATGACTCATTGGAAATATTGCTTGGTGAAATAGAAGGGAGTAGAAAAAAGAGAAAGACTGCATTCTAGGAAGCAGATGTATTGTTCTTTGGAGGTCTTTCATTCATAAGATTGCCACAAGTCAATGCCAACTTTATGGCAATTAACAACAAAGTTGAATTAGATGCAGTAGTGTACAAAATGATGGGCCTAGTTCAATCCTTGTATCAAACACAGGGATAGGGTCATTCAGTTGGAATAGCCATCTAGTCCAGCTTTCTGCCATGTAGAAAATCTGCAAGAAGATCTCAGATAAGTGATAATGACTCCTACCTGTGCTTACAAACAAAAACAAAGCCAACCAACCACTTCATCACACTAGAGGAAAAAAAAAACCCACTTAAAATCTGGTTTCTGCCTCCTGCAGAATTCTGGGGTTTGTAGTTTAGGGAGGAGCCTTTAACAGCCTCACTAAACTACAAACCCCAGAATTCTGCGGGAGGCAGACCCTGGATTTTAAGTGGATTTTTTCTCTAATGTGGTGAGTCCCCAAGCAAACCAAAATAATCTTCAAGACATCAAAGCAGTCTTTCCCGTTATCAATTTTACCTCTCTCATTTATTCCCTAAGGTGCTACAAGATCCCTCCAAATAATAGTTCTTCACTGTAAGACAGCTTCCTGCCATCAGGAAGGAGTCTCCGGTGGTGCCATGGGTTAAACCCTTGTGTCGGCAGGACTGCTGACCAAAAGATTGGCAGTTTGAATCCAGGGAGCAGGGTGAGCTCCCATCTGTCAGCTCTAGCTTCCCATGCAGGAACATGAGAGAAGCCTCCCACAGGATGATAAAATGCCTGGGTGTCCCCTGGGCAACGTCCTTGCAGACGGCCAATTCTCTCACACCAGAAGTGTCTTGCAGTTTCGCAAGTCATTCCTAACACGAAAAAAAAAATCAGGAAATTCTTCCTAATGTTTTAGGGTTTTTTTTTTTAAATAAACGTGTTAGTTCCAGTTTTATCTTTTCAGGCAGCAAGGAGCAAATTTGTTTCATCATCATTTCAAACATTTGAAAATGGTCTGAGTGGTATTTCACTCAGGTACTTTCTTAGGTCTTTTGCACATGATTGTTCCCTCTCCTCTGTTTTGGTTGACTTAGATCTGAAGAAGAGTAAAGAAATACATTTTAATTACTTAGTATCGACCACCAGAATAGTTTATGCGAGAAACTGGAGAGTAAAGGAAATACCTTTGATAGAATAATGGTTAATATAAGTAATGGAAATCATGAATATGGACAGCAAAATTCCAAGTAAAACCAAAGAAAGCAATGGATTGGCTACCTTTTAAAGAATATTTGAATCAGGAAAAGATTAAAAGAATAATATAGCAAAATTGGAACAGAAAAAGAAAAAATGACTCACTGTACAGATAGATGAATAGGGGATGAAGGTAACAAGAAGACTAAAGTAAGGACAATAAAATAAAAACATGGCGATGAAGAAGATTGGAAGTAACAAGCAATTTTTGGCATCTGAATGCAAAATAACCCGTTTCTTTTTCTATCTTGTCAACTTTTTAAGGTACAGGATATCTTCCCTTTGTCCCAAAAATCATACAAAATGTACAGACAAAAGAAATTAAAGAAAAATTTACTTGAATATACTGCTTACTTAGAGTTATATAATTCACACAAGGGCTATATATTGTTACTGTAAATCAAATTGAGTACAAGTAGTACATGCTCCGCTACCAAACATACATATTAAAGTTAAAATTTATGTTTATAGTCTTTCCTGGAATGCTTAAGTTGATGGTAGACTAGGATGCTCTATTTTATATTTATTTTCTTGTTACTGTATATCCTGACGTTTTGACTATACAAGAGTAACAGTCACTTGAATTATCTCTGGTTTCTCGCCAAACCAAAGGTGTGCCAAATGGCAATTTATCACGTATTCCCTTCATCTATATCCATAAACTCTTGACACACTGCTTGCACACACTCCTTGTGAGGGACTCAAGACTTATCATGATCAGCAAGTTGTACTTTAAAATGTGCAAAATAGGCTTGCCTTACAAATGCACTGATGTTTGTCCTTTGACAGAGATGAAAGGGGAAGCCTTTACCTTTGTTTCTGTGTATTTGTGTGTCATTGTTATTTCACTGTATTAAAGACACTGAATGTTTGCCTATCTGTGTATGTTGTAATCTGCTCTGAGTCCCCTCGGGGAGATAGAGCGGAATAATAAATAAAGTGTATTATTGATTGGGAATGGTGAAACTGCCACAGATATAACAAGACAAATCAGGGTTGTTTAGGCACTTACAACAAGAAGTAGCAGAGATAGACATGATCTGAAGGAAAGGAAATAAGTATGTATGTAAATAAAAAAATTCTGTTAACTCCTTACACACAAGAATTCGGACTACACTTCGGAATACAATTCACCATATAGAGCGGCACACAAGCTCTCACCACACTGTCTCAAGTGAAACTGAATAGCATAGACAAATATGAAACTTTTGCTGGTCTCCAAGGCTGCCCCCCATCCCTCCCCACTCGAGCTGATGAATTTGCTGATGAAAGGTTGGCGGTTCGAATATGGGCAGTGGGGTGAGCTCCTGCTTTTAGCCCCAGCTTCTGCCAACCTAGTAATTCGAAAACATGCAAATGTGATTAAATCAATAGGTATCACTTCTTTGGGAAGGTAACGGCGCTCCATGCAGTCATGCTGGCCAAATGACCTTGGAAGTGTCTATGGACAATGCTGGCTCTTCGGCTTAAAAATGAAAATGAGCACCACTCCCTGGAGTCGGACATGACTAGACTTAATGTCAGAGGAAACATTTACCTTTACTATTTAAGTCTAAAATAGCTGAAAAATCAAACTGAATAGGAATTATGTTAAAAATTAACATAGTGTTATTAAGTGTATTGTTGGCTCCCATTCTATTCAATACTTGCAAAAGAAGGCAAAACAGAATGTAGTTCCGCTGTTGGAGTCTCCCCCTCTGAAAGCAATAATTAATTTTGATGTGTCTTTGCGGCAAATGATTGATGGCTCAAAATTAATTATTGAATATGTCTTATATGACACTTCAGGGCATAATTTATGCAATGTTAAGAAATGTGCTTTATAGCAACGACAGCTTTTTAATGACAGCATAATACATTCCATTTTGTAGACGTGTTTTTGATCAGACACTAAGAATAGCACTTGCTTATATTAAATTGTACAGGTGCTGGATGAAGGAGAATGAAAAGAAAAAGCTCAGCACATAGGAAATGTGCATAGCATGCAATCCTTTAGCTTGCCTTCCTTTGCCATAGGTGCCTCTCATATAGTACAGATGTTCTACGATCTCACTGTTTACTTTTCCTCTTAACATATGCTTGATTTGTCAGATAATTTGGAAGACATGAACTCTTAGACCTGCCAGTGTTTTCTGGCTAAACATGAATACATGAGTTCACACATTTCAAATAACTTTTCTTTTAAACTTTATTTTGGACTACCCCCCACCCCCCACACACACATACCGCCAATTTTAAAGAGAAGGTAATGGAAATGAAAGTTGTAGGAAAAATTTGGGCAGAGAGAAGGGTGAGATAATCTCTCCATTCTTGCAGATTCCTCATTTCATGTAAAATTATGTTAACCTAAATACTGTTACCTTAACATTGATTCATAAGCAGACATTATAGAGCAAAAGAGACAGAGAGAGAAAGAGTCTCAAAGTGTTCTTAGAAACAGCAACACCAGAGGCACTCCAAATGGCCAGCTTCTGGTCAAAGGACATTTAGCATAATGCCAAGTTTTAAACTTTGTTTGTGTTTTAAAATATAAAATACACTTCTGACATGATAAATAAATAAACGACAGAAGCAGAATTCTGTATGTAGGACCACTACAGATACTCAATAATGAAGCTAGGGGGATGTGTCACTGCCTCTGTCTGTTTCACAATGAAGTGATAGCTATGGGCACTCACTGTTTTTTTACATAATGCGTTGCACTGGTATTGAGTATAGGAATTGTATAGGGGTAGTAGGAGTCCCCGGTGGCACAGTGGGTTAAAGTACTGTGCCGGCAGGACTGAAGACCGACAGGTCGCAGGTTCTAATCCGGGGAGAGGCGGATGAGCTCCCTCTATTAGCTCTAGCTCCTCATGCGGGGACATGAGAGAAGCCTCCCACAAGGATGATAAAACATCAAAAATCATCCAGGTGTCCCCTGGGCAACGTCCTTGTAGACGGCCAATTCTCTCACAACAGGAGCGGTTGCTCCTGACACCACAAAATAATAATAGGGGCAGTGTTGCATAACACTTCTATTCGATAGTTATACTACTCTGTTTAGCGAGACCAGTTGTTCTCGTTGCCGCGTGGTTTCAAGACAACGGTATAGTAATGATGAGGCTGTGGACCATATTTTCATTCTTTCTGACCACTGGTGGTGCATGGACCACAGGTTGGGAAGCACTGCTATAAACATAGATGTTTGGGGGGATGTTTTCTTTATGCACATGACAAAATTGATGTCAGTATGACCTGATGCCAACAGACTTGATGCAATTCCCTGTAGGGAGTATAAAAAAGAGGAGCCTGGAATCCCAGACACCTGAATCCGTGATGCTATTCCTAATTGTATTACGCTCAAATCTTTACCGCCTCGCCATTCTGTAGCTTTGATGTTGGCGTTAAAAAAAATTAGTTTCTGCTTTCCCTTTTTCTTTTCAGGACACGATACTAATTTGCATTTATGGATGCTGTGGAGCTATTATCGCAAAGCCTCAGAGTGACGCCAGCACTATCTAACACGCAGCCCTGGGATGCTGATGCAGTCTGGAAAAAAGAAGAAAGAGAAATGAGAAAAAACAACGGTTTTGGTCAGGATGTGAAGGAACCCTCAGTCTGCCTGGCACACTTCAGGCACAAACTGTTTGGTCGGCATTTCTATGACTTGGCTGCATTATCTCCACAGCTCACAGCTTCATAGGACCTTTGTGCAGACAAAATTGATCAACAGCGGGAGGAAAATAGCAGTTGCCTCAGCAACCAGCTGATGACTCATCCTGGGTAGCAAGTGGCAGAAATGGAGAGGCTGCAGTAATTTTCCAGATGCTTAATTCAGTGTGAGCTCTTTCTCTCACACACATACATTTTCTCTCCTTTGAAATGTCAGAAATACCTTCCCCTCCCCAAAACCAGCTCTACTTTTTCTTTCAAGCCCGCACACTTATGTGAGCCAGCAAAAAAGTCAACCCATTAAAATGTTACAGGGGGAGAAAAAAACCCCTAATGAATTAATTAGGATATTGAAGCAACAGTGGTCCAAAGTCAGTCCCAATAAAATTTGACAATGCCAGTGATGTTCAATTCCAAAGTATTTTGTATTGTCGAAGGCTTTAATGGTCAGAATCACTGGGTTGCTGTAGGTTTTTTGGGCTATATAGCCATGTTCTAGAAGCATCGATGGCCATATAGCCTGAAAAACCTACAACAACCCAAAGTATTTTATTTATTTATCATATCAGGAGCAAACCAAACATTTGTATTGTATTTTTTAAAAAACAACAAACACAAAGTTTGCAAACTTGGCATTCTATTAAATGTCCTTTGACCAGTAGCTGGCCACTTGGAGTGCCTCTGGTGTTGCTAAAAGAAGGTCCTCCATTGTGCATGTGGCAGGACTCAGGTTGCATTGCAGTAGATGGTTTGTGGTTTTCTCTTCTGCACACTCTCATGTCGTGGACTCCACTTTGTAGCCCCATTTCTTAAGGTTGGCTTTGCATCTCGTGGTGCCAGAGCGCAGTCTGTTCAGTGCCTTCCAAATCGACCAGTTTTCTGTGTGCCGAGGAGAAAGTCTCTCATTTGGTATCAGCTATGTCTGAGGTTCTGGGTTTTAGCCTGACACTTTTGGACTCTCACTTGCTGAAGTGTTCCAGCAAGTGTCTCTGTAGATCTTAGAAAACTATTTCATGATTTAAGTCATTGGCATGCTGACTGACATCTGAACTGGGGGTGGGTCAGAGATGTCACTGCCTTGGTCCTTTCAATAGTGAAACACAACCACAGGAGAAATTACATTGTTTAGCTGGTATTGCTACTACTTCCCGGCAGATGTCAGGTGGCGCAATACCAGCTAAACAATGTAATTTCTCCTGTGGTTTATGGCGCAGACACCCTGTGAAAATGCGACATGTCTCATTAAGAGCCACATCCACTGTTTTAGTGTGGTGAGATGTGTTCCATACTGGGCATGCATACTCAGCAGCAGAGTAGCAAAGTGCAAGGGCAGCTGTCTTCACTATATCTGGTTGTGATCTCCAGGTTGTGCCAGTCAGCTTTCATATATGATGTTGTTTTTAGCGCCCACTTTTTGCTTGATATTCAGGCAGTGCTTCCAAAGTAATTTGAATAGGTGTTTGTAACATATAAAAATCTATATTTTTATTTTGGTCCAGGCAATCTACAGACCATTTATCCCTATGTAAAACTTGGCTACTGAGATCCTCAGAAAAGGTCCTGTTCTCAGCCCTACCATCTTCAAATGTGTGGCCAGAGGGGATGACAGACAGGGCCATCTCAATGGCAGTTGCTATGTTCCTTCAGGCCAAATAACATTCTCCTCATGACCCTTTGAACAGTAGACATCTTATTTATTTATTTACTTATTTATTGCAATTGTCTTTTAGAACGGAAGATTTTTAAAGAAAGGTCTTTAAAAATATCTGTATGTGTGTATATATGGTTTTATGCATGCATTGCAATGTATTTTTAATTTTTTGGCTTTTAAAGTCCTTTCTGTTGTGTTTTTCAGTGTTTTTATGAGTGATGGTCACTTGTTGGCCTGATGGATGTGTTGTGTCCAAATTTGGTGTCAATTTGTCCAGTGGTTTCTGAGCTATGTTAATCTCACAAACGAACATTACACACACACACACACACACACAGAATCTGTGCAATTTCTTTCTCTATTGTATCTGTATTAAATCAACAGACTTTTACTTTTAACTATTATACCTCCTCAGAAGGGGAAGCAGTCTTGTCAGAAGCTGCTGTTGCCTCTGTGTTGCCTGTAGTTCAACCTTATAAAACGAAATGACTAACTGCAGCAGAAGAATCAGTAGCTGCATCAAAGGAGCCATATCTAATGAATCAATAATCTATGGTTTAGAAATCTGATAAGATTACATTCCTCAAAACTCCTTATTAGATTCCTCAGAATTCTGTGTTTCATGCCAATAGGTAGCGATCAGGCAAATGCATTTACTGAGCAGGTGGGATAATGTTTTCAAATCTCACAAGAGTGGCAGTTTGGGACTTGGAGCCTACATCACTGCACAGATTTAGAAAAAAAAAAAAAGTCATGGAGTGGCATGGAGAATCTTTCAAACAGATTGGGAGGAGCTAGCCTTCCATGGTGTAATGGGTCAAAGGACAGTATTTTCCGAAGGTAAGAATCATAATATTTGGGTGTGATGGGGCCAGTATGCATCCCATCTGCATTCAGTCAGAATGAACTACAGTATGCATACTGACAACGGATTATTTCCAAATGTAATGAGGTCCTTTCCCAACCTGTTTTATTTTTTATTGTTAAAATGACACAATCATGCTAAAAATAAAAATCAAGTATAAGGCATGCTGGGTAGGGAATTGGGGGAAGTTGGGGTCATGGAGGCTGTGCAGAAGACTGATTGTGGTTCAGCACATCAGCGCAGTTGCAGTAATGAGGACTGGTGCAATATTAAAGGCTCTCAGCTTGGTACATATCCATTATTGACTCTAGGGTGACTATTACAACACACCAGCATGATGTAATGACATTCTAAGTTTTTCTGCAATGGTCAGCACTAAATATTGAGCTCTCATGTGACACAATGCTCTGGACATTTTGGATGCTGTAGAAATATTAAAGAAAGATAATTTTGATGTTGAAGTCTCATTCCCTTGGAGTGCAAATATCAGTTTCTAGAATATTATTCTTTGTTCCACTACTAGCTTTTAATTGTGCCTTTCTCTCAACCCAAGTCTGTCCACAGGATATTGTACTCCTTTCTACTTTCTGCCATACAACTACCTACTTCTGTTTGAATGGGGATGAGATTAGTGTATGTGTAATTTTTTTCTTTTATTATTTAAATGAATAGACACTAAATAATTTGATTCTTGCATGAGTTTCTCATTTTTTTGTCTGCAAACTCTTTATACCTTGCATCATCCCTACCATTTAAACATTTTTTCCTCCTTGTTATTTTTGTTACGTGCTTGCTTAAGACCTTGGGCATGTCACAGTCTCTTATTCCACGAGGAAGGCAGTGGAAAACCACCTCTGACCAGATCTTGCATAGAAAACCCTAGGATAGGATTACTAGAAGTTGGCATTGACTTGTAGGCACATCACAACAACATGAAGGGAGGAAAGGAAAAACCCCTATGAATAGAGATGATTTTCAGCCCAAATAAGCAGTCCTGAATGTGTGAGAGTCATATCTCAAGAATGACATTCTTTCTCCCCAAAGTCATAAATGAGGCATTAGATAACCTACAAGCCTTCAGTTTTATTTTCAGAAATAGCCAAGATTTCAAGAGGCAACCTCCATGAGAGGTATTTGAGGAAGTGTCACAGAGAAGTCTTCCCTCCACTGTCACTTGGTACATTAATAACTGCCAGAAGAGAACCATCATCCATCATAGCTACTAGTGAAGGTGACATTCTTCAGGGCTGGCTGTTTTTTTGCAGCAGAGAAATAGAAAAAGCTGGCAAAGCACTTTGGGAATTACAATGAGCTTAGGTTTTACCTGTTCTTGGTACCACTTTGTTTTGAGTTCCTTTGCACCAGTATCTTTCTCTTTTGAAATTATAGATTTCAAATTAAGCACAATCTATATAAATAAAAATGTAATGTTTGTTTGTCGGATTAACAGAACTCAAAAACCACTGGGGGAATTGACACCAAATTTGGACATGATACAACTAACAACCCAGAGTATGTCCTTCACTCAACCCCCCCCCCCCAAAAAAAAAACCAACGGAAACAAAAAGCAGAAAGGACTTCTAAGCTGCATGTCCATAAAGGAGAAACTGCATACCCAGAAAGAGACCCATGGCCACGCCCCCTCCTCCTCGCGAGGAAACATCTGGCCATTAGAGCACGAGGAGCCAGGCACGCGTGCACGGCCACACACACACACACAGACAAGCGAGAGTGGGCACCATGGGAGTGGAGGTGGAGGCTTGCCGTATGGAGCCCCTTCTCTTTCCCTGCTATGTCAGGAGGCCGGTCTCCTCCTTCTCTCCCTGTTGGAAGAGGAAGGGACGGATGAGTGGCAGCAGCAGCAGCGGAGCCCCCAGGCAAGGAAGAACCAAGATATATTTACTAGAAACCAGAGCTGAATTCCAATTGAGTTTTTAAAAACTGAGCGATCAGAAAATCTCAAATCTCCAAACATTTGAATATGCTTATATCAGCATACATACCCAGATTTTAAAATGAATCTAAAAGGAAGTCTGGGATGGAAGTTACATTTGTATACTGGTTGGTAGTTTAAATGGTTATGAAGGTAACTTTATAATGTTTCAAGTGATCACTAGAATCAGCTGCTAGTGTAAAAAGGCTAGTGAAGACCAAACTGAGGCAAACAGAGAGATATATAAAAGGAATAATAACAATAAATGAAATAAAAATAATTATTTTAGGATAGTAAAGATGAAGTAGCAGCACTTGCTGTATCCAAAGTTTGCTAGAATTTGCAGTATGTCTCTGGTAAAACCTTTCCCTCCATTATTTTATTTTGAGTGGTGTTTGGAGCTGATGGAATTGTTTGTATTTTTGCCATAAAAAGTCACATCTTATCAAATGTGGACAGATCCCGAATGGTTCAAATTCCTTTTAAGATTTCTCCCTTTATCATTGTTTTGTTAATGGACTACTCCTTACTACCTAATGTAATCCCATAGTTAAGCCTTCCCTAGGCTGTGGCTCTGTGGATGTCTTTGGTAGTATTGTGCATTTGTATAGAATTGCTATCCATTTCTGTTTGTTTCATTCGTGAGGCCCCTGTTTTTGTTTTTGTTTTTTAGCACCTCCTGAAAATGGGCATTTCTGTTCTGCAGCTGAAAATACAAAAAAATACGGCTCATTGGCATGGTTTGTTCTTATATCCTTCATTATGGGCTGGATTAAAAGCATCAAGGTTACTTAAGCTACTACTATTTCTGTGAGGCAAAGCAGGCAGCAGGCCTCTGATTGGCCCAATAGGCAGGGCTCAAAGGCTGCAATTCTCCATAGGCCACGTGAGGAGCACCATATGGGCTTTCTTTCGTTTCGAGCTTATTTTCATTCTGGGGGAGGGTTCTTGTTTTGAGCTTCTGTCTGAAACGAAATGAATGAAAGAACGGATGAAAGAGGTAATGCACACACCTCTAGTGTTTGGTTACAGTTTCAATCATCCTCAACCAACACAGAAAGAACTAGGCTGGCTGGGAGTGAAAGGAGAGACAGTCTGACAGATCTGGAATTAAGTAGAATTGAGATGGCAGCCACAGCTTCACAGAGTATTTCATGCAGGTCAAGAATTTTTCAAAAACGGTGTAGTAATTACAACCCTAAATGGTTCCAGCCCAGTTCTCCCTCTATGAACCACCAAGGACATTAGATAATCTGGGGAGGCCCTGCTCTCAGTCCCACTGCCATTGCAGTTAGGTTTGTTGGGGATGAGAGACAGGGCCTTCTCTGTGGTGGCCCCTCGGCTGTGGAACTCCCTCCCTAATGAGATTAGATCTGCCCCCTCTCTCCTGACCTTTCGGAAGAAACTTAAAGCCTCGCTTGGCTCTGAATGGTCACCTGTTGGAAGCTGTCCTGAGTTCCTCTTCGGAGGTTGAGAAGGACAGTGTATAAAGGTTTCAAAAAAATAAATAAATAATCACAAAGGCTGGCACTTGCTCCTTTAGAATATAATAATGAAACTTTATTTATATCCCGCCCTGCCCCCTTGAGGGGACTCAGGGCGGTTAACAGCAAATATCAGCAAACATTCAATGCTATAATCACTAGATCAGGACGAGGACAAATAACCCAGCCCAGAAATGACTGAATATACCTTGCAGATAAAACAGACTATCTATTTATTCCCCTGGGAACAAAATGTTCAAGGACAATGATAAGCAAATATCAAAGCTCCAGACTAGAGTCTGGCAAGAAAGCCATTTCATTAATCAGCCACAAAGAGCCCACATTTATGATTACAAAGATACAATAGTTGTGATAACAGTTTATCCCAAACTGCAGCTCAGAAGAAGACTTGGAGCATCAAGAAAGGTTATTTAAAGGTTATATTTATCTTCAAATACCTAGATTATATAAAAAACTTAGTACATAATAATTTGCCCATAACTTTTTAACTTCTCTGACATAATAGAAATTGGGTTGTTATGAGTTTTCCAGGCTGTATGGCCATGTCCCAGAAGCATTCTCTCCTGATGTTTTGCCCACATGTATAGCAGGCATCCTCAGAGGTTGAGGGGTCTGTTGGAAACTAAGTAAGTCAGTTTTATATATCTGTGGAATGTCCAGGGTGGGGAAAAGAGCTCTTGTCTGCTAGAGGTACGTGCGAATGTTGCAATTTGCCACCTTGATTAGCATTTAGTGGCCTGCAGTTTCAAGGTCTGGTTGGTTGCTGCCTGTGGGAATGCTTTGTTGGGAGGTGTTAGTGGGCCCTGATTGATTCTTGTCTGGGCCAGCAAACACCTTGTGGGCCAGCTAACACCTCCCAACAAAGGATTCCCCCGTGCAGCAACCAGCCGGGCCTTGAAACTGCAAGTCATTAAATGCTAAACAAGGTGGTAAATTGCAACATTCACACGTACCTCTAGCAGACAAAAGTTTTTTCCCCAACCCTGGACATCCCACAAATATATAAACCATACTTCTGGAACATGGCCACACAGCCCAGACAAAATATGGAATTTATGTTCACTCGCCAAAGGTACATTGGAAGAGCCAAGTTTTTAAGTCTTTTGTAAAATAAGGCCACATTCCTACATTGTGGCAGCAGTATTTAATTTGTGCCCAAGGAGTGTCACAGTGGTAAGTTGCAAAGATGCACTTGTGACATTGCACAATGCTGTTGATCACATGCCAAATCAGATTTAGGATTTAATTTCTTGGCTTTGTGGAGCTTGAGTCAGTATGAGATAACCCTAACCTTGAGTCTTAAACCAGTAGCTGTTGTGATCATTCAATTACAATATGTAATTAACGACAGATTTCAAGACCCATAAACAAAGACAGTAAATTGCAGAAGGAATTGATTTAATTAAACACTCAAATCTCTCAAGCATGCATTTGAGTTCAGTTTCTAACCTCCTCCCCATAAGTTATGTTGCACTCTTTCCATCCCTGGCAGGACAAATGTAATAATATGAATATGAAGTGAAATAACTAACAATTTGCTGGAGTTGTTTTCATGACACCCCAAATCAGGCAGCTGCCTCACTCTGTCCAATTGTAAAGGCAACATTGGAGCATTATTTCTAAGAGCTGTATGTGAAGGGAAATGAGAACGTGTACTAGCTAATCTGACTGGAAGCTAATATAGCTTCTACTTACAACCATCGTTGTAAAGATGCTTATTTTTTCCTTTGAAGGGCTGCCTACTGCAGCAACACTGCAGAAATTGAGCTGACCAATGATCCGAGAAATAGAAATTAAGTTTCAAGTTCAGTATGTGTTTCCAAAACCAACTCAAATGCTTTCGGGGATGTGTTAGGTGCAATAATTTGTAACAGTCAGGTTTCAATGAATCAAGAACTTTATATTCCACCTTTTCCTGAACACCGGAACTCAAGACAGCTTGTTGTTGTTGTTGTTGTTGTTGTTGTTGTTGTTGTTGTTGTTGTATGCTATTAAGTTTTCTGACCTATGATGAAGTTATCACATGTTGAATTGGATTGTGTGATTTTAATGTTTATATCGACATGTTTTAAATTCCATGTTTTAATGTTAAATTATATCAAACCCCCTCCCCCCCAAAATGGCAACAAGAATGATTGACAACTGGGAAACAGAGGGAGAAAATGTGGAGGCCATGACAGACTTTGTATTTCTAGATGCAAAGATTACTGCAGATGCAGGCTGCAGCCAGGAAATCAGGAGACGCTTACTTCTTGGGAGGAGAGCAATGACCAATCTTGATAAAATAGTGAAGAGTAGAGACATCACACTGGCAACGAAGATCCACATAGTTAAAGCAATGGTATTCCCCAGTCACCTATGGATGTGAGAGCTGGACCATAGGGAAGGCTGAGTGAAGGAAGATAGATACTTTTGAAATGTGGTGCTGGAGGAAAGTTCTGAGAGTGCCTTGGATAGCAAGAAGATCCAACAAGTCCATACTTCAAGAAATAAAGCCTGACTGCTCATTGGAGGGAAGAATAGTAGAGGCCAAGATGAAGTACTTTGGCTACATCATGAGAAGAAAGGAAAGCTTAGAGAAGACAATGATGCTGGGGAAAATGGAAGGAAAAAGGAAGAGGGCCCGACCAAGGGCAAAATGGATGGATGGTAACCTTGAAGTGATTGGATTGACCTTGAAGGAGCTGGGGGTGGTGACGACCAACAGGGAGCTCTGGTGTGGACTAGTCCATGAAGTCACGAAGAGTCATAAACGACTGAACGAATGAACAACAAATATCGTGTTTTATAATTTAATTGATAATTGTGTGTTATCATCATTATGTTAGATTTCTGTGTGTGAGGCATTACATTTAGCCATAATTATGTTGGAAACTGCTTTGAGTCCCCTGCTGGGATAAGAAAAGCAGAATACAAGTGAAGTAAGTAAGTAAATAAATAAATATTCACAATATTTGTTCAGAGAATGTTTCTCATTGCCTTCCTCTGAGGCTGAGAAAATGTGACTTGCTCAAGATCACCCAGTGGGTTTCTATGGTTGAGTATTGATTTGAACCCTGATCTCCAGAATCATACATTAGAATTAACACAGTTCCACTTGAACTGCCATGGCTCAATGCTATGGAATTCTCAGAGTTATAGTTTGGTGAAGCACCAGCACTCTGACAACGAAGGCTAAAGAACTTGTGAAACTACAACTCCCATGATTCCATCGCGTTGAGCCACACCTCTTCAAGTAGTACCATACTACCTGAATTCTATGATGCAGATGCACCCATAGTCCAATGTTCAAGCCACCATAACAAATACAATCCACCCCCCCCATGTTTGGCTTAAAAAAAAACAGCTCCCCAATATTAAAACTAATTTTATGGGGTTATTTGTTTTCAGTCTGTAAAATTAAAGCCATTTATAACCATTTCAGTCTGGATGCAAGCTTTGGTATCCAGTAGTCACTGAGCAGGCATTGGAAAAGTTACTCTTTTGGATTACAACTCCCAGCCATAATGCTCACAGCTATAGGTCCTTTCCCCAAACTCTGCCAGATCTTAGGGACTGCCCCAGAGGCTCCTGTTTTTGTGAATCATCTATAAGTAGGAGATGTGAGTGCAAATTCTCCAGTTTTGGTGGGCTCAGCTTTGAGCATGAGGAAAGTGTTGTGTGCATATCCCCAGCTCTGTTTATGGATCAGAATCTTGATGCAATTTTCAATGCTTAATTGATTTGTTCCTGCAACTTGCAGAGACTCTCCAGGGGATAATCCTCTCTTTTGACCTTGATCCGGAACAGCCAATAAGATTTCTGTTTTTATTTACAGGTAGGAAAGTGTGTGTTTGTTTGATAGGTAAGCTGTGAGCAGCTGTGGTTGGTCGTTGATGCATCATACGTAACAACTTGACCTGGGACCATCCTTGGGTCTCAGATTTTGGATCAGAAATCTTGGGGCCTGGGACAATCTCAGCCCCCTTCTCCACTGCCCCTATATCTCAGCATCTGATCCCAAATTATTTTATTATCCCAGATTATCTGGCTATGGAGACTTATCACCTCATACACAGATGACCACTGGACCAGGCATCATATTAGAAAGCCTTCATTGCAATTATGGTAGTGATGGGAGTCATTCTACAAAAGCTATCTCTGTTGGCTCATGCTTAATAAAGATGCAGACTACTTTTATATATAAAAAGTGCTTTTATATTTAAATAAAAGTAAACAATGGGGCAAAGGAGGTTAATATCTGTATTCATGGACTTCTCAAGCAGCAGAAAATTAATGTACTTCTGTGCTTGCCAATGAACATTCGCTGGTTGGCAGACAACTCTGGAGCTGAGATAACAGGCAGTTTTATATTTGCAATTCCTTAGACTCACACTAAGAATATTTTAGTGCTGTTTTAAAAGGCCCTAAATAGGTATTGGCTACCTGTTCATATTGAAATTTCCTCAGCACCATTTGCAAAAGATCTGACTGGTAGCATAAAATAGATCAAACCTGATTCAACTCATTTGAAAATATTACTCTCTCAAGGTTAACACACTCCAGAAAGCCATAGCCTAGGTGTCTGTAATCTTCTATAATACAATATGTTTCCTTCCCTTACATTTGCTTTTGACTTGCTTTTGCAATACGTTTTCCCCAGAACGGTGTTGTTCCAAGCCTCATCAATTTCAATGAATGTACAGGGATTATCCATCAGCATCTCGCTAATATTCTGCTGAAAATCCTGTTACATACTTCATTTTCATTTGTGTTTCTCCTGGAATGTAAACCTTGTTAGCCCCCAAAGCAAAATATTTTGGTAAGTATGTTACTTGTAACTCCTTATTTCTAGTTTCTGAAAAATACAAGGCATTTCAGCACAATGAAAAAGTGGAGCGGCTATCAAATATGTCATGCTGCCATCCACTTTTTTAATGGCTCTTTATCCTCAAAGCAGAGAGCAATTCAAACAGAGGCTGCCTTCAAACAGGATTGTCCTCTGATAGAACACGTGATGACTAAAGAAAGTCTAAAATGTGTGGATCTACGTATGATGGATGTCATTTTGTCCATCTGAATGGTTGTGGATACGTTATAAAGTATGATGGTGACAAAGGAAAAAGACATAGAAGTAGAGAATGAGACACATAATGGAAAAAACTGGGTCTATATCAAGGGGACAGAAGAAAATAATCATTGAACCAAAGTGGAACTCTTAAAGCAACAAAGAAACCCACTGTGAAAAAGGAAACTCCACTAAGCAAAAGTGGTGGTTTGGTGGCTACAAAAAGCGATACTATCTTCTATCATGATGACCGGTTCTCCATCAACACAGGAAACGTTACAAGAACTCATACAAAATACCTACATTGGGTGAGAAAAAAAGTTAAAGGTGTATGAGGAAACCACAAAAGGAAGGAGATGACCAACACAGGTGTTATTTCCAAGTTCTTCTATTTTCTGGCCAAAATTAAAGTCTTAATCTAACCCTTTTCTGTATAAGATATGATACAATAACAGAATGAGATGCACATTTCACAGACAACATAGATAATATTATCCTCTGTGGATCAACATAGAAAATAAACATATGAACCAGTGGTTCTTACAGCTTCAATTAAATAGTCACCTTTTAACTCTGAAGTTGAAGCTAATATGCCTAACAGGTTCAGCTCAAGTCATTTTTCCGTCTGATGCAAAGATTGTGTCTATTCCAGGAGATGACTGGATTGGCAGATGAATCTTTCTTAAATAGTGGTGATGGGAATTGTGGTTTTGCAAGCTCTTTAACCTCTGCCAATGAGTATTGTGCAACACCAAACTACAAATCCCAAGATTCCATAGCACTGAGCCATAGTGGTTAAAGTGGTATCAAACTGCTTTAATTCTACACTATAATTGCACCCTCAGGCTTCTTACATCCAACTTTCTATTTGCTAGATGTTCTAGATTACATCTCCCAATTTTCCTTCCTGTTGGACATACTAATTGACACTGAGGGGGGAAAAATCTGGAAATTACATTGGTGAAGACTGGCCTTGGCAGCTCAAAAAGATGAGAGATATAGTGTTGTAAGCTTACAAACATGCATTAGGTCAGTGGTTCTCAACCTGTGTGTCTCCAGATGTTTTGGCCTTCAACTCCCAGAAATCCTAACAGCTGGTAAACTGGCTGGGATTTCTGGGAGTTTTAGGCCAAAGCACCTGAGGACCCACAGGTTGAGAACCACTGCATTAGGCTAAATCAACCTAACCTAGGACCTTACCCCACTAGCAGGGAGAAATCAGGGGAAAGTGGAGGGAACCATCTTATCCAGTTCCCTCCCAACTTTCTCCATCTTCTGGGATGGTCATCCATCCCACATCTTTTCTGCATTGAGGTCCATCTTTCCTCTGCTTTCTGCCACTTTCTTTCATTTGGAGTCTGGAGAAAGTTCATGGAAACGGAGCCATAAACCTTTGGGATGAAGCCTCTGGAGAGAAGTTTGCATCTAAGACAAACATTCAAATTGGATATGATCCTCCTAGTACAAAGCAAATGAACACAAATGAATTTAAAAGTGTGAAATAATCTGGAAGGCCCTGGAAACAAAAACTATGAAGAATGGAAGCCACCACAGAAAGAAAGCAAGTGATTTTTTTTAATAAGAAAAATCTGAAAATTAATCTTTTTCAAGTTGGAAAAAGAAAAAAAATCCCATTTTTTTCTTCAATAAATGTTTTGATAAGATATACAAGTGTCATGCATGGAATGGTGTCCTTGGCTCCGCCACCATATTAGAACTGTAAGTGATGAGATAGAATTTCTGGTTTCATTGTTAGTTGTGCCAAAGGGGGCATAGGTTTGGAGGTCTGAATGTACAGAGGAGCAGAAAAGCTGCATTTTTGGCAGAAGTTTGAGTACCATTTTGGTGATAAGATAAAGATAAAGGTTTTCGCCTGACATTAATTCCAGTCATGTCCAACTGTGCTGGTTGGTGCTCATTTCCATTTCTAAACTGAAGAGCCGGCGTTGTCCATAGACACCTCCAAGGTCATGTGGCCGGCATGACTGTATATAGCGCTGTTACCTTCCTGCCAGAGCGGTACTTATTGATCTACTCACGTTTGCATATTTTCGAACTGTTTGGTTGGCAGAAGCTGGGGCTAACAGCGGGAGCTCACACTGCTCCCCAGATTCGAACCTGCAACCTTTCGATCTACAATAGCAGCTCAGTGGTTTAACCCACTGTGCCACTGGGGGCTCAACAGAAGAAAAAAAAACAGCCTGAAAACTCAGGGTCTGAGGATTTGAAGGATATTGTGGAAGTTCTCAAGGTCTCCAAAAAGGTCCTTGGAGCCAGAATGCCCTTGGGCTACCTTTTCCCTACTCCTGCCATCCTTAATAGCATCTGTCAAGATTTCTTTTTCCCCACTGCAGTGGAAGGAGAATTTACTTTAAAATGGGAGGCTTGTGACTCAGACATATTGCTCTGACAGTTTCACATTTATCAAGATCTTCCAGGCTATTCTTCAGCCTTTGCTGAAATGTGTTTAACGTTCTTAATTGCTATCTCAGTAGCACAGCCTGTCTAAGACATATTACTGAATAGAGAAAAATCTCACCTTTCCTTCAAATTCAAGGTTTATAGTAACCTTGGCCAATCTGGGCAAGGTTTGGATGACACTCAAGACAGAAATTTCACAAGCAAAACTCCACCTTCCAGATATGAAGACTACAGCCATAATAAATTAAGCAATTACTAGTAAGTTGCCTTTTCATAACACCCCAATCTGCTGCATCATTCTGCCTAATGCTAGGACCAGCTCTGCTCTACTACCCTTTTAGATGGAATTAAATTGAAGCAGGGACAAAGATCTGTTGATAACCTTACTGCTGAAAGCAGAAATAAAGCTGTTGGTATATCGTTTTGGCTTCAATAAAGGAACAATGGGAGGCAGCAGACTGCAGAATGACAGTCTCATCATCACCGCTATGCACGAATAAGCTGAAGAAGGGACATAAATTGTACAGGCCATAAAAATGCAGAACTGTTGAGGGAGTTGTGATTGTAAGCTCCCTCTTAAAGTTCGACTCTGACTGGTTTATAGCTACCAGGGCCCCTTTGATTACAAAGGTCCCAAAAACGATTTAAGTCTTCAGGGGGAAAAAAGATAGCCAATCTTGGGATGGTGCTGATTGCACTCGGGAATGTGCACGCATTAGACAACAGACCTCTGATTATTATTATTTTTTGTGTGTTTCAGGAGTGACTTGAGAAACTGCAAGTCACTTCTGGTGTGAGAGAATTGGCCATCTGCAAGGACATTGCCCAGGGGATGCCTGAATATTTTGATGCTTTACCATCCTTGCGGGAGGCTTCTTTCATGTCCCCACATGGGGATCTGGGGCTGACAGAGGGAGCTCACCTCTGCTGGAGACCCATGAAATGTCTTAGTTTATAAACAAATGTGGGGTTCCAGGCAAGCTCCTATGCTCATACAATTGCTATCAGTTGTGGGCAAAAGAGTTCAATATGGATATTGACAAACTGGAACATGTCTAGTGGAGGATCACCAAAATGGTAAAAGGTATGCCAAGCCTATGAGGAATGGCATAGGAAGCTAGATGTGTTTGAAGTTGAGAAGGTTGAGATGGGGCATGTCAGCCCAGGTTTATATATTTGAAAGGATGTTGTATAGAAGATGGAGCAAGCTTGTTTTTGTTGCTTCGGAGACTACAGAGCAAATGAATTCAAACTGGGGGAAAAGAGATTCTACTTAAACATCGGGATAAACCTCCTGACAACTGCTGCCTCCAAGTGTGGTGGATTTCCCTTCTCCGGAGCTTTTTAACCAAAGCTGGGTGGCCATCTACTGGGAGTGCTTTGAGTAGGTGTTCTTGCCTGGCAGAATGGAGTAGGATTGATAGCCCTTGTGGTCTCTTTCAGCTCTATAATTCTATGATTCGAGGCATCAGCAGTTTTGGACAGAGAAAACTAAACATTTTGTAAAAGTACAACTCCCAGGATTCCACAGCATTGTGCCATGGCAGCTAAAGTGGTGTCAAACTGAATTAATACTACAGTGTAGCTGGACCTGTCTGCTTTGTGATATTGTGATTCTATTAAAGGCTTTTTAGCTCATCCCCCTTTGACAAAATGTTTCCTATCGTATGGAAGGAAAAGCAAAGGAGTGTTGGTATGTTCTTTCCTGCAGCAAAAAGAGGGAATAAAAGGGCTAGAGGGCAATGATCGAAGACATCTTTACCCCGCAGCAGAGAAGAATACAGGCTGTGCAGCCACATGTCGTACCAGAAGAAAATGAAGCATCACATGCAATTTTGCCTTAGGATCAGTTTGTAAGGAAAGATGAAACCTGGGGAAATGTGCAGTCCTCAGTTGGATGGACAGATGAGAAATTATTTAGTACACCAGGAGACTGCAATTAATGGGATGAGTCATCTGAGAAGAACCTTTCTGGGAGGATGATCTGCCAAGTTAATGTTTTTGCTCACATTCAGTTCTGCTCTGTTGACACAGTGTCAGAGAACTCTAATAAGGTTAAATTGGGCAACACCTGCCTATGCTTACCCCATAACTTCAATAGGGCTAGTGTGGGAGTGTTGCTTGGTGGATTGGACCCATTATCTTCCAAACTCTGCAGGAACTCTTTGCCTTGAGGTTCTCTTCATTCTCATATTTTCTGGGTAAACTGGAACATCTTGGAAAATGAAAGAGTACCCTTCCCCCTGACTAATAGGATCATATGCCACATCACTTGATAACTGCATAATGATTTCTTGCATAATTGCTTCATACAAGATTAAGGTCAAGATCATGTATTGACAAATGTAACAACAATGTAACAACAACGCTGCAACTCCATTACTGTAGCTAGTTTTCTTGGTGCCACTCCTCCCCCTACCTGCAAAAAAACAACAACAAACAACTGCCTCTTAAGATAGGCAGCGCCCCAGGTGTAGGGTTTCTGAAGTCCTATGCCTGTGCATGAGGAAATTATGACTGTAGTCTCCTGGTTATAGGCCACATTGAGATAAGTAGATGGAGAGACTCCTTAGTCTGCCAAATCTGCTTATCTCAATGTGCCCTGTGAATAGGAAAATACTGTAATTGTCATTTCCCAGTTCCCCAATTTGCAGCACCTTGGAAACCCTTTGCTTGAGTTACTGCCTGGTGTAAGAGATGGTTTTTGTGGTCATGTTTGGTCATTGACAGCCATAAACATGAATCCCAATAGTTACAAGACTACAAGTCCAGTTTACAATCTATACCATCCTAAATGTACCACCTGCCAAGTCATTTCCAATACATAAATCTCCCCATATTGCTCATGAAATGACCAGCTACACATAGGATATGTACTATTTTCAAAATGATGCAAAAATTATATCTTGCGTAAAGAGGCCCCAAGAGAATATGACTGCTGTGTCCTTGATAGATGCCAGATGGCATCCTCATAATATTGTAACGGCAGTAGTCCTCATTTCTGATCCGCCCACAGACTACAAAACAGTAGGGAAAAAAGAAAAAACATACAAGATGTTGGTTCTAATCTAAACAATGCTGACTCAAGGCTAACAAAGTAGCCACCAAAATCCTTATACCTGGAAATAGTAAGGAAGTTCCTGAAGGCCATGTCTTTGTAGTACTCACCCACGTGATGCCAGCCTATTTTAAATACAGGCTGGATTGGATCAATAATTGCAATAATTCCAGAGTTGTAACTCATAATAGCATAAAATTCTGAGTCCCTTGGGGAGATAGGGTGGCTTACAGATAAAGTATTATTATTAAGATTTAAAGATCGCTGTCAGTCTATTTATACTAGAATTCTGTTCATAGAGTAGCCACCAGCTGCTCATCAGAAACCCACAGAATCCAACATGAACTCAATAGCACTCTTGCACCCATGTCACTAGATAACTCATGTACTGGTTTTAACAGAGAAGGAGACTGTCATCTGTCATGATTAGTAGTAGCTCATCCTTCATAAATCTGTCCATTTGTTTTTCCAAACTGCCCAAGTCAGGAACCATTTCTATTTCTTTCAATTGCAAAGTCCACAGTTTAACCAGGCACTGTGTGAAGAACTACCTCAGTCTCACACCATTAAGCTTGAAAGAGGCTAACTTTTCTCCTACCAGGCATAGGTTCATATCCCTAAATAATCTTTTCGTTACAAATTCTGCATCGATGGCCTCATGGTTTGAAAAGATTCCCTTCTTCCCAAAAAAACAATTCCAAAAGGCAATCTCTGATTTTGCCATTTTACATAAGCAGAATGCCATTTTACTACACCATTATATATAATAGGGCTTGAGTATCTATGGATTTTAGTTTCCACAGGAGAGTTCTGGAACTCAAACCCCAGTGGATACTAAGGGCCATCCGCACTTGCTTGCCTAGCCCCCAGGATAAGCAATCCCAAAGGATTTCTTTTGCAGTTGAAAGATCGTGATTTTGTTGATGTTTATTGTTTCCAAATGCTGGCTGAGATCTTTCAGCACGGCACCCAGTGCGCCAATGACCACTGGGACCACCTGAACTGGTTCATGTCAGAGTCTTTGCAGTTCAATTTTGAGGTCTTGATAGTGGCAGAATTTTTCCTGTTGTTTTTCCTCAATGCGACTGTCAGCTGGTATGGCAACATCAATAATCCAGGCTTTTTTTCTTTTCCACAATCGTGATGTCTGGTGTATTGTGTTCCAAAACTTTGTCAGTCCGAATTCAAAAGTACCACAGTATTTTTGCATGTTCATTTTCCACGACCTTTGCGGGTTTATGATCCCACCAATTCTTTACTGCTGGCAGGTGGTACTTGTGACATAAGTTCCAGTGAATCATCTGGGCCAGAGAGTTGTGCGTCTGTTTGTAGTCTGTGCGATTTTCTTGCAACAACTGAGGATATGGTCCATGGTTTCATCAGCTTCCTTGCACAGTCTGCATTTTGGGTCATCCGCTGATTTTTCGATTCTGGCCTTAATGGCATTGGTTCTGATGGCTTGCTCCTGGGCTGCAAGAATCAGGCCTTCTGTCTCCTTCTTCAGTGTTCCATTTGTGAGCCATAACCAGATCTTTCCTTGTCAACTTTTCCATCAATTTTGTCAAGGAACTGCCCATTCAATGCTTTGTTGTACCAGCTGTCAGCTCTGGTTTGGAGTGCATTCTTGTACTGACTCTTTGTCTGTTGTGCTTTGAGAAGTTTCTGATTATTGACTTCAATTAAAGTAGGTTCTTGGCTTTCCTTGACATATTCTGCCAGGGCGTGTTTTTCTATTATTATTATTATTATTATTATTATTATTATTATTATTATTATTATTATGGTGTAGATGGACCCGTAGACACAATACATGAAATTTATTATCCTTTGGACTGAGTATTATGCTCATTTCTTTCTTTTTTATCTTATCTTATGAAAACACCAGGAAGCTGTGAAAGCTGTTCATGTTAGCATGTGGTTTATGTTTATTTCACCGGTTCAACCAAATGTACTTCCTGAAATAACAACTGCCTGCACCTCAGAGCTTAGTCATAGCCTTTTCTCTTATCTCTCTTTCTAAGAAACAACAGATGATAGATACCAGGAGGTATATTTATAGAATTTTAGACATATGAATTTTTTTAGATTTTTTTAAAAAACAAATGCAATGCAAAATATAAGATTAAACATATATTCTTGGACATCAAAAATACCATTAGATTCCCTCCACATGTTTTTCTCTTTCAATTTGACTGAATATTTAGAACTATCTATCTCTAGGGACGGAAGTATATTTGGGATTTATTCTAACAATGTTGTTTCAGCATCATTATTCATTTTCCTTTTTAAAACAAGCTTCTTAATAAATGGATATATATAATCTCCAACACTTCTCTTTTGGGGATGCAAACCTACCTTATTTTGTGACTGAATCTGAAGAAATGAAATAATTTGGGGGGAAATGATATCATTTTGTGTAGATGTCGCAACAATTCTTGGTTCACAGTGATTTGTTCCTAATGCGTCAGTTCCCCCATCTACAATGCATTTTGGTGACTACGGAGCAGAGAGAAAGCTATGATTTTAAACAGAATCAGAGAAAGGCATTTTGATGCACAAGCACAGAAAGTGTATTTTTTTTACTGAATTGATTTGTTTTCTTTGTTCAGGCTTTCCTAAACTTGGTACATATTTCAAGGAAGACCTGTTCTGGGTGAAAGTCAAATCTCATGGGCCAACAATGACCTGTGATAGATAATTTTACATGATCTTAGGCTGTGCCAATGCCTCAGCCTTCTTTCAGCCAAACTACTTTTGTACATTCTTCATCAATTATAGCTTTTGCACTTGATCGTGCTCTTGGCTATGGCCACTTTTTCCTGGCCATCCTCTTTGATAATTTTCAGATATATGCCTTCCTATTTTTATCTGTGAAATGTTAGAGATTATGAAAGTCAACAAAGACCTAATTCCCTTAAGGCCACAGATCCTGTCTGATCTTGGAAGGTCAGTTCTGGTTAATACCTGGATAGGAGACCACCACTAAATACCTGGCTCTGAAGCTGTACAGTATTTCAGAGACAGGAACTGGCAAAACTGGAATCTGAGGATTTCTTGAGTAAGATAATCCTGTGAAATTAACAGGCTGCCATATACTGACAGGGGAGTTGAAGGGACATGCACACATATTATTATTTCCAACATTTCTACCCCGCCCTTCTCAACCCTCAAGGGGGACTCAGAGCAGCTTACACTGGCAACACTGGCAACAATTTGATGCCACAACATACAGACAAATATAAAAAATATAAAAGCAATTTAAAAACAATAAAAATGTAAGTTGAAAAACAATTTAAAATATTATTATTAGACCACATAGCCACTTCCAGTCCAGTTTTACATCCTAAGTGCTGTCATGCCTGTTGTCCAAAGGCCTGATTCAGGTTTCTTCCTAAAAGAAAGGAGAGGTGAGGCCAACCTTATTTCACTGGGGAGTGAGTTCCACAGATTGGGGGGGGGGTCACCACCAAGAAGGCCCTGTCCCTCATCCCCGCCAAATGCATTTGTGAAGCTGACGGAGCTGAGAGCAGGGCCTCCCCATATGATCTCAAACTATGAGGTGGAACGTAGAGGGAGATTAATTCGGACAAGTAAGCTGGACTGAAACCATATAGGGCTTTATAGGCCAAGGCCAGCATTTTGAATTGTGTTCAGAAATGGACTGGCAGCCATACATGAAAGTATGAACAATACACACAAACACATGATCACATTTATAGCTGAGTTGTCTTACAACAATTTGAGGGTAAGAAACTCCCTAATATAGACAGGAGGTTCCCAATAAGGTTGGAGTCACACTTAAGAAACGTATCTGTTCTGATTTACATACAAATTCGACTTAAGAACAAACCTACAGAACTTGTCTTGTTCATAACTTGAGGACTGCCTGTACTTTTCTTGTAGCCACAGTGAATTCCAACCATTAACTTTTAAATTCTGGGTTTGGTTCAAGTTTCCCAAGAACATTACATCTATTTTGTTACCATTTACTTAAGTCAAATGAAGCACAAGATTTCTGGCAGAGTTAAATTACAATTGTTTCTTTGCCAAAGTAGTGATTGACAATATTAAACCTAATAATCCTTTTGATTCTTTCTTTCTTGCCATCATAATTTATTCAAATGGACTTGCTGAGCATGCTGCCTAATGGAAGGAATATATAGCAGCATGCCTTGACAGCACAGCCATTATGTTCCTTGACAATTACAGCACAAAATTGACTGCCAAATGTTGTTCACTCCTCTCCTAAGAGAGCCCACAGTAAAAGATTTCAGTGTTTTTGGGTAACAGCAGTGGCAGTGGAAATTCCATGTATTTATATTTGATCCTGTTTGAGGTATTACAGGAAGAAGGATCTATTTTGCATTCCAATGGTAGATTGGTGACATAGGGTCTTCTCAGATGTGCTGACAAACTGTCAAAACCCTATTCCAGGGCGCTTCCAGGCAGGACTAAAAAACCTGCTCTGGTGTGGATTTCAGTCCCCATACTGCTAAAAAACAAAAAAACAAAAACAAAAACCCAGACTTTCCCAGGGGGAAAGTCTGATTAAAATCAGAATCCTGATTCAAATCGGGATGGCATGCCACCAATCTAAAGCTGTGTGGAATGGGCCTGGGAATAGGATGACAAGGTCCCTGGGTCCAATCCCTACAGGGCCTACACCTGGCAAGACCATTTGCTTTGTACAGAACTTATTGTATATTGCTTAATTTTGTGATTACTGTGAATTGAACAGTCTAAGTTTCACAATTTACCTATCTGTTGGACTTATTCGTTATCTTATCCTTATAAGTGGATTATTTGTGTTTAACCTAAGACCCAGATCTTACCAGGTATTTAATTAATTTGGAACAATCCAGAGAAACATTGGTTTGTTTCACATTAATTCTGTTTTACCGGAGTCTTCATTTGGAATCCAAGACAGGTCTAAGGATATGGGCCTGTCTGGATGGGCCCTCAATGAGACCTGTTGTTCTGAGTGGATTCTACTGTGTAGAATTAATATAGTTTAATGCCTCTTTATTTGCTATGGCTCTATGTTGCAGAATCATGGCAGTTGTAGTTTTACAAGACCTTTAGCCATCTCTGCTAATTAGTGGTGGTGCCATACCAAATAATAACTCCTATGATTCCATAGCACTGAGCCATGGCATTTAAAGTGGTGTCAAACTGTATTAATTCTACTGTTTAGATCTTCTGTGGATTTTTTTGATATTTAATGAAGACCATTCCTTTTGGCTAAGTCTTCATCACCATTAGTTTAAACTCCCAACAATTCTCCAGTTAAGTTTTCTGTTCTGGATAATTCTGTCTGTTCCAGAATTGGATCTAAGGACACTACTAAAGGGAAATGGTCAGTTAAAACTGTCTCCTTGATTCCCACAGTCTTCAGGCAACACAATCTCTGTGCTGGATTGAAGTTCAGTCATTCTTCGTTTGGTTTACTTTAACTATGATGACCAAATCTGTATCCAATTTTGTGCTTGGTTTTGCTGAGAATCATTGGCTGATTTTTTTCTCCTGTTTTTTGCACAATTTAAAGTGTGTAAAAATAATGTGCATTATTTTATTTTTGCATTGCAGTCCACTTTGTGGATTTTTAAGGAAAAAAGTTGGAATATACATTCTAAAATAAGCAAACTACCATCTGCTCTCTCTATTTAATTACTTGATGCTTTTCAAGGCAAGGAAGTCAACATGAGCTCCCTCTGCTGTTGAAGAGCAACCTGTGTTGAGCAAAATCAGTAACATGGTGTATGTCATGGTGGTTGAAGAGCATACTTCAATTACATATGTTCTAACAAGAATAATATGGGTAAACCATGGGAAGAAGACCCAATGATGGTTTTCTGTAGAATTGCAAGAATATTTGACTTCTGGTTATTTAATAGAGACATCAGTATCGCCAACCAGCAACAAAGTGAGTCCCATCTTATCACAGAAAGTAAATGAGACTCCAGAAGTTAAGACAGCTTAGACCAACCCAGTGTGGATTTGTGCAGGAATATTCTATCTCTCTATCTCTCTTGATCTAACTATCTATCAGAGTCAGAATTTTTAATTCTTTTTATTATTTTTTTTATTAAGACAGATTAAAACAAAACCTACATACAAACATAAAAAAATAAATAATACAACATAATCAACAACAGAGTTAAAAATCCTTTTTAATAATAATACTACTATATCCTAAACATCAAAAAAATTACGAACTATAAACAATCCACATTATCTAATCTAAGAGTTTTATATTCGCTCTCTGGTGGTTATATTCTCTCAGTTTTCTACACCCATTTAGTGAAAAGGAACCATTGGTACATCCTTTCCCCACACTCTTCTAGTAAAAAAAAACAAAACATTGATGAAGATTTGGCCTCATCTTTGCTGGAGGAACACAATAAATGGGAATTCTGTAATTTTAAGAAAATGCCTTTCTTTTGCACCATGCTCTGCATTTCAAAGTGTAAGTAAGTGCACATTTACACAGACACTTAATCTTGAAGGGGAGACAAATCAACTCCATGTGTTTTGGAGATACTATAGAGCTGATTTGGGTTAATGCGGACCTTGAACTACATTAAAAAAGTCACAAGTTGCCTCAGAATTTCCCCAAGCCACCAGAGAAAGCCTGGTTTCTGGGCCTGTGTAAACAGTTGTGCTGGTTCCATATTTAAAATGGTTTACATGACCATTTTAAATATGGATGGCCTGTGTACGCAGGCTAGCAGTGGGAGACAGCCAACAGCCATCTTCTTCCTAGTCTCGTTGAAATGCCAACCACCAGCTGCAGAATGGCTATTGGCTGTCTCTCATTGCTTGGAATGATATAGGCCAGGGTGCAAGGATAACTGGAGAAAGGAGGAGGGAAGAAGAGACTGATTCATCTGTCCCTTCCCCTTCTCCAGCATGGCTCAAGGGTCTGGCCAACATCACTCCAAGTAACGAATGATAGCCACCAGCCATTTTGAGGCTGGTGGCTACTGCTTTGATGACAACAGGAAGGAGATGGTAAGGGTGGTCATCCAGCAATTTCGAACTGGGTTTGGCATAGTGGAACAATCAAGATTCCTTCCTCCACTTCAGTAGCCCACAGGCTAGCCAGAAGGACATCCCTGGAGTAAAAGTTCCATGTGGATGCAGCCTAAAATACACAGAAGTAGAAACACACAAAAACACACGATTCAATGAGACAGCTCCCATCTTGTAAGCTATATAACAGCAGGATAACTCACCCTTTTTAAGCAAGCAATTTAAATTCTGTAATACTTTTTCACATGGTACCTTTTGCAATTATGCCCAAGACAGGCCAGGTGTAAATGAATAGGAGGCTTTTCTCCAATGTTACATTAGAGCTGTACATGTGAAGCTGATCTTTTGTGTTTATTTCTTGCTGGGGGTCATTGTTCATTTCTGTAGCAGATTGCTTGCACAGCGAGGCGCTCTCTGAGTCTTGTTCCAATGTCAGACAATTTGTATTTCTCAAGTGAAAGCTAAATGCTTGATGTAAAGATTTGGCTAAAAGAAAAAGCATTTTCTAGGATTACAGTTTTAAAAAAGTCTTGATCCTTCAAAGAGACAGTTTTTTCACAAGTCAACATCTTCTAGCTAGCCTCAGATTCTCAAAGTACAGATTAGTTGTTGTCAACTTATGGATAAGCAATAGTCCAGAGCTAATTTTTTGAATGACAGCTGTTAAAAATGTTCAACCAGGCTATGGCATTCTGGGAGTTGTCCTTAAAAGGAAACTTTTTCCTAGATTCCTAGAAATAGGAGTAAAAAAAAAGCTGAGATAATTGTGTAGCTGATGATTGTCATGCACAAACATCACATATGTTGGATATTAATACTAATTGCAGATTAGGAACAATCAGTACACCATCAATAAGAAAGATGCGGGAGGCAGTGTGGTCGAATTGTATAAGGGAAGACATTCTGATGCTGTCTAGATGGTTTGGGCAACAGCTCACATAATCTCTTGCAATTGTCCTTTCTGGATAAGGCAGGCAGGATCTATAGTTAACTAGCATCAAGTTGACTTTGACTTATGAAAGAGAGAACTCATCAGAAGCCTTGACCTCGAATACTAGAAGTGTTAATCGACAGTCCAAGGTCAAGCCAATAGTTCAACAGAGGTGCAAATATTAACAACATAAAACAATAGAGAAGCCAAATGTTTGTTCCAGGGTCATAAACCAATTACCAGAGTGTCCAGAATACAAAGCTAAATCAGAATCTGTAAGCAAACATCCAAGGTAAGTCCAGGGTTTAGGAACACAAGATAGTAAGAGTTCAAGGTCATCACTTCTAGAACTGACATTGCAGTCAGCAACAAGGTGCCACCCCTGAGGTCCTTAAATCCAAAATTCACATGTGTTACTTGTTGCTAGCTCTCTTCTCTGCTAATTTCAAGGCCCTGCACAGCTAAGACCTTTCTCTTCGCAGGACCATGAAATCTGGAACAATTAACTCTTCCTCAGCCTGCTCAGAGGAACTTGCTTGCACTTGTTCTGCAGACTGAGAAGTAATCACTCCTTCCATGAGTGCTGCTTTAAAGTTTGGCTGAGGGAGTTGCTGGGCAATACTGGGCTCCAGCTTGATTGCTGAGTCTTCCACCAGCATCTCCTCATCCACGCTTCCCAAGTTGTCCACCACAGAACTCACTTTCATCAAAAGTCCTACTCAGGTCTTGCAAGCTCAGGGCTGTTGTTTTCTTGAATGGGGCCTTGATCTTTTTCTGCTTCCTTGTACCTTCTTAAACATTGTCATTTCTAATGAGTCATGCCTTTCATTATATGTCCAGAGTATGACAGTGTGAACTTAATCATTCTGGTTTCTAGAGAGTTCTAGGTTGAGTCATGTCCGACTCTGGGGGTTGGTGTTCATCTCCATTACTAACCCAAAGAGCCGGCATTATCTGTAAACACCTCCAAGGTCATGTGGCCAGCATGGCTACACGGAGCGCCATTACCTTCCTGCCAAAGTGGTACCTAATGGTACCTATTGATCTACTCACATTTGCATGTTTTCAAACTGCTAGGTTGGCAGAAGCTGAGGCTGACAGTGGAACCTAACGCCACTCCCCAAATTCGAACCTGCGACCTTTTGGCCAATAAGCTCAGCAGCTCAGCGGTTTAACCCACTGTGCCACTGGGGGTTCCTCTAGTTACCATTTATTTGTCTTTTTGACACTCCGCATAATCTCTTCCAGATTCTACAGTAACATGAGATGAGTTTGAAAATTAGTTTTCGGTGTCCATCTTTCACAACCATGCATAGAAATTGGAAATACAATGCCATGAACAATCCTGACCTTGGCATTCAGTGTTATAGTTTTCCATTTGGGGATCTTGTCTGGAGTTTTGGGGTCAGTTGCCACCAGCATGCTGATGATACCCAGATCTATTACTTCTTTCCATCTAATTTTAAGGCAATTGTCCCTCTGCTACATCTCTCAAAGAGCACTTTTGACATCTAGATTCTCTTTGACTTGCCATTGGCTTTACTATCTTCCAGAGCATACTGTTACATCCCAACAAAACTTTGGGACTTGCTCACTGTAGATGCCAAGGGTATATGTGTTTGAATATTTCTGTGAAAAAAAACAGGAACATGTCAGAGTTACTTGGATATTTTCCATCCTGCTTTTTGACAGTGATAATTAAGTACCATGATTCATGCAGAAGAAAGTAGAATTCCTGAATAAATCTGTCAGGGACATACTAAAAGCTTGGGTGTTCAAACTTTAATTCAGAAAGTTGGGGAAGTAGCATAAATATATTACCGTATAACATGAATAATTGTTTCTCAAGAACTTCCACCTGATTGCTGCAGAATGAATGAATGCACACACAAAAGGGATAATTCTATTCACCATTATAAGACTAACAAAGTGAACATGATATCTATTCCTTTAATTGACAGTATTTCAGCAATCTTGTTTACACACTGTGGGAGTCCTTTTCTTTCTTGCAAGCTCTAAGCAGGACTAAAGTCATATACTAAATCCTTATTGCACTACATTTAGTTATGAACTCTTTCATTAATGCAATTTGTCTATGTCTGAATGGTAACCTCGACTGGAGTAGACTCACTGGATCAATTGCTAAAAGGTTAAATCCACATTTATGTAAATCCCATTGAATGAATGAGTGCATTGTAATTGTAATTCGAATTAGCAATTTCTTTTTGTCAATGTTGTGTGTCTTCAAGTCATTTCTGACATTTGGCAATCCTATGATGAACACAGAAATTTCTTGGAAATTTGTTCAGAAGAGATTTGCCATTGTCTTCCTCTGAGGCTAAGACTGCGTGATTTCCCCAAGGTCGAACAGTAGGTTTCATCTGAACCATGTAATAATTGTGTTGCTTCATGGTTTATGTAAATATGCCAGATTGCTCACACAGAAACAAATCCTGGGAACCTGTCACCCATTCTACTCCTAAACCTTTAACTAAGCGTCCTTCCACACAGCCCTATATCCCAGAATATCAAGGCAGAAAATCCCACAACATCTGCTTTGAACTGGATTATCTGAGACCGCACTGCCATAGAATCCAGTTCAATGTGGATTTTGTACAGATATGTGAATAAACTTTGGGTTTATTATTTTAAGGACCCTGAAGTGGCTGCCACACTGGATCAGGACACAACTTATATTCTAGTTCAGGTTTAAATATGTTTGTTTAAAAATCCTCACCTGAATTACATTCAGGCAAAGATACAGCAGCAACAACAACAACAACAACAGCGACAAGAGATTGATTGAAAAACAGAACAATTCATTTCCAGCTCTCAATTCATTTCTTGAGCAAAGTCAACATATCTCATTCTGACCCTTCTTCATCTGTCAGCTAAACAGCTAATCTCCCCTTTTATATTTCTCTTCCCCAGCCCCCCTTAAAGCCTGAGATTGGCTAGTGTTCTATATAGTGCAAGCTAAGTGTGTCCTCGGCCCCACTATCCTCATATTGATTTATAATGTACTAATTGGTAAATAGAATATGGATAACCCATCTTGGCTCAGTAAACTGCTGCAAGTAAGACTGAAATCTTATAGCCATACTTACCTAAAAACTGGTCCTACTAAAATCAACAGAATGCCCTTCTATTACTTAGACCTGTTTAAACACCTTCATGATCTCAATTGCCATAATTGGTAGTGTTATAGTTCCTGAAATTCCCCAGCCAATATGGTAACTGTTGGGTTCTTGTGGTTGTAGCCTAAAAATAACATTTCCAAGCTTTCATAGGAAGCCTAATCCATTGATGATTCAAGCTCTTGGTTGGGTGTTTCTTATTTGTGGAATATTTTGCGTAGTAGCAATCCCTAACCATGGTCCCCTCCATCACATGAGAGTGATGAACAGTCTATTGATCCAGATGAATACCAGAATAGACAAATTTCCTTGACGTGAACTTTCAGCATAGGCCTTGTAGTAATGCATTCATGAAAATAGCTACAGATGACTGAGAGCGGAGGTCACGTTTGCCATAGAAGAATCACCTGAGCAGCTATTTCTAGTCTTGCAAAAACAATCCTTTACATACCATCAGAAGAACAGCTGAGACTCAAGTGAACCTTTCAGCAGACACCCTATCGTAGTGATATTTTCTCTGGCTGATTAAGCAGAGCTCATTAGCTGGCCTAAAAATACCCAGAAAGCCATTATATTCAATGTGAAACAAAAGGCATTCGCCACTAGCAAACCTTTCAATCAATGTTCAATTGACTAGTACTCATATTGGGAGGGAGAGGTTAGATTCTGCTTATCTGATTAAGTATTCAACCTATTCCAAGCTGCTGAGAGGCAAGCAATATAGTATACAAGATATTTCTTCTTCTTCTTAATTGATCCAGAAAGAGCACTGTCACTTGTTTCTATGTTCATACACTACTCATGTGAATTTGAATCTCCTCTCATCCTATCTATGCTTGTTCTGAAAGCAAGGATGAAATGGCACAAGGCTCTCCAAGGCATTTTACCACCTGATGTACAGTATTCTCCAACAAATACTGGAAAATTACTTTTAAAAGTAGTAAGTCATTGTTATAGTTTCAAGGTCCTAATAGGAGTTGGTTACCATATATACTCGAGTATAAACCAACCCAAATATAAGCCGAGGCGCTTAATTTTACCACACAAAACTGGGAAAACATATTGACTTGAATAGAAGTCGAGGGTGGAAAATGCAGCAGCTACTGGTAAATTTCAAAATAAAAATAGATACCAATAAAATTACATTAATTGAGTCATCAGTAGGTTGAATGTTTTTGAATATTTACATAAAACTGTCCAACTCTGATTAAATCATTATTCTAACCTTCTTCAGTGTTAATGTGCTTACATATCCTTCCAATGATCACCATAGTTTATTTTAACTATACATTTTGGGGGAAATGCTGTGTGTATATGAATAAGAAAAAGTGGGAAAGACTGGTGCAGAGAGAGGAGGAGAGGAAGGCGTACACTGCATTGAGAGAGGAGAAGAGGAAGGAGAGATGGGTTGCTGTGTGGAGAGGTGAGGGTTCTGGAAGGAAAGCATGGGGCTGAAAGAAGCCCTTCTTTCAGCCCCACACCTTCCCGCCAGGACCCTCACCCGAGTATAAGCCAAGGGAGGCTTTTTCAGCCTAAAAAGGGGCTGAAAAACTAGGCTTATACTTGAGTTTATACAGTAATCAAAAAACTATTCCAAGGAAAATAAATAGTTAATGTCAAAAAACCAAAAAGAATGCTACAAGCTATTGATTAAGCGTGGCAATCATACTCGCAATAAAAAAATCTAAACTTTTCATTATGTTGTTTAATTGATATTTAAATTATGCTCATGCAAAACACATCTTGTAATTGTTATGTGTCTTCAAGTCATGTCCAACTTTTGGTGATCAAAGGTGATCATAGGGATTTCTTGGCAAGATTTATTCAGAGGTGGCTTGCCTTTGCCATCTCAGTGGGTTTCCCTAGCCAAATGGGGATTTGACCCCTGATCTCCAGAGTCATAATCCACTATTCAAACTATGCTGACTTTGCAAAACACATACTCTCTACCTAACTATACAAATAGAGAAAACCTAATTACTTTGCGAAACCTTTGATTCCTTCAGCCATACTCTATGTTTATCTGGTCCTAAGAAGATCAGCGAAATGGTCAATGATATTGTCACATCACTATGTCGAGCAAAATTTCAACTTCCTGTCCAGAGAAAGTATCATATTGCTCTTCACCTTAGCCAGTAACCCAATCTTCTTTCCCATAATTTCTTCCATTGTTTTCATTCCACAAAAATGTATTAAGGAGAAAAACAGAAGATGCACACAAAGCTTCTTGGCTGGTTGTCCAAAGAACCATTTATATCAAGAATGCCTTGCTTTGAAATACAGTATTTCCACAACCTCCCCCATTTTTTGAACCATTAGGCTTGCCAGTTCATTTTCTAAGAGACACTCAGTAAATACTCGTAGAAGAACTCCTACTTCAGTCATCTCTTCTGCCATATAACAGGAATTTCCACATCTGTTAAATTTCAAAATGGTCTTCTGCTAAATCAGATCTGGCAGACATCCCTCCTTTCTGCGACCACCTTCTCTTCTTCCTCCATGTACTGCCCTGGAAAAGTTCAATGCTCTCTTGGTGTTAGATGAGCATCAACTGGATTCTGGCTCATGGATTTATTTAATCCACTTCTAAAGCCATTTGGGGTGGCAGCTGTCACTGCAAAAGCTTCTCCTCTATCCATTTTCTCATGTAACATTGCTGATGTTGTTGTTGTTATATGCTTTCAAGTTGACCCTGACTTATGGCAACTCCATCATAGGGTTTTCTTGGCAAGATTTATTCAGAGGAAGCATGCCATTGCCTTCCTTTTAAGGTGAGAAAGTGTGATTTGCCCAAGGTCACACAGGAGGTTTCAGTGCCTGAATGGGAATCTAAACCTGGTATCCCAGAATATTAGGATGTATCTACACAGTAGATTTAATGCAGTTTGACATCATCTTAACTATGGTATCCTGGGACTTACCGTCTGGTGAGGCACCAGCACTCTTTCGTAGAGGAGGCTATAGACCTTGCAGAATTACAACTCCTGTAATTCTATATCATTGAGCCATGTCAGTTAAAGTGGTGTCCAAACTGCATTAACTTCACATTGTAGATGTATTATTTTATTTATTTATTTATTATTTGCACTTGTTAACCGCCACTCTCAAGCCCGAAGGCGACTCGTGGCGGTGTACAGAACATAGAACACAAAGGACAACAGGTTACAATAAATCAGGACCACAACACACATCTTACTAATACACAGCTACTTAACTAAAAATCCGCTTCGTCTTGTTTAGGGTCATAATCAATCTCGTAGTCATGGTCCATTCCGGTGGTCATTCCAAAAACATATCACTTAGTTGAAGGCCTTCTCAAAGAGCCAGGTTTTCAGGCCCTTGCGGAAGGCCATGAGCGAAGGCGCCTGTCTGATTTCAGCAGGGAGGGAGTTCCACAGCCGGGGGGCCACCACCGAGAAGGCCCGCTCTCTTGTCCCCGCCAGGCGTGCCTGTGAGGCAGGCGGGACCGAGAGAAGGGCCTCCCCGGATGATCTTAAGGTCCTCGTGGGCTCGTAGGCCGAGATGCGGTTCTCAAGGTATTTTGGGCCGGAACCGTTTAGGGCTTTGTAGGATAACACCAGCACCTTAAATTGGGCCCAGTAGCTAATCGGCAGCCAGTGGAGCTGGGACAGCAAGGGCGTTGTGTGCTCCCTGCGTCCCGCTCCGGTTAACAACATGGCTGCCGCACGCTGGACTAGCTGGAGCTTCCGGGCCGTCTTCAAGGGCAGCCCCACGTAGAGAGCGTTGCAGTAGTCGAGGCGGGATGTGACCAAAGCGTGTACCACCGTGGCCAAGTCAGACTTCCCAAGGTACGGGCGCAGCTGGCGCACGAGCCGAAGCTGTGCAAATGCTCCCCTGGTCACCGCCGAAACCTGGGGATCCAGGCTCAGTGATGAGTCCAGGGTCACACCCAAGCTGCGAACCTGTGCCTTCAAGGGGAGTGCGACCCCGTCCAGCACGGGCTGTAACCCTATACCCTGTTCGGCCTTGCGACTGACCAGGAGTACCTCTGTCTTGTCTGGATTTAATTTCAGTTTGTTCGCCCTCATCCAGACCGTCACAGCGGCCAGGCACCGGTTCAGGACTTCGACAGCCTCCTTAGTAGCAGGTGGAAAGGAGTGACAGAGTTGGACGTCATCTGCGTACAGATGACACCGCACCCCGAAACTCCGGATGATCTCACCCAGCGGCTTCATGTAGATGTTAAACAGCATGGGGGACAGTATGGAGCCCTGAGGAACACCACAGGTCAACGGCTGTGGTGTTGAACAGGAGTCCCCCAATAACACCTTCTGGGTACGACCCTCCAGAAATGACTGGAGCCACCGCAAAGCGGTGCCTCCAAGGCCCATCTCTGCAAGGTGTCCCAGAAGAATACCGTGGTCGACGGTATCGAAGGCCGCTGAGAGGTCCAGGAGCACCAACAGGGACACACTCCCCCTGTCTAGCTCCCGGCGGAGATCATCCACTAAGGCGACCAAGACCGTCTCGGTACCATGTCCCGGTCTGAAGCCAGACTGTGCCGGATCCAGATAATCCGTGTCTCTCAAGAATACCTGGAGTTGTGAGGCCACCACGCTTTCCATGACTTTGCCCAAGAAGGGAAGATTGGAAACAGGCCGAAAGTTGTCAAATTTGGTGGGGTCCAGTGATGGTTTCTTCAACAGCGGCTTTATAATAGCCTGTTTTAGGCTCGCTGGAATCGTGCCTTCCCGAAGGGAGGCATTAACCACCACCGTTACCCACTCAGCCAATCCCCCTCTGGCCTCTTTCAGAAGCCAGGATGGGCAGGGGTCTAGGATGGACGTGGTAGGCCCCATTCCTCCAAGTATCTTGTCCACATCCTCGGGTTTCACAAACTGAAAAGAATCCATCAAAATAGGACAAGCAGGTGCTTGTGTCACATCCACCGAGACTGCATTTAATGTGGCGTCCAGCCCAGAACGGATCAAAGCGACTTTGTCTGCGAAGAAACGAGCAAATGCTTCACAGCGCGTGGCCGAGTTGTCAGGGCTCCCACCTGAGGTAGGGGGAGTTAAAAGACCTCTGACAATCCGAAACAACTCCGCCGGACGGTTTTTTGCAGACGCAATAGTGGCCGCAAAGAAAGTTTTCTTTGCGGCTTTTATTGCCGCGGCATATGCCCTTAGAAAGGACACAAACCGTGCTCGATTTGGCTCGCTTGGGTCCGAGCGCCACACGCTCTCTAGTTCCCTCTTCCTTCGCTTCATCGCTGCCAGCTCCTCAGTGAACCAAGGAGCTGGTTTAGCTCGGTTACTTGAGAGGGGACGTTCCGGAGCGATCCTGTCAATTGCCCTGGTCATCTCCCCATTCCAGAGAGCGACCAAGGCCTCGACATGGTCACCTACCGAGGTAGCGGGGAACTCCCCAAGAGCCATCAGGAATCCGTTCGGATCCATAAGCCTCCTGGGGCGGACCATCTTAATGGGTCCTCCACCTTTGCGGAGGTTAGGGGGCGCAGTGAGCCTAAATCTGATCAGGAAGTGGTCGGTCCATGGCAACGGAGAGATAGACAGCTCCTCCACACCGCCACCTTGCTCCCATCCCTGGCAGAAGACCAAGTCCAATGTGTGTCCAGCACAGTGGGTGGGGCCAGTTATTTGTTGGGACAGCCCCATGGTTGCCATGGCAGACATGAAGTCCTGAGCCGCTCCTGTGAGGGTTGCCTCGGCATGGATGTTGAAGTCCCCCAGCACAAGAAGCCGTTGGGACTCCACCACCAGGCTCGAGACCACCCCCGCTAGCTCAGGCAGGGAGACTGTAGTGCAGCGAGGTGGACGGTACACTACAAGAATCCCTATTCTGTCCCGGTCACCCACCCTCAGGTGGACGCATTCGAAATTTGTGGTCTGCGGGATGGGACTCCTGGTCAGATGGATGGAATCTCTATAGACCACTGCGACCCCGCCTCCCCGTCCTCCGGCTCTTGGTTGGTGTTGCACGGAGAAACCTGGAGGACAAAGCTGGGAGAGATTTACGCCCCCCGCTTCATCCAGCCAGGTCTCCGTGATGCACGCCAGATCTGCCCGCTCCTCCAGGATTAAATCCTGGATCCAGGTCGTTTTTCCGTTGACAGATCTGGCGTTCAACAACACCACCTTCAAACCGGAGGGCCCGCTCACCTGGTTACACCAATTTACCTTAGGAGACCGGTTGGGGGTTGTTAATGTGGATAAGCGGTCCGAATTAGGCCGAATTCGAGGTCTCCTTTTCCCGCATCTCCTCCTTCCCACCACGACCTCTATGGGGGCCCCTCGGCTAATGGAACACCTCTCCCCCTCCATGCCACAATCTAAAGACAAGATCTTGCTTTCTGCTTTGTTCGTTGTTTGATTTTTCGGTCCTTGGCCATATCCTTTCTTCCCCTCTACCCCCCTCCCCACCTCATTTTTATTTACAGGGTCCAACCCACCTCCTCTCTTGTCCCTTACACTATACAATAGTAACAAGGATAGTACACAAAGGGGGATGGGGGACCACATGGATAACAGCTATACAGGTGGTGTTCGATGTTCCGGCCACACCAATCGAATAGTTCATAAAGTGCACAAGTAAAGTGCTAGGTCTAAAGTGCAATAAGTGCCCTATATTGATTGGACGGTAGCTACAGTAGCTAAAATGCGGCACGGAGGGACAGGGAAGGGGCGAAAGTGCTAGTGCAGTTGGCGGCAAGGCAGGCGCCTTAAAGTGCTTTCTTACGTAAAGTGCTATATTTCGTATTTATATCACATTATCAACCGATATAAGCCCAGGAATGTGCAAGCTGATGGTATATAATCACCCTCCTATGGGGCTGAGAGATGGCAAGTTAGCTCAAAGCTGTTGTGACCCAGATGGAGTCTCTAGACGGTTGGAATGAAGCGGATGGGGGCTTCCGGGGGTGGCAACTCGGCAGTGGGACAGCACTGTTGGTCGATTACAGTAATTACAGTAATTACACACTCTGTACTAACACAGAGAGGGCCGGCCCAAGGTCTACACAAGGCCAGCGCTAAAGGTCTACACAGAGGTCTACCCAAAAGGTCTGCACTGAGGTCTACACAGAGAAGGCCAACACAATATAAGGTCTACACAATATAAGGTCTACACAAAAAGGTCGGCACAAAATGTCTACCCAGGGGTCCGCACAGGGACAGTCAGACACTCCGCAGTCTCGTCGCTGCGTCCAGATGGCAGAGTGGGACGGCCGTTCAGATGGTCTAGACGGTGGTGTGGCCTATGCGGCTCCCAGCGATGGCGGCTGTGGTGGTTTCGGCTGGGCGATAGCGGCCGCAGATAAGCAGCAAGCTGGTGGTGATAGCGGCCGCAGCAGCTGCGGTGACGGCAATGGTCCGGCCTGGTGGCAGGTGCGGCCTTGCTGGCGATGTCTGCGGTCTAGTGGGCGATGTAGAGGCCTCCTTGCAGATTGCTGAGTCACACCCCACTGGAGGAGGCCTGGGCTGCTGGCTACTCACAAGGAGTCCTGGGAGCAGGCTGGAGATCTTTATTGCCCCTTCACAGCAAGCACAGCAGACTCAGTCCCTGGCAGGCCTGTGGACTCAGCTTTATAGATGTAGAGGCTTCCTTGCAGATTGCTGAGTCACACCCCACTGGAGGAGGCCTGGGCTGCTGGCTACTCACAAGGAGTCCTGGGAGCAGGCTGGAGATCTTTATTGCCCCTTCACAGCAAGCACAGCAGACTCCTCTACATCAATAGTCAAATAACTATTTCACCAGCTTTCTGTACTACACATGAAATTTACTGGCCCCCATTTTGTCTCTTCATCATTTTTCTTAGCCAAAGAGTGAGAAATATCATACTCTTTGTGTTGTTGAAGGCTTTCATGGCTGGAATCACTGGGTTGCTGTGAGTTTCCTGGGCTGTATGGCCATGTTGCAGAAGCATTCTCTCCTGATGTTTTGCATAACCTCACAACCTCTGAGGATGCCTACCATAGATGTGGGTGAAATGTCAGGAGAGAATGTTTCTGGAACATGGCCATACAGCTTGGAAAACTCACAGCAACCGACTGTACTCTTTTCTTGTAGGGAGGTTACTCTGGCCTCTCGAACAATTTGGTTCCTTTTTTCTGCACATTTTTTAGATCCACTATATATTTTGAGAGGGAACAGAGATTAGTTCAACATCAGAAGCTTCTGGTGTCATCTCTGGAGGCATGGAAGAGAAGGTAACAAGAGATACATGCTCAAGTCCAATTTTTTGTGGTGCAAAAATATGGTATCTCATGTTACCTGAGTTATTTTGTTTCACCAAAACAAAAATGCTAATTTTTGTTAAATAAGCTTTTAAAAAGAAAACCCAAGGAAGTAGTCAGTGTTTTTAACAATGTTATTCAAACATGTTTTTGAGAATTACTGGGCTTTATTAATTGACTTCTGTGGAATACAGAATAGTAATGCTTACAATATAGTTATACAATATGATGCTCTGACATAGCAGGCTTCTCTTCACTTTTTGAGCTAATTGATATTCCATTCTGTAACTGTCTGATAGTTTTTAATCCTGTAACTATATAAACAGAAAATCTAGATAGGAATCTTCTTGAAAAATTTTCATTCAATATATTGCTGAACTGAAGTTAAAAATGGATTCTTTGTGAATCTATTTTTGGATTTAGAACTCTTTGGTTAATGAGCTGTACTGAATTAAAATGGCATCCTCCATTTCATATGTCCTCAGAATCATCATCATTAAGTAGTTTCTCGCTCTCTAATCATGAGGTATCTGAGCAAACAAAACACAGTTTTCCAGTGAAGAGCTATTCATTATACATGAGACCATTTGTTTCTCCTATTAAAGATGTGGTTTTATGAATTAAGGAATGGAATTCAAATACGGTTTTAATCCCTGTTTAACATTGTGCAATCTGTTATTATTGTGCTCTTGTGATCGGATTTATTGCTGAATGTTCTGTTTTATTTATTTGGAATTGTTTAGTCTATTGTTGCATTTTATGGCATTGAATGTTTGCCTTTTATGTTGTGAACCGCCCTGAGTCCCCATGGGGAGAAAAGGCGGGATAGAAATAAAGTTTTACTTGCTTACTTACTAACTAACCTAACAAGTATGTCTATTAATTAAATTGAATATCAAAATGAAATATCAGTTTATTTGTAGAGTTTAGGAACTTCAGCCAAGAAGATTCTGAGTGTATAAAGCTTGGAAGTTCATTTTGCAGAGAGAAAGATCCATATATACTAGATCAGTGGTTCTCAACCTTCCTAATGCTGCGACTCCTTAACACAGTTCCTCATGTTGTGATGATCCCCAACCATGAACTTATTTTTGTTGCTAATTTCATAACTGTAATTTTGATACTGTTATGAATTGTAATGCAAATATCTGATATGCAGGATGTATTTTTATTCACTGGACCAAATTTGGCACAAATACCTCATACGTCCAGATTTGAATACTCACAGGGTGGGGGGTTGATTTTGTCATTTAGGAGTTGCTGGGATTTATAGTTAACCTACAATCAAAAAGCATTCCGAATTCCACCAATGATGGAATTGAACCAAACTTGGCACACCGAACTCCCATGAACAACAGAAAATACTGGAAAGGTTTGGTGGACATTGACCTTGAGTTTGGGAGTTGTAGTTCACCTACATCCAGAGAGCACTGTGGATTCAAACAATGAAGGCTTTGGACCAAATCTGGCACAAATACTCAATATGTCCAAATGTGAACACTGGGGGAAAACAGATCTTGACACATGGGAGTTATAGTTGCTGGGATTTATAATTCACCTACAAGCAAAGAGCATTCTGAACCCACCAACTATAGAATTGAGTCAAACTTCCCACATAGAACCCTCATGACCAACAGAAAACACTGTGTTTTCTTTTGGTCTTTGGCAACCCCTTTGACACCCCTCACGACCGCCCCAGGGGTCCCTACCCCCAGGTTGAGAAACGCTGTACTAGATGCAGAAATGATCTTTAGCTTTTCCATTAGAATAACAGTAACTCCATAACCATCTTGGACTGTAAGCAATAACATTTATTTCACAGCATAAATGACTCAACTTTAAACTTATTAAACTACTGACTGAGTTCCTAGGAGTTGTTCATCCAACTGTCTCTTGGTCATTCTTTCTCCCTTCTTCAGTGAATTCCTGAGGACTAAACCAGAGGGAATGTTAAACATGTCTTTTAATTTCACATGCAGGTCTTTTAAAAATGGGCTGAATCCACACTGCCATGTAATTCTTTTTCTGAATCCAGATTATCTGCTTTGAACTGGATTATATGTGGCAGTGCAGATGGGGCCTGGGAGATGAGGATAATTCTAAAGCAAAGTGTTGGAAACATTGCTCTTCCACTACAACTCCCTAATGCTCCCAGCTAATGTGGTTATACTGACTAGGAGGTTCTGGAGACTGTAGTCCAAAAATGCACAATTTCCAAACTCTGTATGGACCCAGAGGCATCTTGTATTGTAGACAGACCAGTAGATATACAGAGATCTTGCACAGAATTGTGTTCTGCAGAGCAGTTGCTATGTTTGGTTGTGCTACTCTTGCTGATCTGTCTTGGCAATCTGTATAGCTAAGCATAGTCATCAGGCAGGGCTAATTTGCAGATCACTCTGTCCATGAGCTTTGATGAATACAACTTTGAAAGGCCAGGAGGGGTTATTTCTCAGCATGCACTAGAGACATTTTGGGGGAAAGCTGCCAATGCCACAAACTATGCTGCAAATTGTGATGTTCCCTTGCTCTTTATATTCAGATTAAATAGACTGCATGTAAACACATCCTGAAAAATATAGATACCTGAAGAACCAATCTTCTGCCATCACTTCCACTTTAGCTAGGAAGAAGACACAGTGGGAATTAAAAGAGGGCAGTATTCTTTACAGGGGTTAAAATCTGTAGTTTAGTAATGTCAGTTGATTCATTGGTGTAGGTGGGGTTTGGCTTTGCAAAGTAGTATCTAGCATTTGGGCAGAGCTTTTGGTTTACGGTGACACCTAATTCATTTAACATTCATTTAAGATGCAGTCTGATGCACTTCTTTATGGGAATATATAGTATAGTGAGATAAACATGCAAAGTTGTGTCAGACTTGCTCTGCTTCTGGCATCTAGCATAGCCTGTAATAGAGCATGGTCTCAGCATCATCTCTTGGGACTTTTGCCTGAAATTACTGGCAAAAATAATTGATGGTGGGTTACTTGTACATGGGGATGGATGCTAGCAAATTCATACTTTGGGTATCACATTGAATACAGAAGAGGCAATTGTTGTAGCTATAAGGACAATTTTGGGTACATTTTCCCCAAAACAATAGCATTTAAATTCTGGAAACTATCCTTAGTTAATTTATCACAATCTATTTTCTATTAAATGAGAATAATTATAATATAGTATCATATGCTACATCAATTATGGATAAGATGCCTTGGTGAAGAATCACCATGCTTATCATACTGCAACAACTTAATTGTATCCAACTTAATTAAACCCATTTTTGGTTTAAATATGGATCTGCGGGGTTTGGGGTAGAATGGTTATATGTTTATGTGGGGTTTTTTTTGTATGGCATTAAATGTTTGCTGACTTTGTTGTTCAACACCCTGCGTCCCTTCAGGGAGATATAACAGGATATAAATAAAGTTTTATTATTTTATTATTATACATATTACTGTGCAATCCTGGGTTTGAAATTGGGAAAGCACTATTGCTATCTAGCTGAAAATGTTGCTTCCCTTACTAAATAGCAAATTCCAGAATTCCATAGGATGGAATCATGGCAGCTGAAGTGGAACTATCATACTACAACTATGCACTATGACAAAGTCCTTTTTTTCGTGTCAAGAGCGACTTGAGAAACTGTAAGTTGCTTATGGTGTGAGAGAATTGTCTGTCTGCAAGGACATTACCCAGGGGATGCCTGGATGTTTTGATATTTTACCATCCTTGTCAGAGACTTCTCCCATGTCCCCAAATGAGGAGACGGAGCTGACAGAGGGAGCTCATCGGTGCTCTCCCCAGATTTGCACCTCTGACTGTTTGGTCTTCAATCCTGCCAACACAAGAGTTTAACCCACTGTGCCACAGGGGGCTCCTGACAAAGTCCATGAGCCATGCAGATAAAACATGTCTAGCCTACAGTTTATTCATAAGCAGTAGATTGGTGCATAGGTTTAAGGTTATGTTACAGGATTAACTCTCAGTTTAAAGGGTCCTTGAGTGCTCACTGATTTGCCAAGCAGTACTGTAAGGCTAGATGTGCCATCCTTTCTTTCCCCCCTCATGCCCCAGCCATCTCTTGTATTCCCCATCATACCCTAGAACAGTGGTTCTCAACTGTGGATCCCCAGGTGTTTTGGCCTACAACTCCCAGAAATCCCAGCCAGTTTACCAGCTGTTAGGATTTCTGGGAGCTGAAGGCCAAAACATCTGGGAACCCACAGTTTAAGAACCACTGCCTCAAAACCACATTGTGTGAAGTTAAAAACTGAATTTCTATACTGAATGTCTCTGTAGAGATTCTAGGCTGGATTTTCAGACTGTACCTTCCTAACATTTTATATTGATGTGTCCTTTGTTTTTGTTAAATTGGCAAGCAATATCTCTGTACAACTATGGAGACAAACAAACAAAGCCAAGACATGACTTATAGCCCAAGTCACCAGTCTTCCTCAGATTGTGCAAAGTCAGGCCCATGGCTTCCTTGATTGAGTCTATGCATCTGGAAGATGGTCTTCCTTGCTTCCTACTGCCTTCTACCTTATTGGGTTTTTTTTAGTAAGTCATGATATTGCCAAAGTACAGCCATCTCAGTTTAATCATCTTGACTTCTACTGATAGGCTACTTAGGATCCAAATGACTACTTTTGGGTCATGCAAATAGTTGCATGCAGTCACTAGAAATTTTAGCTTGTTCTTTTCCCAACTAAATAATGGATCCTTCCTCACACAGGTCATGGACACTTGCAATATATTACATAGTCATAGGAGGCTGATCAATTGAAAAGGAGAAATGAGAAGCATAAAGTTCTTTTGAGTTGAAAGATAGTTAAATTTTGGTTAGAATGAGGCAGGAGAATGCACATTTTTGGTGATGTGCAGGAAATATTCCATGTAATAGAATACATCATGTTCCAGTCTGGCACAAAGAAGAGGGTGTGTTAAAATGTCATTTATTTTCATTAAATCTATAATTGCTAGTCTCAGTGCCAGAGTATGAATTCTAAAACAATAGCCTAGCTATAAAGAAAATCTGAATAAAACCAGTTTGGCTGGCTGGCATTTTGCCACAACACACCCACTGAGTGTCACAGATGGACTGAGCCAGATTGATCACTGTTCAGTTGTTCCTCACCTCTTTGAAAGAGGAAATTTGAAAAAAGGGGAGGTGATCTGCTGTCAGAACTGTGAAGTGAAAGAATACTTGCTAGCTAATTTCTTTTTTGGCTAGTTTCAGAAGTTTTCACTATATATGGTTTGTTAAGCAAGCTTCAACTGCAAGGTATGTAGCATATCTATTGCCTGATCTATTGTCTGATCTGTAAATAAATAAATAAATAAATAAATATCTACTCACGTGATCTTCTAGAGAAGACCCATGACCAAATGAAAGAAAAGCCAAGGCAAAAAAGATGGAATTTGGGGATTGCAACAAAGACATTCTTAAACTTCTACTTTATTTCTCCTGCCTTGTCTTCAAACTGATAAGAATTCAGGCCTGTTGCTAAGAAGTGGTCAATGCCATTCCACTCACTTTTCTTCCCATTTCCTCCCTTCCTGCATTATTATATGTAAACAAGCATCCCTTCCACATCATACATATCTATCACTATAGCCACACTCTTTGGGATTTGCACTTTGAGAAGGCACTAGTGTTCTCTGGATGAGAGTCATAAATATCCTTCTCTAAACGGTAAACCCCAGGCTTCTATGGGATGGAACCATGCAACTAAAGTGGAATTATTGTGCCATTAATTGTGTAGTGAGGAAGCAGAACAGTATGCAAGGAGCTGGTGATCAACTTGGTGCTGATGACCAACTCTGAATCTTCTTAAGGAAGCATATAGACTATAGAATTAATGTAGCCTATCAACTCTTTCAACTACCATGGCTCAATATTGTGGAATTTTAGGAGTTGTCGTTTTAGAAGTGATTTTGATTTCTCTGCCTCACCAAAACTACAACTCCCATGATTTCATAGCATTGCACCATGGCAGTTAATTGTACAGTGCAGATGTACATGCAAAGCTAGCCTGATCACCTAATAGAGGTCCACTTTTATCCTGATTCTGGCCAGTAAATGTGCATATTCACATTACCGTATATCCCTGCACTCAAGGGACTTCCTAATCTTGGGACTGATAGGTCTGTGTGGGAACTTGCAGTCCGATCCCAGGATTTTTTAACACCCATTTAAAACCTGGATTTTCATGCTCTCTGGAAGTGCCCCTAGTGAGTCACCATTAAAAACTACTTTTTCTGAGCTCTACCTCAAATGTGGTAGTACTTGTTCTTGCTAGTAGAGCAGAAATATTATTTGTTCCATAAGACAACAGGGATCCTAAACTATGTTACAAAATAGAATAAATCCAGCATCATATGAAGAACAGCAAAGACGCATGCATTTCTATGTAATTATACAGTAGGGATGAATACATGACAATTTCATTTCGGAAAACCAATCTTTTCAACTTTTATATAAAAAATCTTTTAACCTTAGGTTATTTTTTCTGTATCTTAAATTTGTCTATGATTTATGTGTACCTTCAAGTCATTTCTAATTTATGGCAACCCTAAAACAAGCCAATTATAGTGTTTTCTTGCCAGAATTTGTTCAGGGAAGATTTGCCTTTGCTAACTTTTCAGGCTAAGTGACTGTTACTAAGGGCCCTTCTACACATGCATAAAACCTGAAAGGGAGCAGGTTAAAGGTGGTGGTGGTGGTGGTGGTGGGGGGGGGGGGGTGGCCAAATGATGTTCAGCCAAAGTTCAGGAGGAATCAGGATGAATTGGGTTAAGAGCTAGAAAACACGCATTTAAAAAGTGCCCTTTAAACCCGATTCTCCCTGAGAAATACATACCTTTCCATGCCTGTGTATCCCAGCAGGCATGGAAACATGTGCTTTCCATCCCTCCTCTCCCCATTGTGTGGACTCTTCTAGAACACATGCATTTTTTGATATAATGTTTATTGAATATATAACTTTCTTATACATAAAAATTAGGAAATGGAAAGGTAAGAAAAAGGTAAGGCCCAAGTAAAAGGGGAGCAGACGCATTTCTGAAAAGCCCAAAACAGCTGATCAGGTGTCTCACAGAAGCACAAGTAGAAAGCAAATACCACTGTCTCAAATTCTGTTTTTTACACTTTGCAATGTTAAACAGAGCTTGAGTTAACAATTGGGGGAAGACAGAATCTGAGGGAATAATTTTTTAATTAAAAACTTGCTCTGTTATGTGCTGGAACTCATATGGGCATATGCGCATCTTTGGAGTGAATTTTTTAAAAAAACTTCCACCGGATGTCTCCCATTTACCCACTATCTTAATCCACTTAAAAAAAAAAACCCAGCTGTGATTGTGGCAGGGTACTATGCAGTGGGACTGACAGGTCTGTGTTTGTACTTCCTTTGAGGTCCTATTTTTTTAAAAAAACTTCTACACTGCCATATAATCCAGATTATCATAGCAGATAATTCACATTATCTGCTTTGAACTGTTGAATTGGATTATATAAGGCCCTTTCCAGGCAGGCCCTATATCCTGGGATCTGATCGCAAATTTTCTGTTTATCCCAAATTATGTGGCAGTGCAGACTCATATGATCCAGTTTGAAGCAGAAAACCCGGGATCAGATCCTGGGATATAGGGCCTATCTGGAAGGGTCCTGCCATATAATCCAGTTCAAAGCAGATAATATGAATTTTATATGGCAGTGGAGAAGGGGCTCCAGTGGATTTCGATGCCTGAGAAGGGGTTTGAACACTGTCTTCCAGTGTCCTAATTCAATGCTAAGAACCTCTATACCACACTAGTTCTCCATGAAGACAGTAACAAAACAATAAATGAAGGCCAACCCTTCAGTAGATTAATGTTTTAAATGACTTTTTAAAATGGCTTTTAGGAAGTTGCTGTTGTTAATTCGAATATTTTAGAGCTACCTGTTATCGTTTTAATTCCATGTTTTAAGTTGTTTTCAAATTTTGGTGATGGCTTAACTCTATTTTGTTTTTTTAGTAAGTTTGTATATTGTAGTTCAGTTTGGAAGCTGCCTTGAATTCTGTTTTTAGGAGGACGGTGGGGTATAAATCACCATCTGGCTGATTTTCCTCTTCTCTTTGCACAGAGTGATACAGAATTTTATGCCTTCCTTTGCACAGCTTTGCCAACATTTGGATGGTCTCCTTCAAGCACTGTCTGTAGCAGCTAATAGAGTCTAGGATATGTTTTCTGGATACTGTGAATTACACACAAAAAAGGATCTTTTCCAAATTCTACTTTTCCTTTACTTTGACCATTTCACTTCTGTTGCAGTGACATCTCTGGCCCATCCTTTGTTCGGATATAAGCCAGAATGCCAATGCTTTAAATCAAGAAATAGTTTTCTAAGATCTACAGATATACTTACAGGAACACTTCAGCAAGTGAGAGTCCAAAAGTGGCAGGCTAAAACCCAGAACCTCAATCCATGTGTGATACCGAATGAGAGACTCCCTCTTGGGCACACAGAAGACTGGGTGACTTGGAAGGCATTGAACAGACTGCACTCTGCCACCATGAGATGCAGAATCAACTTTAAGAAATGGGGCTACAAAATGGAGTCCATGATATTTGAGTGTGGAGAAGAGCAAACCACAGACTATCTATTACAGCAACACCAGAAGCACTCCAAGTGGCCAGTTCCTGGTCAAAGGACATTTAATATAATGCCAAGTTTTTAAACTTTGTGGGTTTTTAAAAATACACTACAACTCTACCCTTGGTTCACTCCTGATGTGATAAATAAATACTTCTGTTGCACTATGACAAACCAGCTGGACGCTAAGATTCAGTATGACTCAGGAATGATAATAATGGTGGGATATCTGGGGGCAGTTAGTTCTTACCACAGTGGATATTATCTTCTCTGTACAACTAGCATCATGTTTCCCTTGGTGTGGGGACTTCACCTACATTTTGTGTACTTTTTGAAGGTTAAATGTCTTGGGGGGAAAGGAAAAGACCCACTGAAAGGAAAGCATTTTTAAACTTCTCCAGTTGTGAGAATGCAGCATTTAACAGCAATCTAACTGGGATATAGTCAAGAGAGAAATTTCTTTTTGGTTCTGGATTAACACCTCTGTCATTGGTCAAAAAGGATGTGGTTTATAACTCCCCACGACGTAGTATCATGTGGGGAAACAAGCAAAGCGCATTGTAGTCTTGTGTGGTTAGAGAGTGCAGCTGCTGAAGATGTGCAACTGCACACATTGCAAATGAAAACTGGCTATAATGTGCTGTCAACTTTGTAAAAGTGTTGCTGGTTGGGAACACTTCCCCCCTTTTTCAAGCATCAAGACAGCCTTATGTAAATATTTTTGTGTCCTCAGCTAAGTGCTTGATCTAATATCCCTCTTGCAATTACACCACTTCTTAAAATGCAGAGCCTGGGATATGAGAGTCAGGAGAATGAGGCCCACCTAGCTGTATAAAATCCATATTGAACTGAATTATATGGCAGTGTGGACTCAGATAAACCCAGTTCAAATAAGATATTATGGATTATCTGCCTTGATATTCTGGGTTATATGGCTGTGTGGAAGAGCCCCGAATGACAGAAACACTGACTCTTGAACAATACAAAGGATCGTGGGTGCATTAAACCAGATGAGTTCTTGAACCTTCCTCAAATAAAACAAAGAGAGGCAGGCTCTTATATTGTGGAAAAAAAATAAACACATCCCATGGCTTTGCAATAAAGTCTTTGCTGAAAAAAAATAAATAGATATCTTTAGTTGGTATATCTATACACAGAGTTAGAGTTTGGCCCATGACATATAACTGGTTTCCTCTTTCTAAGACATCTCCCTGTAACTCATTCAAAACATTTTCTACAACACACCTCCAGATAGGCTGGACTACAACTATGATCTTCACTGACCATATTTGGTTGACACTGCTTTACATGTTCACATGTTAACTGGTATTTTATTTATCTTGAAAAAAGAATATGATTTCTCAAAAATAAGTAAGCATTGTATAGTGTAGAGGTTCTAAACCTGTAGATTCGCAGGTTCTTTATTTAGCCTACAACTCCCAGAAATAGCTGTTAGGATTTCTGGGAATTGAAGGCCAAAACATCTGGGGACCAACAGGTTGAGAACCACTGGTATAGTGGCTTGAGTGTTGGACTATGACTCTGAAGACCAGAGTTTGAGTTCTTACTTGGCCATGGAAACATATATGGTCTTACTGGGCAAGTCACACTCTCTATGCATGAAAGAAAGACAAAGGCAACCCCCCTCCCAACATATCTTGCCAAGAAAAACCCCATTGTAGAATCATGTTAGAGTTGCCACAATTCAGAAATGACTTGAAGGTGCATAGCAACAACAAAAACCCTTCAAATTTATCACTTCAAGATGTTTCTATCCTAAGGGGTACTTGGCCAGATTTATTCAGAGGCATGTTGCCATTTTCAGGGCAGGAGAAGGAAGGAAGGAAGGAAGGAAGGAAGGAAGGAAGGAAGGAAGGAAGGAAGGAAGGAAGGAAGGAAGGAAAGAGAGAAGGAAGGAGAGAAGGAAGGAGAGAAGGAAGGAGAGAATGAAGGAGCAGTCCCAGTTCCTTTTTCTGTGTTTTTGCAGAATTAGGCAAAAGAGTAGCCACTGGTGCCTCCACCATATTGGCTATTTCTAACAGCTTCTGGACTACATTTCCTGAAGGACATGTTGAGCACTAAGCTGAAAGACACTTTATTTATTTATTTATTTATTTGGGGTTCTTTTACCCCGCCCTTCTCACCCCGAAGGGGACTCAGGGCGGCTTACAGGGGCAAGGCACAATTTGATGCCTGCATCATAAACAATTGTACACAAAATTACACAAAATTACAACAATTCACAGTTGACATGCATACAATATAACCATAAAATCAATAAAAACATTAAAAACCAAATACGAACCCAGTTCTCCTCTTACATGGTCAGTGTTTGTTAACCCTAGATCTAGTTTTCGTTCCATTCATCCATCCTGCTGGTCATACTTGCCTGATTGACTGATTTAATTGCCCGAGTGCCCAAAGGCCTGGTCCCATAACCAAGTTTTCACCCTCCTCCTGAAGGCGAGGAGGGATGATGATGCCCTAATCTCCCCCGGGAGTGAGTTCCACAGGTGGGGGGCCACCACTGAGAAAGCCCTGCTCCTCGTCCCCACCAGCCTCACTTGTGACAGTGGTGGGGTCGAGAGCAGGGCCTCCCAGATGATCTCAGACTCCGGGGTGGGACATAGAGGGAGATACGTTCGGACAGATACACTGGACCGGAACCGTATAGGGTTTTGTAGGTCAAAACCAGCACCTTGAATTGTGCTCGGAACTGAATCGGCAGCCAGTGGAGCTGGCACAACAGGGGGGTGGTATGCTCCCTGTATGTCGCTCCGGTGAGCAATCTGGCTGCCGCTCGTTGGACTAGTTGAAGTTTCCGAACAGTCTTCAAGGGCAACCCACGTAGAGAGCGTTGCAGTAGTCTATTCGGGATGTAACAAGAGCGTGGACCACCGTGGCCAGATCAGACTTCCCGAGGTACGGGCGCAACTGGTGCACAAGTTTTAGTTGTGCAAAAGCTCTCCCGGCCACAGCTGAGACCTGGGGTTCCAGGCTCAGCTGTGAGTCCAGGATCACTCCCAAGCTGCGAACCTGCGTCTTCAGGGGGAGTGTAACCCCATCCAGCACAGGCTGTAACCCTATACCCTGTTCGGCCTTGCAACTGACCAGTAGGACCTCTGTCTTGTCTGGATTCAATTTCAATTTGTTAGCTCTCATCCAGTCCGACACAGCAGCTAGACACCGATTCAAGGTCTGGACAGCCTCCTTGGTGACAGGTGAGAAGGAGTGACAGATCTGGACATCATCTGCGTAGAGATAACATCTCAATCCGAAACTCCGAATGATCTCTCCCAGCGGCTTCATGTAGATGTTAAATAACATTGGGGACAGGATCGAACCCTGTGGGACTCCACACGACAACGGTTGTGGGGCCGAACAGGTGTCACCCAGTAACACCTTCTGGGACCGTCCCTCAAGAAATGACTGGAGCCACTGCAGAGCAGTACCCCCAAGACCCATGTCTATGAGGCGTCCCAGAAGGATACCGTGATCGACGGTATCGAAGGCCGCTGAGAGGTCCAGCAGAACTAACAGGGACACACTCCCCCTGTCCAGTTCCCTGCGCAGATCATCTACCAAGGCGACCAAGGCTGTTTCCGTTCCATGTCCCGGTCTAAAGCCAGACTGTGCCGGATCAAGATAATCAGTGTCTACCAGAAATCCCTGGAGTTGTGCCGCCACCACACGTTCCAGGACTTTGCCCAAATAGGGGAGATTGGAAACTGGCCGAAAGTTGTCTAATTGAGTGGGGTCCAGTGATGGTTTTTTCAACAGCGGTTTGATAATAGCTTGTTTCAAGCTCGCTGGAATCTTGCCCTCCTGTAAGGAGGCATTAACCACCACCTTCACCCACTCTGCCAAACCCCCTCTGGCTTCTTTTAACAGCCAGGATGGGCAGGGGTCTAGGATGCATGTGGTGGGCCGCACCTCTCCAAGGATCCTGTCCACATCCTCAAGCTGAACCAATTGAAATGAATCCAATAAAACCTGACAAGCAGATGCACTCGTTACATTCCCAGAGACTGCAGGTAAGGTGGAATCAAAAGCCGACCGAATCCGCCCAATTTTATCTGCGAAGAATCAAGCAAACGCTTCACAGCGAGCTCCAGAGTTGTCAAGGATCTCGCTTTTTGGCGGGTTTAACAGACCCCTGACAACTCGGAAGAGCTCAGCTGGACGATTCTTCGCAGATGCAATATTGGCAGCAAAAGATGTTTTTTGTGCTGCCGCTATTGCCACATCATAGGACCTTAAAAAGGCATTCAGATGTGTTTGGGCTGAATTCCTGCGCCACACGCGCTCTAGCCACCTCTTCTTTCGCTTCATTGCTGCCAGCTCCTCAGTAAACCAAGAGGCTGGGTTAGCTCGGTTACTCGAGAGGGGGCGTTCCGGAGCGATTGTGTCGATTGCCCTAGTCATCTCGGTGTTCCAATGAGAGACCAAGGCATCGACAGGGTCGCCAGTCAAGGAGGTGGGAAACTCCCCAAGAGCCGTCAGGAAACCATTTGGATCCATAAGTCTCCTGGGGCGGACCATTCTAATGGGTCCACCACCCCTGCGGAGGTTAGGAGGAACAGTAAGTCTAAACCTAATCAGGTAGTGATCGGACCATGACAATGGAGCGATGGTCAGCTCCTCCGCCCCGACACTGTCACCCCATCCCTGTGTAAAGACCAAATTCAGAGTGTGTCCGGCAGTATGGGTGGGACTAGATACTAATTGGGACAGGCCCATGGTTGTCATGGCGGCCATGAAGTCCTGAGCCGCTCCAGAGAGAGAGGTCTCGGCATGAACATTGAAATCTCCCAGGACCAAAAGCCACTGGGAGCTCAATGCCATGTCCGAGACCACTCCTGCTAGCTCAGGTAAGGAGACTGTCATGCAGCGGGGTGGTCGGTACGCTAACAGAATCCCTATCCTGTCCCGGTCACCTAACCTGAAGCCGGCACACTCAAATGATGATGATTGTGGGATGGGGCACCTGATCAGGGGAATATCAACCTTGTAGACCACTGCCACTCCTCCTCCCCGCCCTCCAGGTCTTGGCTGGTGCTGCACAGAGTAACCTGGTGGGCACAGTTGGGAGAGATTCACCCCTCCCCCCTCGTCCAGCCAGGTCTCTGTTATGCATGCCAGGTCGGCTCGCTCCTCCTGAATTAGATCTCGAATGGTGGAGGTTTTTCCATTTACCGACCTGGCATTAAACAGCACCACCCTTAACCCAAAGGGACCACCATCCTGACACCTCAGCTGTATCTTGTCGGGAGTATTTTTAGAAGTTGCCAATATGTTCCTATCGTTTTCAGGCCGAATCGTTTGCATGGTTGTAGAATGTGTGATCTTTGGAATTGCCAATGTTCTATTGTAAATTTTGGGCCGAATTTGCTTTTGTCTCGAGTCCTTAATACGTTTTGGGTTTGCCAGATCATTGTTATAGATTTTGGGTCGAATTGGATAACTCATTCTCCCTTTCCTGTATCTCCCCCTACCTGTCACCACCCCAATGGCAGCCCCCTCACCCGCAAAACCACCCGCCCCGGGGGGAGTTGCTCCATACTCCTCACCTACAGAGTCAGTTGTTGATGTGTAGTAACAGATCTTGTTGTAATTGTATAACTCTTGAGCCTGCGGATCATTCCCCTCGTTACTTTCTGTTCCTTCCAGTTTGCTGGAGATCGTAAAGTGCATTTGTGCGTCCCTGGCAGAGATGGGTATCAGCAGTAATAAAGTAACAATGATAACATCAATAAATTACTGGAAGAACACAGTATAAATCACAGGTTAATTTGAGGCTCAATCAGTTTAAAGTGCTATAGTGGACACACCTTAGCAGCAAACTTAATGGTTTGGGACCAGTTAATGACTTTGGCAAGACCAGGTGACTTAAAGTGCAGGATTAAAATGCTAGATGGTTTTTATACATCTAGAATGAAAGTGCTTAGCTTAAGATGGTTTAAAGTGACTTAGTGCTATGTTAGATCTAAAGTGCAAAATTAGTGCCTTCTAGGTATCAACATTCAATCAGGACAGTAAGTTCAAAACCAAGGGCCCAGCTCTCTGGACCCGTGGAAAACAAGCCGGCGTCCGTTGACCGAGTCCCTGGTTCTTCCTGACCGTCCTCGGAGGAAGATGACACCGTTCACGGGAAGATGGCGGCCCGGCTGGTGAAGACAATAATTGTTTAGCACTAATTATTAGCACAGATTCTAGGCTGCGTTGAGCAATGTTTCCTTGCTCAACTTGGTTTGACCATAGAGGGCAGTATAGTTCACTAGAGGTGACCGCAAAACACTGAGTCATAGATGGACAACCTTTCACACAATAGTCAGCTAAAGATAAAAATAAACTGAGGTAGTAGATCAAGATGGCAGAGGGGCTCAGCAGCATAACTCGATGGGGGGGGGGGGTCCTCCTTTCCCTTACACGTTGATGTTTCCTTCCCTGGAGGTAGCTCCTCTCCCTCCTCCCGGTCGGGTCAGCAGCCGCGGCGATGAAGTCGATGATGGGCCCTCACCTCCAACCGCGACCGTCGTGGCGATGTTGAGGCCGCCCGGACCTGGCCACACCTCGAGTTATTTGGACCGCTGCTCAGGCTGGCCCCACAGCAAGACGGCTTGCCAGATGGCAGTGGCAGCAGCAGCGATGGTAGGCTGCTGCAGCTCGTCCCTCCGCTAGCAGCTCGCGCCTGGTCACCCAGTGCCGCTCAGAAGTGGCGTGGATGAGCTGTAGCGGGGCTGCGGTCCGCAATGGCCTCCTGCGTTCCCGGCGGCGGCCGAGCGGTAATGGCGCGCCTGCTGCGCCCTCCTCTTCCGCTAGTCAGCTCAGGCCTGCCTGCCTTCCAAACGCTGCCTGCACGGCACAGCAGCGCGGCGGTCCGGCGGCACTCCGAGGCGGTCCGGCGGTTGCCGCGGCGGTTGCAACGCCAGCGGCGGCAACGCGGCCCGTTTTCCTCAGCCAGCTCAGCCCTATCGCATTCCAGCCGTCGCCCTCCTCTCAGCCGCTGCAAGATGGCAATCGACAGCGGCGGCAGCGGAGGCTGAGTTCGCTCCGCAATGAGGTAGGCCCCAAAATTTTTTTAAAGGCCAAAGGGCGGCCTCTGTGCCTTCCTAGTTGCTTCTATCAAGGCAGACCTACTTGAGGTAGTGTTTTTGTTGGTGTGGATCGCTTTAGGGGCTCCCAGATGTAAGGATTCCGGCAGATGGATAATTCTTTCCGAGCTGCTGCGGATTAGTGCTGCTGTTCCGCCATCTTGCTCCGCACTTGAGATAAAGCAAACACCAGTGATGGCAGGTGCTCTGCTATAAAGACCAGGGCAGAGGCAGGAGTAAACTGTTGCTGTGGTCCTCTTTTCTCCAGTGCCTCCAGGTCTTGGACCTCATCATTAAGGCCAAGTGAAGCATCTGACTTTGCCTGGCATCCAGGAGGATAGAGAGGGATAGCAGGGTGAATCTATCGCCCTGTGTGCAGTTCCCTCTTCATGGCACTTCCTCCATCATATGGGAAAGCATCAACCTCCCAGCAAGGTCCTGGGCTGGCTCCATTGGAGCCAGCATAACACAGGAAACCTCCCATGTTGGGGAGAAAGCATCAGGAAATGCTTTCACCCCAGTTGGCGGTGGAGTCTCCGCTAGATGTCACATGGTGTTGTGTGATGTCCGACGTGGGGGTTCATCCATTAGATGAGGTGAAAGTGTCATAGAATGCTAAAGTCACCCCACTTGATGAGGTCTTAAGAAGAGATAGAGTAACAGTGGTTACAGTTGCCTTTCTTAAGACTGGCACAGCCTCAAGGAGGCAGCCTGGGAATGTCTCCTCTGAACCTAATTCCCAGTAGGCTGAATAAGCACCCTATTGTCTGTCATGGATGCAGAAGTAAAGGATATGCCTTCAACTTGCCTGTAAAATATAGAGATTTCAGCGGAAGAGAACAGTCAGAGGTACTTGCTCCTGCCTTCGTCTGAATATAACTAAATGCATGTGATATTTCTTGGAAACTTCCCTTCCATGTACTAACCAGGCCTACCTTGCATAACTTCAAAGATCAGAAATATTTGGGATCTTTAGGGTTTTTAGGTAGCTTTATAGTTGCTATCCACCATTAAATTAATTTCTTGCCATAGGTTATTGGGTGCTGTTTTTTGAATTTAAATTATTGTTTTATATGCGTTTGGCTTTATACTGTATTGTATTGTGTGTTTATTTTATGCGTTGTTTTAGGCACATTGTGCCATATGTAAGCCGCCCTGAGTCCCTTCGAGGAGATGGAGTACAAAAATAAAGTTATCATCATCATCATCATCATCATCATCATCATCATCATCATTCTGACACAAAAACACAATATGACAACAAGATATATATGCCGGATTTCATGTCACAAAATCACAAGCCGAACATTTCCCAAGCGTTTAGGACTGTGTGATGCATTTTTGAATGATGTGTGCACATTCAAGTAAGGTGGCCTTTTGCAGTTGACAGATCGTGATTTTGTCAGTGTTTATTGTTATTATCATGATTTTGTTAATGTTTATTGTTTTTTTTAATAAATAGTTTTTATTAAGTTTTTTATACTTTAAAAGGGCCAGTAACTGCCCAGACAACTTACATACATACAAATATCTAGAGACATATTAAGCATTACATAGACGTCCGATGGCATAAATACCCATATTTCTGTAATATATCCAACATTGTTAGTTTCAGATTTCCCCTATTGTGGGACCTGGCTTTTTCTTTCCCGCATCGGTTTTATAATCTATTCTCTTATTACAAAGCCGGGTTTCCCTTGGAATCAATTCTCAGTTGGTTACTCCTTCCCTCCCCCCTCCCCACCCTTACATACATACTACTTACAAAGGTTACGTATAAAACCTACGATCTACATACATACGTCTGTCACACTTACATACATCTTGACTTCCAGAGTACTTAAGCGCGTGTTTTTGTTTTCTTTTCTTTTTTTTTTACTAGTGTCCTATGGGTCGGGCTTGTCTAATTTGGTTTTGGTTCATCGGTTTTTTGTTTCTTTCTTGTTTTCTTCTTTAGGAATGTTATGAGTTTACTCCAATCAGTGGTTTCTTTTGTGTGTTCGCTTTTTCTTAGTCTCTGTGTTAGTATATCCATGTTCATGATATCCATGGATTTACTCATCCATTGATTGAAGTCCGCTGTTTTTTTGTTTTTCCAATGTCGAGCCACGCATATTCGCGCTGCCGTGGTGAGATAGAACATGACTTTTTCATCGTTCTTGTTCATATTGGGGTTGTTCATTCCCAGCAGGTAGTGTTCCAGTCTAAATTCCAACTTGGCTTGCAGTATTTCCTTCATCTTGTGGTGCACTTCCTTCCAAAACTTTTTCACAATCTTGCAGTCCCACCACATGTGTCTGAAGGTTCCCAGTTTCTTTCCGCATCGCCAACACTTCCTGTCTGTTCTCCCTTTGCTGTACTTAGCTATTTTTTCGGGCGTCTGGTACCATAGATAAAACATTTTGATCCAATTTTCTTTTATCTCTGACGCGTATGCGTATTTTAGTTTTTTTCCCCATATCTCTTCCCATTCCGACATTGTTATTGTGCGTCCGATCATTCTAGCCCATTTCACCATAACTTCCTTGACTTGTTCTTCTTCCGATGCCCATGATAGTAGTTGTTGGTACAAACCTTTGATTAGTTTTCTTTCCTTACTTAGCATCTTGTCCCATAGTTTTTCTTTTGTTTCAAACCCAATTTTTTTGTCTTCCTTGTAGTTCTCATTAACTTGCCAATATTGGAACCACGTGAACTCAGGATCTATTTGCCTTACTTCTTCCAGTGTTTTTAATCTTGTCTCTTGGTTTGTTATCTTCAAGAGCTGCTTGTATCTCAGCCATTTTCCCTTTGCTGTTTCCCTCCTCTGGTCCGCCTCATTAGGGGAGATCCATGTTGGTGTTTTTGTATACCATCTTCTTTTATAAGTGTTCCATATCTTTATTAGTGACGCTCTGATGGGGTGATTATTAAAGTTTTTTTCTACTACAGCTTTCCCTTTCCATAAATAGCTGTGCCATCCCCTGTTTAGATCTTCCCCTTCTAACGTCAGTAGTTTGTCATTTCTCAATGTTGCCCACTCTCTGACCCAAGTCAGCGCCGCGGCGTCGTGATAAAGCTGGAGATCCGGCAAACCTAGCCCTCCCCTTTTCGGATCATCACTCATGTTCCTGAATTTTATTCTGGCTCGTTTGTTTTGCCATACAAATTTATTTAGTTGTCTTTGCCATTTTGCTATTATATTTCTTGTTCTTATTACAGGAATCATACGGAAGAGATAAAGTACTTCCGCTAGTATGTTCATTTTCGTTAGTGCGATCCTACCCAGGAGGGATAGTTCGAGCCTCTGCCATCTTCGCATCTTTTCCGTTATTTGCTTCCATCTGGTGTCGTAATTATTTTTGATTAGCTGGGCATTGCTAGATGTTAAGTATATTCCCAAATATTTGACCTTTGTTACGATTTCTATGCCTGATGTTCTCTGCAGTTCTTCTTTTTTCTCTTTTTTCATGTTCTTTACCAAAAATTTTGTTTTATTTTTGTTGATTTTTAATCCCGCTACCTCTCCAAAAGCAGTAATTTCCGTTTATTGTTAAGCCCCCCCCCCCCGATGAGTGCCACCCTGTCATGGTGGGGAGCTTAACTGCTCCAAGGATGCTGAGAGCTGTGCTGGCAGTAGTGTAAGTACCAGTAGGTCCAACCAAGTCAGGGAGGTCTATGTAGTACTATGGAGAAACAAACCAAAACAAAATCTATACTGGCTTGGTCATCACCCAGGATAAAAAGGGCCATGGTGGATGCTGCTGATTCTGGACATCCATCAACAAGTGGGCTACACAATCAAAATACAAATGAACAGTCACAGAAGCGACAGAAATATACAATGCCAGAAAATTGCACGATGGTGATGATGATGATGATGATGATGAAAAGGTTACACAAAATGAACACGTCAGACTACTCTGGGACTTCAGAATTCAAACTGACAGAGTTTTGGAGCACAATACTCCTGACCTCACGATCATGTTAAAAAACCAAATATGGATCGTCAGTGCTGCAATCCCAGGCGAGAGCAGGATTGAAGAGAAACAACTGGAAAAGCTGACACAATATGAGGATTTAAAGCTTGAACTGCAAAGACTCTGGCACAAGCCAGTCAAGATGGTCCCAGTTGTGATCAGCACACTGGGTGCAGTGCCTGAAGACCTTGGCCTGCACTTAAACACAATCATTGCTGAAAAGATTACCATCTGCCACCTTACTGGGATCTGGACGCAATATTCGCTGATACATCACACAGTCCTAGACACTTGGGAAGTGTCCAACGTGTGATCCAATACAACAGCCAGCATAGTGATCTTGTTTGCTGAACTGCAAAGACTTTGGCACAAGCCAGTAAAAGTGGTTCCAGTGGTGATCGGCACACTAGGTGCAGTGCCTAAAGACCTTGGCCTGCACTTAAACACAATCGGCGCAGACAAAATTATCATCTGCCAGATGCAAAAGGCCACCCTACTGGGATCTGCACGCATTATTCGCCAATGCATAACACAGTTCTAGACACTTAGGAAGTGTCCGACGTGTGATCCAATACAACAGCCAGCATAGTGATCTTGTTTGCTGTGTACTAATCTTGTTGTGTTAATAATAATAATAATAATAATAATAAATAATAATAATAATAATAATAATAATAATTTTTGTCATGTCAGGAGCGACTTGAGAAACTGCAAGTCGCTTCTGGTGTGAAAGAATTGGCCATCTGCAAGGACGTTGCCCAGGGGATGCCAGATGAATTGATGTTTTTATCATCCTTGTGGGAGGCTTCTGTCATGTCCCCACATGAAGAGCTGGAGCTGATAGAGGGAGCTCATCCGTCTCTCCCCAGATTCGAACCTGCGACCTGTTGGTCTTCAGTCCTGCCGGCAGAGGGGTTTAACCCACTGCTCCACCGGGGGCTCCAATAATAATAATGTGTTGCTATGATCTGAGCTGTGCTTCCTTTTTGGTTTTTGTTATACATTGTGACACATATACACAGCTTAGAAATGGTATTGGTTTTGTGCCAAAAATAAAACCAATGTGAGAAGTGTTTTTTAAAAAGTTACCATCTTGTGGCAAGAAAAAATATCACAGAGGAGCTGGAAAAGAAGAGATTAGTTTTTCCTTCCTTCACACTTTAAATGTTGTGGGTCATCCTCACCATTACACCCTTTTGGGTAGGAGGTGTCCTGAAAGTTTCCAATGGTCTATAAAAGTTTGACAAAAGGGGCCTACGATCACTTCTAATCATATCACCCGAAGGAGAGGATCAACCATGAAACTGTACCTGGCAGCCATCCTTGCCACTGTTTTCCTGGAGAACTTCAGGGTGCATATTCTCAGAGGTAAGTCGCTCATTCCCACCCCAAGTTCAGCAGCAGTATCTGATCTCACTGTTACTATAAGACACAAACCCTTATTTTATGGTCAAGTAAAAAAGAAGGAAGAAACTATATTCTGTTAGTTTATAAAATATTTTGATCTCTTTAGACTACACAATCCTGTTTAACTGTAGATATATTTGTTATATGATGCTATTGAAATATATAAGGGCACTTTACAAAGGTTCTTTTGAGCCCAGAGAGTCTTTATGTCCTCAAAAGAAAATGTCCTAAACACTATTCAGGCAATTATAGAAACTGCTTAGCTGTATCAGTGTAGACCCAAATCTATCCTAGATGGCTATTTCCCATGCATCCATATGGAAACTGTTTCAATTCTAGTGGTTCTGCTTTACCGCAATGTATACTCAAAGATGTGCTGGACCAAAAATCTCTTTCATGCTGCACGTTACCTGCCATAGTTTTATCTTATGAAATCCTGGGGATTGTAGTGTCCTGCTGTATTTAAAATTCCCTGGAAGAGATCTCTATTGCCTCATTAAACTACAAATCCCAGCTAATGACTGTAGGATGTAGGCATGGCAATGCGAACAGTGAAAAAAAATACTATTAATTGACTTATTAAGGTCAATGAATTACACGACTGACAAACCTATACATCATGAAGCAGAAGAAAATGTGAAATAGATGAATTAGTCAACTCTGGGCCAAGTTTATATTTTAACACTTTGCTTTAAAAAATCACTGTATGCAAAACTTCCAAAGAGGTCAGCCATATTTTTGGAAAGCAACGATGTTTGAAGGACTTTGTGAGGTTTTGTGAGTTTATACCAGGCATGGGCAAATTTCAGCCCTCCAGGTGTTTTGGACTCCAACTCCTACAATTCCTAACAGCCAGTAGGTTGTTAGAAATTGTGGGAGTTGAAGTCCAAAACACCCAGAGGGCCGAAGTTTGCCCATGCCTGGTTCATAGCTATGCAACACTTTGAATTGAACTACTTCATATGTACTCTTCAGGCATGGAGGAACCTCTTTTCTGTTATGCTCTTCAGTGCAATTGGAAGCATGAGGACGGCAAATTGGAAACGGAAGTTAGAACCATTATGCTTAAATAGGGTACAGGAAAGCATGTGAAAGGTAGACCTCATCTCAAATGTCTCTGGTCCTGATCTCTAAGTAATTCTATCCATAATGAATGAGGACTTTCATTTGGCTTTAGTTCACAAGTAGAAGCCTCCACATGAGCAGAAAATCTGCTTTCCTGACATTTCTGGTACTGTAAAATTTGGTCCTCTGTTCAAATTATCCCCTTCAACACAGAAACACCCGGAAAATTGAGTGGGGTGCTTTGTTCCTATTTGGTGCATTTCCACATCCTATTTCAGCATACTATTAGCATAAGGTTTTAAATCTTGGACAGAGTTTGAGACACTTAAAAAAACCTACAAATGGCCAGTGGACAGATGTACAGCTATGAGGAGGTAGTGTTAGTGAAAATATTGCTCTTCCATAAAAATCCTGCCCTTCCAGAAATGTTCCTTCAATCCTCAAATTTCTAGCATCTCAGGTGTGCACTAAGAAACACAGTTTAGGCATACAAACAAATGGAACAGTCAGAGGGAATCTAAGAGTTTACTCAATATGTGTATCTGTGTGCAAACCTTTAAGTTGCCTATTGACTTATAGTAGCTCCATGTTTCAAATGTGAACAATTATCACTGTCTCATTCTCTGTGATTCTAGGAATTTGGAGACTGATGCAGTTTCATTTCCAGGATAATTCTTATGGGCAGCAATAGCTTCATTTCATTCTTCCCTCCCTGTTCCTACACTCTTTTCTGTGGTTCTGCTGGCTTATTAATTCTGGCAGCTATTCTTCCATAAGTGACATTCTCAAGATCTGATCTTGTCAATTTGAAATAATGTCTTTGAGCTTTTGCCACTTTTACGACCAGATTACAGTTGCAAAGGAGCAACAGTTAGACTGGGGTAGAAACTGGTCATACAAATAGGTGGCTTATACATCTACAGATGGTTTATCGCCCATTTAAAAAGATTATTCTTAAAACAATTCTGCCCACAAATTGTTAGAGCTGAGAGGTGACATATTCCTTGAAACAAATGATAGATATTTATGTGAATTTTAGTTTTGCCTTGCTAAATTATTGTCAGCAACTTTGTTTCATTCTGTTACTATTAGTTTTCGACTGATTTTACTTCAAATTTCATCCAAAAAGCTTGTACAAAAGTTCATGCACAAATTTTTGTCAAACTAGTACAATGTTTACAATTATATATGGGAACTGTTCTGCTGTGTTGCTTCTACTTATTTTCCTTTAATACAAGTCTGTGCAATATTGTCTGCATTTTTGGGTTTTAAATCACATGATATGTTTCTGAAAATTGTGGATTTTGATACATTTCAAATTCCAAATTTGATACATCTGTACAAAAATTTGGACTTGACACTTTTCTTCTATTTCTATCTGAAACAGAAATGAAGCCTCAAAGAAAGATACCCCAATTTGGGTTGTTGTGAGTTTTCTGGGCTGCATGACCATGCTCTATAAGCATTCTCTCCTGATGTTTTGCCTGTATCTATGGCAGGCATCCTCGGAGGTTGTGAGGTCTGTTAGAAACTAGGCAAGTGAGGTTTATATATCTGTGGAATGTCACCTCCCAACAAAGAATTCCCCTAGACAGTAAGAAGCCAAACCTTCAATCTGTTAGACCATTAAACACTAATCAAGGTGACCAATTGAAACAATCACACCTACCTCAAGTAGACAAGAATTCTTTCTCCTACCCTGGACATTCCTCAGATATATAAACCCCATTTTCCTAGTTTCCAACAAACCTCACAACCTCTGAGGATGCCTGTCATAGATGTAAGTGAAATGTCAGGAGAGAATGCTTCTGAAACATGGCCATACAGCCCGGAAAATTCACAACAACCCAGTGATTCCAATGAAGGTTATGAAAGCCTTCGACAATACATGATACCTCAATTTGTTACTATATCAAATGAAAAGCAGTTATAGTTATGATATATTTTCACACTGACAACTTCATTGCTGGCTTTCAGGAAAAAGAGGCACAGGAAAACTGGAATGTAATAACAATAAAAACATTTTACTAGTGGAAAGTTCTGTTCAAGTTATGTCGGTTGACCTTACATTGTATTTCTTTTTCAGGAGCTGCTGGATCTCAGATTATGCCACGAAGTCTCTGCACAGCTGTGGAAGTCAGAAGAATGAAATTGGAAGTACTAGACAGTTACAAAATTCTAAAAAATGAACGAATTGTGGTGTGAGTATGCTACCTTCAATTGCCCAATAACCTAGACTAATTATTTCGTTTATTAAGGGAAAAATAAAGACTAATAGATATGGTTATATTGTGATTATACTGAAGAGACAAAGACCCTTTCACAGCAATTTCACACATTTCAGAACCACCAGTTTCATTGTTTTGCTTCACATTGTGCTTGAAGAGAAATTATCAAAATACCAGAATCAAAATGGCTAACATCTTGTTTTTCTCAATTATTCTTTGAAGTACTTTTTGAATTTTGGAAAACTCAAAATGGTCAACACCATCAAAATGGTCGTTTCCTTTGCTACTTATTTGATCAATTTATTGCAAGACATCTCACAATCTATACTGCCCCTTCCCACACAGCTTTTACAGAGTTTTCCTTTATTATTTATTTGCTCTATTTGTATTCCACCTTTCTCTACCCCGAAGGGGACTCAAGGCGGCTTTACATGCGGCAACTATTCAGTGCCTTTGAACAACAAACAGTTAAAATACATTAAGTTAAAGATTTAAAATTAAAATTAAATGCACATGAAAAACATATAAAACATTACAATCACTATTAAAAATCATGCCATCCACAATCATAATCTGGGGCCATTCCAAAAGTCATTGCACATAATTCTGTATCTATTATTGCACTTTGGTTAATCTACAAAGACTTGATCCCGGAGCCAGGTTTTCAGTTTCCTTCTGAAGGCCAGGAGGGAGGGAGCTGCTTCAAGATCACTGGAGAGGGAGTTCCACACCAGTGGCCACCACTGAGAAGGCCCTGTCTCTCGTACCCACCAGACGCACCTGCAAAGGAGGTGGGACCAAGAGTAGGGCCTCCCAGATGATCTCCAAGGTGGTTCATAGGAGGAGATATGTTTTGACAGGTAAACTGGGCCAGAACTGTATAGGGCTTTATAGGCTAAAGCCAGCACTTTGAATTGTGCTCTGTAGCAGACTGGCAGCCAGGGGAGCTGACATAACAGGGAGGTAGTATGCTCTCTGTACACCACTCCAGTGATCAACCTGGCTACAGCCTTCTGGACCATTTGAAACTTCCGAACAGTCTTCAAAGGCAACCCATGTAGAGCACATTGCAATAATCTATTCAGGATGTGACCAGGGTGTGGACCGCTATAGCATCTTTTCTTCAAAAATAATACTCTTAATTCTCCAGATCTTAGTCAATATATGCCAAAACAGCATTTTCCATGCATATGAAGGAACTATCCACAACTTAGGAGACATCCCTTCCTCCACTGATGAATAGATGAACCAGCATGGTGTAGTGGTTTGAGTGCTGGACTAGGACTACTAAGGTTTAAATCTGGAGGAGGTGAGGAGGAAGGAAAGGAGCACCTAGAAAACAATTTACTGCAGGTTTCAGATTGTCTATTTTAACATCATTTTTTCTCTACGACCCTCAATGCCCTTTTCAGATATGATAAACACTAATTGAGAAGCTCAGATTTTTTTGTGAAAAACGAATAAGTGTAGTGTCAGAAAGATTAAGCATTAGATTCCCCTTGCTGTAATTTGCACCCTCTCTTAATAACTGTCTAGCAGTGACTTGCGTTCCCACAGCTTGATCCAATGATCCAGCTTGCCCATTCAGTATAAATGAACTGCAGTTTTTATTTGCAATGTAATACATAGGGGGAAAATATATTGTGATGAATAGCAGTCCCACCCATGGCTCTTTACAAAGCAATAGGAATCACATCAACTTTTTGAAAGAATGTAAATGTGATGATTACTTTTAATGTCTTTTAGACTAATCACCAATAAAGGCATCAAGCTCTGCATGCCATCTGAACATTTATGGGTGAAGAAAGCGATTCACCACTTGGACCGAAAAGCAGCTCTTGCAAACCCGAAAAGTACTACAAGTCCAGAGTCTGTTACTAACTAATTTACAATATTCCAATTTCCAAATCAATATAAGTTATGAACTTTTCCATCTATTAAAACCATATATTTACATTAGAGCAGTGGTTCTCAACCTGGGTCCACAGGTGTTTTGGCTTACAACTCTCAGAAATCCCAGCCAGTTTACCAGTTGTTAGGATTTCTGGAAGTTGAAGGCCAAAACATCTGGGGACCCACAGGTTGAGAACCACTGAATTAGAGTCATTTGTTCCTGCCTTTACTATTAATTTGATTATATTGTCTTTATCTATATTTATTGTGGTAACAATATCACTCAATTGTTTCTGCTGGGTGAAATAGCACCGGGACTGTAGTACAGCTGGCTGGGAGTCAGCTGCATTAGATCACTACTGACCGAAAAGTCATGAGTTTGAAGTCGGCCCGGGTCAGAGTGAACTTCCAACCATTGTGTAGCTTGCTGTTGACCTTTGCAGCCCAAAAGACAGTTGCAAGGAAATTTAGGTACTGCTTATGTGGGGAGGCTAATTTAACTAATTTACGATGCCATCAAAATCTCCAGCAACCATCCAAAGAATGAGGAAGTGCTCCATCAGTGTCACAAATGGACAGTGAAGCGATAGCTCCCCTGGTGGCCAGAATACTCTCATGAAGCTGGAATGTTAAATGGCCTCTATGTGTCTGCCTATATAAGTTGTGTGTCTAAGACATTGAATGTTTGTGATGTACATTGTAATCTGCCCTGAGTCCCTTGCAGGGTGAGAAGGGCGGAATATAAATACTGTAAATAAATAAATAAAAAATAAATATACAGCATACAAAATAATGCTATAAAAATGTCCAGCATTGAAATTGCTTTTCCTCCCCAAACCAGTCTTTGAAGAAGAAGAAAAAATCTCAGTCTTTTCCTTCTTCTCAGTCTTTCTGCTCCTGACTATGCCATCATCCCTTCCTTCTTATTTCCTGATCCCTTCTATCATTTCCGAGGTTTGAATTAGACTGGATGACTTCCAAGAGTTAACTTTAATCATGTGAGGTGGGGAAAGAAAGAATTTATTGTTGTTGGTGAAACATTAACCAATCTGTTGTGAAGTAAAATTTCACTTTATCCTCTCCCTTGGATGAAATGCTAGTTCTGTCATATGTGAGCAGTTTGAAGTCATAATAATTTGTTGTTTATTCATTTAATCACTTTTGATTCTTTGTGACTTCATGGACCAGCCCACGCCAGAGCTCCCTGTTGGCCATTGCCACCCCTAGCTCCTTCAGAGTCAAGCCAGACACTTCAAGGATATCACCCATCCATCTTGCCCTTGGTTGGCTCCTCTTTCGTTTTCCTTCCATTTCCCCCAGCATCATTGTCTTCTATAAGCTCATAGATCTTACATTCCAGGTTCCTATTTATTTATTATTTATTTACAGCCTTTATATTCCGGCCTTCTCACCCTGCAGGGGACTCAGGGCGGATTACAGTGTACACATATATGACAAACATTCAATGCCATAGAGGCTATTTAACTTTTTCTGGCCACCAGGGAAGCTGTCGCTTTAATCGTCCATCTGCAACCTTATTTTCCTACTTGACAGATGCAACTGTCTTTCGGGTTGCAAAGGTCGACAACAGGCTACACACAATTGGTTGGAAACCCACTCCAACCCGGGCTGGCTTCGAACTCATGACCTTTTGGTCAGAGTGATCTTAATGCAGCTGACACTCAGCCAGCTATGCCACAATCCCTATGGTGTGCTGATCTTTAGAGCATCGGATTTGTCATTCACCTCCATCACTGTCAGCCGCTAGCCTTACTTTCAGCTTTGAGCTAGTTGCGTCATCACATCTGGAGCTAGTTGAACTTATCCTCTGCTCCTCCCCAGTACTATTTTGACCATATTCTGACCTGGGAGTCCCATCTTCCAATGGCATACCAACATATCTCTGGTTGTACTGATCTATTTAGTTTTCTTGGCAAGAATACTGGGGTAGGTTGCTATTATCTTCCTCAGGAATCGCCTTCATGGTTTCACACGTGGCTTCATTGAGGTATTCAAGCTCCAGTGGCGGGACAAGCCAGCGATCCTTTGCTGGAGAATCCTAATATAGTTGGAGACAAAATAAAGGAAGAGGTGAAATTCTGGAAGTCTCCTTAGAATGTAAAAACTCTCTTAGAAACCTAACGAGGACGTTGAAGCCTCAATTCCAGTGCTCCTCCATTAACTTGCAGATGTATATAAAAACTGACTTATCATAACAATGCTACAGCAACCCCATTCCAAGGAACCTAATGTATACACTTGAAGTTCTCACCTCTTGGTAAACAATATTTAACAATCCCAAAGCTTCTCTTCTCCTGGTTTTTTTTTAAAAAACATGTTTTTATTCACTATGTTGTTTTAATTGATATGTTGTTCTACCTGGTTTTGTAGTGAACCTTTTATTAGAGTCTAGAGGTGGGGGAGAAGGGAAATGAGTGTGGTTGTTTTCAGAGAGATGAGAGAGATTGTACAGGATGGGGAAGATATAAGGGAGGTGAAGTGATATGGCTTATTGGGATTTGTGTGCACATTTAATGCTACAACAATGTAAATAAATATATCTATAAAAATGAAAGCATTTAAAGTTTTTATTGCCGATTATTAAGATTTTCACTTTTAGAGTAAACACACACACAGACACATATGTCCAAAAGATAGCACATTACCAAATCATGGCATCAAGAGGAAGGGGTCATAGCTATCTGGAACCCCAAAGGGCCAGATTCAGCCACACAGCCTGAGATTCCACACCACTGCTATATACATTTGTCAACATAAAGATGCTTTTTCCAGCTCTAGTAATACACTGTGTTATTTTATATGTACGCATACACATATATCCTTGCCCCCTCCCTTGATTTGAGATGTGTTTGGAGGGAATAGGGAACATTTTGTGTGTGCATTTATGCAAAGTTCACATATAAAACAAATAAATGCTTCCTAGAGCAAATTAAACCTGAACTATCCCTGCAAGTCAAAGTGACTAAAAAGAAATAATTGTTCTTTAGCTATATAATAAGACATGACTCACTTGAAAACACAATCATTTATTAGTTAGACATAAGAAGAAAAGAAGACTACATTCCAAATGGATAGGCTCAATTTAAAGAAGCAAGACCATGAGTCTGAAGAATCTGAGGAAGGCCGTTGCAGATAAGATGGCTTGGAGGTCTCTCATTCATGGGGTTACCATATGTTGAAGCCGAAGGCTGTTGATAACAATTATCTCAAGAATGAGCTCCAGAAGATACTATTCTACTTGAAACTTCTATGGAATGAAATTTTCAGCAGTCTGTCTACATGGCTTCAGGAGGTCACTATCCTTTACTGCAGTGGTTCTCAACCTGTGGGCCCCGCAGTGTTTTGGCCTACTACTCCCAGAAATCCCAACCAGTTTTCCAGCTTTGGTAGGCCCAAAGGTTGAGAACCACTGTTTTACTGTGAAGATTCCTCAGCAAAGATCCTCAACTCATTGGAACCAATTCTTTTCTGAATTGCCTACCAAATACTGCAATATTTAGGTCCAGAGTAGCATTGATGTCTGCTATTGTTTGGGTGCATGTATCCAGAAGGATAGATTCAACCAAGGAAGCCAGGCCCCAGAGTCTGCAAGAGCTGAGGACAGTTGTCACGATGAATGAGAAATCTGGAGGTCTCTCGTAGTGACTGCAATTAAAAACAACAATCCAGCCAGACTTCTTCCCAGCTCCATGCAGAGCTGTCCATGGTCCTGGTTCTTTGCCCAAACAATTCCTTTATCTTCCTATCGTCTGCAGACCCTTCTCAGAACAGAATACATTGCCAACATAAGACATTATTTCGAACATTAATAAAAGGCTGTCATTGAGGGGGGGGGGCAGACATACAGAACCTCTGACAATTTACAGATATGTACCCTTTCTCTTTCCCTTCTGCCATCTCAAGTTGACCTACAAGTCAAGCAAATATCGTAACTATTGATTTTAAAGTTATCTCTAACAACAACAAACAACAACATATTACCTTCCTGTTCTCGCAGCTCAAGCTCAAGGAGGGGGAGAGCATAGTTAAAAGAGACAGATAAAATATAATACTATTAAAATGCATATATTAAATACATATAACAAAGACCAACACTAATACTAATATAATGTAGGTTAAAATTCACCATTTAAAATTGACCACATAGAGTAGGATTCCACAACCTTTTTAAACAGAGGGGCCTCCTCAGGTTATAGTTTTTTGGGGGGGGGGGGGGGCAGGAAGACGAATTCTTATGCACAATGCATATATATTATTTGCAGTATATAAAAAAAATGAAAGAGCAATACAATATTTAAAATGAAGAACAATTTTAATCAACATAAATTTACCAGTATTTCAGTGAGAATTGTGGGCCTGCTTTTAGCTGATGAGATACTCAAGTTAATTAGCATTGTTGTTGTTGTGTGCCTTCAAATTGTTTCAGACTTAGGGTAACTCTAGGTCCAAAGTTTAGGGCAGGGGGTCAGTAAATGACCTTGGAGGGCTGCCTCTGGCTCATGGGCCTTAATTCGGTGATCTCGATGTAGAGATCGATCTTCAATTGTACCTTGAATTCTGACAGCAGATTTAACTATTGAATCTCTTCCATCAGAGATTGGTCTTGGTGTTTGCCAGCTATAAGGTGATGTCAGGGTTTAGCATTCTTCTCTCCACCAGCACCCCTCCCCTCAACTCCTATTTCCAAGCTGGTTGCAAATTGGCACCATTACATGATTGAAGAAAGGGGTGACATTGAAGGTACTCAGTTGGATATGTATCCACTATCAATGATAGCACAACTTTAGTGGACCAGTGGGTTAACTAATACTTACATCCCCCAATCCCTCTCCCCGTCCCCAGTTTGTGTAGTGATAGTAAAGAAAGGCAGGCAAAATCTACCATTCCCAGTAACCTTCCTTATTCTTAGCTACAGTGCCTGCTAGGCTTGTGCAATCTGGGTAAACTGCAATCTGTTTTGGTGTCCCGGATTTCAAAGGAGGAGGGGTCTTGATCAAGAGGAGTTTTCAATCTGGGAAACTGAAAGATTCATTTTTATCCAGCCCATTATGGGGGAGGGGGGACTTCCCAGGGTTCCCAGGCTCCCCTTCCCATCTTTTTTCCATTAAGACTTGGATTAAAAGCATCAGAGTTAAGATACCACTCTTTCTGCGATCCTTTCCCTTTTGTCTGTAGAGTAGAGCAGGTTTAATGCTTAGTTAAAGCTGTTTCTACTCTAGAGGACACAGGCACTGCAGGCTCATGCTCTCTCCCTGCAGCACACAGCTTTCCAAGGTATTTTAAAGAGGCTTCTCCACTTTCCAGACAAGGAAGAGTGATCAACCTGGAGCTATCCTACCGTGGGCTTGCTTTAAAAAGTCTCCTCTTTTCTCTTGACCTGCGGAATGGTGCCCCCCCCCCCCATGCTTCAATCTCCTTTCTGATTTGGGTTTAATGCTTAGTCAAAGCTGTTTGTACTCTAGAGGAGACAGGCACTGCAGGCACATGCATGCTCTCTCCCTGCAGCACACAGCTTTCTAAGGCAATTTAAGGAGGCTTCCTCACTTCCCAGGGAAGGAAGAGTGATCAACCTGAAACTATCCTACCCTGAACTTCCTTTAGAAAGCCCTCTCTTTTCTTTTGATTTGCAGGTGCCTTTTCCCCTCACACTTTTTTTTCTAGCAGTTGCCTCCCTCCCACATTCCACTTGTAATCAGTTTTCAGCAGCCACTGTTCTGTTGTGGCTGCAAAAAACAAAAAAAACAAAAACAAAACATGGAGGCCAAGCCCGTGCCATTATGGCCAACCAATTAAGCCAGACCAGCTGGATTAGCCAAAGGGAACCAGCCAAAATGAATCCATGCACAAGCCTAGTGTCTGCAGCCTTTTTGCTCTATTACACAAACTTCATGCACCAGCAGAATATGTGTCATAAAAATCACAGTGCTATACCTTCTCACACACCACCAGGATTCTGTTCCTGTACAGATGTTAATAAGATTTCATTAAAAATAATCTGGGAGTGTATTGCATACTACTCACACAAATCAACCACTCCTAACTCAGTGGAGGTTCCTAAGGGAAAACTGTCCAGTTTATATAACTCAAAGCTGCTTTAATGATTGCGTACTTATGGGGAGTTAGAATTTATAGTCTTTGACACCTACCCTGGGGTCTCTCTTGAAATGATCTGGCTTTTCCTCCTTGAGCTGAGTGTTATAATGTGGCTGTACATGCTCACTTTTGAAAGGTGAAACCAAAAGACACATATTGGTTTCCACTGAGGAGAAAGAACTTTCTTTTGTGCCAAAAATAAAACTAACTTGTGAACATCTTTAGTTATAACCACGTTGTGGCAGGAAAGAGTTTTCACCGAGGGGATAGAACAGAACAGGGTTTTTCCCCCCTTCACTTTAAACCTCTCCCCTCAAACCTGGTGGGCTTTTTCTCAGATTTTCCATCACTCATCTTCACCATTACACTTTAAACGTGTCCAGTGGTCTATATAGATCTGGTGGATAAAGCCTTCAGTCACTTCACCTCTTGATATCCCAAGGATAGCATTAACCATGAGACCCTATGTGGCAGCTATCCTGGCCATTGTTTTCCTGGACAGCTTCGGTGTGCACATTGTAAGAGGTATGTTGTGTGTGAGTTTTCCAATTTGATGTTAACATACAAACTGCTCTTCCTTGTTTATGATAAAATCCATGCAGCACTTCTATTGCTAGTGATAAAGTTGTTTTCAGTGGTGTGACCTTTTTCTAGTGATTGCTAATGTAAGATACAAAACCCTGTTTCATGAATGATGCTCAAGTGGAATGGACAGGGTAGAAACAAACCATATTTTTCTTTCTTGCATCCCTGAGAAGACAGAATTTGCAAAACTATCATTACTCTTATTGGAACTGCTGTTGAGACTGGTAGGGAATCAGAGAGGTGCAGTAGCTTGGGCGCTGGACTAGGGTTGTATCAGCACTGTGGAAATAATGAAGTTGGATATCACTTTAACTGCCTTGGCTCAGTACGAGAGAATAATGAGAGATGTAGTTTTATAAGGTCTTTGGATTTCTCTGACAGAGTGCTGGTGCCACACAAAACTACAAATCCTGGGAATTCAAAGCATTGAGTCATGATAGTAAAAAATTCATCTGGCTTGTTCTATAGGAACAAGGAAAATCCCTCATTATATATTTAGTTGTAACCCTCATGGTCCACGTGTAAATGCAGCTTCCTTAGCACATAGCAGAATCTTGTGTCTGCATTGGAAACAATGGCATTGATTCTTACAATTCCATGAGTGAAATCATTTTAATCCCCATTTGAAATAGGAAAAAGTAACACTGAATGATCACAAGGCATATAGCGAATCCAACAGAACATAATCCGGTTAAGGTTTTGCTCTCCTCCTCCTTGTTTGCTTCTTATTTGTTTGGGAAGGATTTCTATTGTTATAAGCTTTCAAATATATTGATTTTGATTTCAACTTGTCTAGGGCAAACTATAATAGATTGCTTCATATAAAATAGCCAACTTTCTAGAAATTAAAAGGCCTTATATTTTGTCTTTGAATAATAGGCCTTTAGGGTCATCATAAGTCAGAAGCGACTTGATTAAACACAATAACAAATTGTTCTTCCACCATGTTATTGAAGGCTTTCATGGCTGTAGTCTCTAGGTTGCTGTGAGTTTTCTGGGCTGTATGGCCATGTTCCAGAAGCTTTCCAGAGTTTTCTGGGCTATATCACCATATTTCCAGAATGCTTCTGGAACATGGCCATACATCCCGGAAAACTCATAGCAACCCAATGTTCTCTTAGATCACAGCTCTCCGAATCGGATTCTGGGAGTTGTAGTCCAGAACACTTTGTCTAGCATTGCAAAGCCTAATATTGTTTGTTATTTTTCTTGAGCATTTAACTAAAGAGTCAACGAGTGGGTGAAAGATAAATTCTATGGCTGACATTTCATTAGCACTTGGGAAGGCTGCCAAAGAATACCAGGTGAGCTATATTTCAAAGGAAGGAAATGGCAAGCTACCTCCAAATATTCCTTTTCTGGGCCCCCTTGAACACTGCTGTATAAAATCTAGATTATCTGCTTTGAACAGGATTATATGGCAGTGTAAACTCATATAATGCAGTTCAAAGCAGATAATTTGCATTACCTGTTTTGATAATCTGGATTATATGCCAGTATAGAAGGGTCTTAAGGAAGCCCCATGAATTTCATGGGGTCACCATAATGAAAACATGACTTGAAGCGACATACATACCTACACATAGAGAACAACAGAGTATATATACACTTGAGTAAACATACTGGCACTTTCTCTTTCAGCTAGGAGTATCCACATAGAGGGTCCCAGGAACATTATGAGAACTAGCAATTGTGAAATGCCATGTCCCCTGTAGCTATAGTAAACTTTCAAGCAAATATAGCTGCATCTCTCCTTGCATCTCAATAAGTAATATGAGTAATTGTTTTATTTCACTATAAACTAAATACTCTTCAGCAATGAAATCTACATGTATATGGTAGGTAATGGAGCTATATCAAAAATGCTTTAACAGATAACATGAGCAGGCATGTATGTGTTCTTGCCTCCAACTATTGTGACTTACAGGTTTACTAGAGGCATTGGATTTATTAATTCAATTTATATCTCACTTTTTCCCAAGATGAAATTCAAAGTAGGGAACCACTATGAGAAGAGACGTAAAGTTAAACATTTTCCCTGGCATTAGGATAGTCATGTCTGACTCTGGTGGGGGATTCTCATCTCCATTTCTAAGCCGAAAAGTCGGTGTTGTCCATAGACACTTTCAAGGTCATGTGGTCAGCATGACTTCATGGAGCGCCGTTACCTTCCACCAAGGTGGTACCTATTGCTCTACTCACATTTGCATGTTTTCAAACTGCTAGGTTGGCAGAAGCTGGGCCTAACAGCAGGAGTTCACCCTGCTTCCCAAATTCAAACCGCCAGCCTTTGGTCAGCAAGTTCAGCAGCTCTTTCCACAAGACCACAAGTCTTGTGGAAAGAGAATATGAAGTGAATTAGCCTTTGCTTGGATCCAAAAGAGTAATTCTTATAGGCTTTTGTAACAGACTGCTTCTATTTTATCTTTCTTTTAGAAACCAAGGCATCTCAGACAATGGCACTCAGCGCCTGCATCTCATTGCAGTCAACAGAAATAAACATCAAAAGAATTGCTGATTATGTAGAGCAAACCAGTCCAGTCAAAGCTGTGATGTGAGTAGTAACTGTATAGTAGTAATCTTTGATAGAAAAGTAGTCAATAGGTCTGGAAAATGAATGCTTCACCCCACCAGCAAAAATGAACACAGTCTCATATGCACATGTGTGTACAATTGCAAATGTACTTTCAAATCAAAATTAGTTCACACACAACTTGCTCAGTAGAGAGGAGAGAAGGAATCTTGCCCTTTTTAGTAGCCTCTGCCTCACTAGTAACTCTTGACATCTTGACCATGTTCTGATGTTGATTGGCCATGTATCCTTGTTTTCATCTGTGAAATTTGGAACATATTTATTTGGGTGCTTTTCTGCATAAATTATGCTAGTATGGTGCCCGCACATTAGTGGAGGTAAAGGTTTCCCCCTGACATTAAGTCCAGTCGTGTACGACTCTGGGGGTTGGTGCTCATCTCCATTTCTAAGCCAAAGAGCTGGCATTGTCCATATGACACCTCCAAGGTCATGTTGCCAGCATGACTACATGGAGCACCGTTACCTTCCTGCCAGAATGTGATCTACTCACATTTGCATGTTTTCAGACTGCTAGGTTGGCAGAAGCTGGGGCTGACAGCAGAAGCTCACGTTGCTCCCTGGATTAGAACCTGCAACCTTTTGGTCAACAAGCTGAGCAGCTCAGTGGTTTAACCCACTGCACCACTGGGGGCTCCTTATGAGACCCATAATTCCCAAGACACATGGGACTGTTGAAGCCCTTTGTGCTGCAAAAGCAGTCTCCTATTGCCTTAACTGAATATTTATTTAGTACAGCATTTCATTTCTCTCAGTGGCTATTTCTGGCCCCTTTGGGAAGTTTATAGCCAGACCATGAGAGGAACAGCTTTCCTTTGTATCTGGTAAGCAGGATACAACCATGGGCTCATTTTATAGTCTTGATCTCCTTATGTAGACTATGGTCTCTTATCTGTCATCTCTCTCTTTGGTGAATTACCTGAGAGTCACAGGCCCCATCTACACTGCCATATAATGCAGCTTCAGGATGCAGTTTAACTGCATTGAACTGGATTATATGGGTCTCCGCTGCTATATTATGCAATTCAATTCACCTAAACAACATTCTGAAAATGCATTATATGCCAGTGTAGATGAGCCTATAACTCTCAGGTAAAGGATTGTGATCATATGATAAATTTCATATTATAATTCTAGCTTTCACATGCATTTACTCATTTCAGATATGGAGCCCCAGTGGCACAATGGGTTAAACCTTTGTGCCAGCAGGGCTGCTGACTGAAAGGGCAGTGGTTTGAATCGGGGAGAGGGGTGAGCTCCCATCTGTCAGCTCCAGCTTCTCATGCGGGGACATGAGAGAAGCCTCCCACAGGATGGTAAAACACCCTGGCATCCCCTGGACAATGTCTTTGCAGACAGCCAATTCTCTCACATCAACCCCCCCCCCCACCCCTCATTTCAGATCAAAGTGGCATGGCAAGCAGCGTTCAGTACCTTTGTTTTATCTGCTATACATATCTGGTGCCAGGAAAGCCTTAAAATACTGTTTGTTTTGTATCTCACAATGAAAACAGGAAACAAGCCTCATTTTATTTGAAGAAAATTAATTGATGTGTCTTTTATTGTTCCGTAGACTCATCACCAGAAGTGGGGTCAAGATCTGTGTGCCTCACAATCTTCCATGGGTGAAGAAGACTGTCCAAAAACTGAACCAAAAAAAGATTAGAAAACAGAAAAAAATTACAATCACACCTAGAGCGGGAACCAGCTAAGCTGCATCATGATTATCTAAACTGCAACAAACCTGCTCATTGGAGGCTGCTGATAACCTCTTCCAATTACTAGCTGGAAATAAAATGTCTAAAAATAATGTAATTTCACTGGAATCTAATTATGTATAAAGGCAAATCAGACTGAACAATGGCTGCTTACTGTTTTTGAAGTCTACACTGCTATTGGTTTTCTTTATTTCTATTTCGGATAGGAAGCCAGCTTTTTCAATGTTTTCTCTTACATCTGTATGAAGACTCCTGGACAGTATTTATTGACAGATTTCCTTTTGGGTTGTTGTGAGCTTTCCGGGCTGTATGGCCATCTTCCAGAAACATTCTCTCCTCAAGTTTCACCTGCATCTATGGCAGGCATCTTCAGAGGTTGTGAAGTCTGTTGGAAACAAGGAAAATGAGGTTTATATATCTGTGGAATGTCCAAGGTGGGACATTCCTTTTCACTTTATGATTTTTTTATATCTTTAATCCCTGATATAATACGTCTTTTCTATCAACTGTCAGATTTGTTAAGGTCCTTAAGAAAGCAATGGCATGTATGGGAACACATTCTTAAATTTAGGGCACCAGGCAGAAGAGACAAAGTAGCCCAAGAAACCACAAGACTTTTGAATTCAGAGAATGCTACAACAATCCTTTCAAAGAATATAACTATCAAAGTCCATGGAAACAGCTTTATATTTATATAAACACAACATTATTATTCATTGGTGGTTTTCCTACTTAGCTGCCAAGATCAGATGGGACCTGGTGCCTTTATGATATTTTGGCAATGCCACTGTTTGATAGAAGACCACAAAAGACATTTCATAGATGTGTTATTACAATAAAGTTTCGTTTATCCAGCGTTCGCTCATGCAATGTTCTGTATTATTCAATGCAGTCTGCCCCCCGCCTGGATCCACAGCTGTTTCAATACATTGTAATGTATTGGTACTAAATTCGTAAATACAGTAATTATTACATAATGTTACCATGTATTAAATAGATGACACTGTGAGGATATTTAAATCAAGCAGTGTAATTCTTTTGAGTAAGGAAAACTAAATAAAAGGAAGGTCATTATTGCTGTGAATGTGAATGAAGAATTAAATTGATATTAATTGGCTAATATTAATTAAAATTGTAAACTTTTACATTTAGTTGTTGGCACTTAGTTTTTCTTTTTACAAAGAAATGCTCCATTGTTTTACATGTAGAATTATAATTTATCTCTTGCTCAGCCCCTACTGAAATGAAGGACATGCTTCTCCAGAATATACTTGCCATGATTCCTAGTCATTATTTGGATTAGAAAAAGGGGCACGGGGTGGCCAGTTCTGCTCCTTTTTCAAGACTATACTATTCTCACATCACACAGTTACACTTGCTTTCTACACAAACAGAGAAGTGGGCTTTACAGATATTGCAATACTTTCACTGCATTAGCCCTACTTAAAAACAGAATGATACTAAGAGACAAGTCTATTAAATCTAGAATGCAGCTATATTAGGGTTGTGCATGGAACCATTTTCCTTTGTTTCATTCATTCTTTCATTACTTTCATTACCTTTGGGAGCACATGATGGGAAGGCCCCTCCTGGTTCAAAAATCAGTTCGACACAAAAGCAAGTAGGAGCCAGTCTTGGCTCCTCGCCTGCTTTTTGTGAGCAGCCTCCTTGCCTTGGAAAGAGTGCATATATGGTATGCTTGCCCACAGTCAAGTGCCTCCTCTGGAGTAAATTTGCCTCCTTGCCTTGGAAACTGCATGTGGAGGCTCAGAAAGCGTGAATGCCTGCCTGCCACTGAGCACCTCCTTTAGAGTAAGAAACAGGTAAGAAGCTTCCTTAAAGTGCGTACCTGCCTGCAGTTGAGTGCCTCTCCTCTAGAGTAGAGCTTAAATGCCTAAAATGCTGGGAAGGGGAGCCTGGGAAGCCCCCCCCCCCATCCCATAACAGTGCAATAGAAAATGGATCTTTCGGCACCCAGAGCAAAAACATCTATATGACTTCGGAGGCTCCCAAAAAAATGGATCAGGGTCCCTACCAAAAGCCAGGATGAAACGGGTCAAGGTTTATCCCAAATCCACAACCCTAATCTATACTGTAGAATTGATGCTTTTTAATACCACTTTAACTGCCATGGCTTGATGCTATGGAATTCTGGGAGATGCAATTGGATAAAGTACCAGTTGTCTTTGGCAAAAAAGACTAAAGACCTTGTAAAACTACAAGCATCATTTTAATACAAAAAATGCCATTAAATTAAGCTATTGTATACAATGGGACTTTCACATCCACCCATCCTGGATCTAAACCCCAACAGATACTGATAGCCCACTGTATGGGTCTTTGTAACACATACACATACATGCCCCCCAAGACCCTTTTCTTTTCATGATCCCAGGCAAATCTTGTTTCTAGAATCCTCTCTTCCATCCCCAATCTTTGGTTTTCACCAACATTCATTCAGATTCCCATGGCCACTGACCACATTTCATCTTTACATGGCTGTTTGGAGAGTGAAGGAACAATTGGTAGAGATATACTCATTCAGCTAGAAACAATGGATGGAAACATATTCACACATCTAGGAATAATGGATGGAGATATACCCACTCAACTAAGCTAACAATATATTTTCTAATTTGACAAAAATGGATTATAACAAGAATGAAAATTGGTGATAGGATAGCTGGGAAGATGTGGAATAATTTCCTTCCTCAGGTTCTTATTGTCAAACTTGCCATATCCATCTAGCTTAATCCTAGACAAAGTCTGAAAATCATTATTCGCTGGCAGGAGCACATGTTGGCTGGAGTGTAACAGAAGTTATACTCACTGGAGGGGGTGGGCCTCAAAAATATAACTTCTCTGAGGCTGGATCTACCTTGCCATATAATGCCATTTCAGAATGCATATGATCTAGTTCAAAGCAGTTAAAGTACATTCTGAAATGGCATTATTTGGCAGTGTAGATCCAGCCTCAGTTCTGATCCTCAGTTTTGATCTTCAGTTCTGATCCTGGGATATAGGGCCTGTTGGGAAGGGTCCTAAGTCAGTTGTATAAAGATACTCATTAGTGGCCTCTTCCACACAGCTGTATAAAATCCAGATTGAACTGGATTATATGGCAGTGTGGACTCAGACAACCCAGTTCAAAGCAGATATTGTGGATTATCTGCCATGGTATTATGGGTTATATGGCTGTGTGGAAGGGCTCATAGTCTTCTCTAGTCTTGGACTGCCAGGCGAAAGTGCTGGCACATGCCTTGCTAATGCTGCAGTGCACACCAGTTTCATCCACTTCCAAACCAGTTGAGCTGATCTTACAGAAGCTCCTTCTTTTAAGGAAGGAGGGAAATAGACTCGGGTTAAGACATTAAGACATGCCAGATGCCAAAGCCCGGATACACTCTTGGAATATCATACCTTGAAGGCAAGTGCACATTCTGGCGCCTGTGTGAGGCTAGTTCAGCCTGAACCAGGAATTAGTCAACCAGCCAAGAAGTGATTTTGTGCTCAGTGTGTCCTGGTCTATCCCTCATTCACATCACTTCTGCATGTGATCAATCATAACTCCATTCTAGACGATTTATTCTGTAATTTAAAAGGAAAATATTGACATTTATTTTTACACTTGGCTTCTTATAACATATAATATTATTTACCTTTGCTTCATGTATGCATTTTGTAAATTTTGTAAATTTTTCTGCTTACAGTGTGTGTAAGGAGGATTATTTTCAGGATGAAGAATTATAATAATACATCTCTTCTTGTTTGCAGCAAGCCTATGTGTTATTCTGGATGAAGTCTAACCAATAATCTGATGAGCCTCATTTGGGAGTATTTCTTTCCTTTCTATTACTTTTCAAGACACCATGTGGACAGTATAACTTTCAACATGATGTCTCTACTCTATTTTCTCTCCCACAGCTCTTTGAAACATCCCCAAAGCTTCCATTAATTTTATGTGTTTTTGGTTGGACACATACAAGTGTTACCATAATGTGGAATTAGAAATGTTCTTGTTTCAAATATATTATTCTCTGCAATGTTTGAATTCAGAATTACATCACACAAAATGAAGAAGCACGGAATCGGAAATTGCACTTTACTTTGAAATGTGAATTATGCAACTTTTAAAAGTTAAGGGGCATTTACACTGTAGAATTAATGCAGTTTGACATTACTTGAATTGCTGTAGCTTGCTGCTCTGACATCCTGGAATTTGTAGCCTAGTGGGACACCAGCACTCTTGGATAGGAAAGCCTAAATGCATTATTTATTGGATTGCTGTGAGTTTTCCAGGCTGTATGGCCATGTTCCATGTTTCTGGAACATGGCCATGCAGCCCAGAAAACCCACAGCAACCCAGTGATTCCAGTCATGAAAGCCTTTGACAATGTATTATTTACTTACTTTTTATTTATTATTTATTTACTTTTTATTTTTATCCCACCTTTTTCTCTCAATATACAGACTCAAGGAAGTTAAAAATAAATATATAATTAAATGTCAACACACTAGAATGTAAAGATACTAAATATATATGCAAACATTTAAAAAAATAAACCATTTGTGTCATTAAAATGATTAAACACTACAATATTAAAATGTCTTAAAACTCCACATCCACCCCAAAATTCCAATCACATCATCTCCAGTAGCCTGCCTTTCATGAATCCATATATGCCTAATGGCAGAGGAACATGTTCCCCAGCCTACGAAAAGCAATTATGGGGAGGGAATTTTGGAGTTTGAGATCATTCACTAAAAAGGCCCCTTCCCTTGGTTCCCACTAAATGAGTTTGAAAGGGTGATGGGACAGAGAGAAGGCCCTCTCCACATGATCAAGGGTTTTTTAAAAAGAGAGATATGCTCCTTCGGAGCACCTGGATGATATAGGTCCTTTTAAAACTGCCCCACAATACTATAACTCCCATGATTTGAGTCATAGTAGTATCGAACTGCATTAATTCTACAGTGTAGATGCACTTGTACATGCCCTGAATTGCCCATCTCACTGAGTGTGTGAGTGACTGACAATGCAACCTCACCACTTGACAACTGCTTTTCCTATGAGTCTATAGCATTGAGCCTGCATAGTTAAACTGGTGCCAAACAGCTTGAATTTTACAGTGTACACACACCTCAAAAGGTCTCCCAGATCTGGCATTGCTCATCACACAGTGGTCCATCTGAAACTTCTGGCAAGGACTCAAGTAGGGCACAGCTTCACCTCACTGTTGCTTCTCAACTATTAGTATTCTGTGGCATGTCTTTTCGCAGGTTACAAAAAATAGAAGCAATGTTTTATGTATGGTTTTTCTTTTTTCATGGGAACCTTGCACACCTAACTCCTATAAAAGTGGGGACATACTGTAGTGCCAAAGGAAATGTGGGCACACATGCTATAAACGTTAAACAAAGTTACTATCTTATAAAATGAACAAGAGGCATGTTGGATTTGGACAGGCAAAAGAAGATGAACGGTGGGGACAGGGTTTTATTCATGTCAAGAGCGATTTGAGAAACTGCAAGTCATTTCTGGTGTGAGAGAATTTCTCCGCCTGCAAGGATGTTGCCCAGGGGATGCCCGGATGTTTGATGTTTTACCATCCTTGTTCGAAGCTTCTCTCATCTCCCTGCATAGGGAGCTGGAGCTGACAGATGGAGCTCAACCTGCTCTCCCCAGATTTGAACCACTGACCTGTCGGTCATCAGTCCTGCTGGCACAAGTGTTTAGCTCATTGCACCACTGGGGGCTCCTGGGGACATGAGTGAGAAGACAACATTGGGAAGCATTCCTAAGATTGAAGGGGTAGGGACTTTAGATCAAAAGCCATTGGTCCTGGGAACTGTAAAACACCCGTTGCACTTTGCCTGCCTGTTCTTTTCCTGCTCTTTCTTCTTCCTTTTGCATTTTGTTTTGTACAATTAATGCTTAAGCTCTTGAGTGCATTAGTAATGCTTCACTGCGGTAACCGGGCTTTGCACCGCCCCCCCCCCCCCCAAGAAAGATTGAGAATGTCCTTGGTGTACAATGCACATGAGCTCCTTTACTGGAAAAGGATCCTTCAGTTAATATTTTGAGCTGAGCAATGATTGTTAGGTGTTCTTTGCTTGGAAGTGAGAGACTGAGAAGCCATATATGGGCAAACAAGCAGGCCTATGACTGCAAAATGTGTCCTGAAAAGGGACTCCAAAGTGCAAATGGCTAGTGGTTAAGCCACCCCAGGAAGAGAAGACTCTAATTTTGTGCCATTGAATCACACTGATCATGGGAAGCAATAGACACTCCAGGAAATGGGACAATTATTTGCATCACATGAATTAAATATCTTCTTGCTCCTCTGGAATCAAGAGTACAGAAGCAAGCCTTTTCTCAACCATGATTTCTCCACCATGATCAGGTTTTGGTCGCTTAAAATAAAGGGGCAAAGAGAGTTCTTTGGCCACAAGGGGGCATCGAGTTACTTAGTTACCAAGTATAAAAGAATCTCAACTAGATTGTTTTAGTTTAGCTCACATTACATTAAAGCACTAACAATGTGCCTCTGTGCATTTCCTTCTAAGGTCAATGGGTTTCTTTACTTTACAAAGACAAAGACAAACAAACAAATAAATAAAAAATCTTTATTTATACCCTGCCACCGTCTCCCAAAAAAGACTCGGGGCCACATAAAAGACAGGTAAAATCACATCAACATATTAGACAAAGGCATTTTCTTTATCATGGAGACACAGACAGGCCTGTCATGAATACACCGACACTACAAAATTCCTGTGGTTTTATACCACATTAGCTTACAGGTGCTAACCAATGAAAATCTGGAATTGGCAGTTTAGTGAAGTCCTTAGAACTGTCGATTGGAAATTTTTAAGAATACTAGTACATATAATGCCATATGTACTTGTGTATAAGTCAAACTCATGTATAAGTTGAGGACAGGTATGGAGGCCAAAATTATGGATTTTACTTTGACTTGTGTCTCGTTTTTAGAGAGATAAATAACAACAACAAGAAGTGGGAGGGATAAGAGGTTCTGCCTCCATGCTGGGTTCATATTCCAGTATTGACTCATGTATAAGTCTACAGATTTTGGAGGGTATTTTTGACATTTTTAAAATTTATGCACAAGTGCAATTATAATTTTATTGTCAAAATGTCACCTTTTTATTGAGATGGATATTTTATGAATTGGTTCCTCTCTGTGATTTAGCTCAGTTTGTTTCACTTCACATTTACTGTTTTGTTGTTCCTGTTTATTCATCTTCTTGAAGTCGAATAAGGCTTGATCCAGAATAAGTAATGGTTAGAGTATGATTACTGAATTTGCCAAGACTTCATTTAATAATGACAGGTCTCGTGGATTACAATGGGTCCACTCTAAAGAAGACCAATTTTGGATCCAACCTATAATGTTAAAAGTGCCCAACTGGCATACCTGCATACATTAGTATACCATGCTGGCAGCACAGTAAGAATGTCTCCCCAGTTAAATCTCATTCCTTGTATTAAAGCATGCGTGACAAACCCTAATATTCTAGTACACATGACTAGCACCACCTAGAGCAGATTATTTTATGTTAATGGCCATCTTATCTTGAGGGATCTTTCAGGACTGCAAGCTGAAGGCAGGCTGAGCTGAAATCAGCATTGGACAGAGTCAGAACAAACCAGAAAAAGACTGCTAATCTTGCTTTGGTCCTCTCTCTTTTACTTTATAACACACCACTGTGGAAAGGGCTTGTCATTCTTGCAAAGGTCTGAGGAGAAGTCTTTTTACAGAAATCTTTTGGATTCAGTGTAAGGGTCAAGTGAAATCAGGCCAAGGGGTGCATGCAGTTTGATAACCAAAGGTTGCCCACTTCTGATCTAAAGTGTTTGAGATTCCAGAATGTTAGAGAAACCCCAGGCTATTCACACACCCCCCCTCAATCCACTTTCCCAAGGAAATCTCTTGTTTCAGAGATGATCACAGATCATACCATCATAGAGTTAGGCCCCATCTACACTGCCATATAAAATCCAGATTTTCTGGTTTCTATTTAGACTCATATAATCCAGTTGAAAGTAGTTCAGAAGGGGCTGTGGTAGCACAGCAGGTTAAACTCCTAGATGCAGGAAATCTGCTGACCAGAGGGTTAGCAGTTCGAAGCTGCGAGTCGGGGCGAGCTCTTGTCGTTGGCCCCAGCTTCTGCCAACCTAGCAGTTTGAAGGCATGCAATGCGAGTAGTTCAATAGCTACCACATTATTTGCTTGGAATTTGCTTGGAACTCCCATATAATCCAGTTCAAATCAGATCATCTGGATTGTATATGACAGTGTAGATGTGGTGTACAAAGCCATATATTACAGTTCAATGCAGTTAACATGCAGTGTAGCTGTGGCTGGACAGCCAACATGCTCCAGTGATTTGAGTATAGGAGTTTGGAGATGATAACGAGGATGATAAAGGTATGGAAAATAATATATATGAAGAAAATTTGGAGTTGGCATGTTCAGTTTGGACCTGATGCCCCTCCTTCGGGTTTGCTTGTTCTAGAAAAAAAACAGACAGCACATGATTTAGCAGAGAGCCTGTGCTGTTCAGTTTGACACAAGGTGCATCCACACTGCAGAATTAATGCAATTTGACACCACTTTAACCATTATTGGTCAATGCTGTGGAAACATGGGAGCTGTAATTTTACAAGGTCTTTCGTCTTTTCTGCCAGAGTGAAAAGTTCCACAAATTCATAGTATTGGACAATAGCAGTTAAACTGGTGCCAAATTGCATTAATTCTACAGGGCAGACACATTCATAATTTTTAAATACAGTACTAACTGCAGCCCCTTCCACACTGCCATATAATCCACATCACAGCAAATAACCCACACTATCCATTTTTAACTGGATTATATAAGTCTATATATCAGTTCAAAGCAGGCAATCTGGATTTTATATGGCAGTGTAGAAGGGGCCTTCATGTGATCTACCAGCAGTATCATCCAGCCAACACTTTTCTATCATTTCAATAAAGACACAATGAGAGCCTGTGCCATAATTCTTATTTGAGACTAGGTTGTCTCATCTAAATTGGCATGAAAAAGCATACCACATAAATAAGGAAGGGACGGTAAGGACTGTAATTGTAGATTTGCCTGTGTCACACTGTGAACTGCTTTGTATTACTCAGCAATGTGTTTCATATGGGATTGACATATGTTGCTGTTGTCTGATATAAGATTAGCCTAAAGTGAATCTGTTAACAGGTTTTTCTGAGGCTAAAACTGTGTGACTTGCTAATTGTCATCCACTGGGTTTTTCATGGCAGGGTGAGGATTTGAACCCTGTTCTCCAAAGACTTAGGGTGCATATGCACTACAAATTTAATGCAGTTTGACACCACTTTATCTGCCATGGCTCAATGCTATGGAATCATGGAAGTTGTAGCCTTCTTTGCCAAAGAGTGCTGCATTAATTCTACAATGCAGATTAATTCCACAATGTTCCATAGTCCAACACTTAAACCTCCCCAAAGGTTCTCAACCTGTGGGTCCCCATTTGTTTTGGCCTACAACTCTCAGAAATCCTCACAGGTTTACCAGCTGTTAGGATTTCTGGAAGTTGAAGGCCAAAACATCTGGGGACTCACAGGTTGAGAACCACCTAACCCATGAGCTGGCTCCCCACATTCCATACTGCCCCCAAAGTCTCCACATGTCTAGTGATTCAGTACATTGAAATCAGAGTTGGGAGTAGTTGTCTTTTGACATACAACTCCCAGAATTCTTCACCTGATGGGAGGGATTCTGAGGACGGGAGTCAAAAAGTAAGACATCCAAGCTCTGATTGCAAGTGGAAGCATCTCCATGTGTAGACTGTCTACTGATTTGCCATGGCTGCAGCAGATCACAAAGCATCCACTGAGACCATTTAGGTTTTGTGGCTAGGTATGCAGCTATTGCTTTATATTAGTAGCTCTTGTCTTTGAATGCTGTGCCTGCTGGCTGTGACCTGGTGACACCACTTCTGTGCATTCCCATGACACTTCGGTAGTGGCAGTCAGCTGGAAGGTGAATCACCTTGGCAATAATATTACAATGACATAGGAGCATCTAACAAAAAGAGCTTCAGTTTTTCCTTTCTTGGATTCCTTTTTTGTTTTGTGTGTGCCAATTTCTTTTTAAGATCTAATGGGCTGGGCTGTTATGGACCTGAATGTAAAACAATGTAATTGACAGCTTTTCATTCCAATCAGATGCACTCTGGCATTAGATCTGTTTAAACAGGCATCTGTCTAATAGGATTTAGTTGATAGGTCACAACGGTAGCAGACCCTTGCAGTATCTTAGGAAAGTAGCTCTTAACTCTTCCACTGTTATTGTGTCTAGACAACAATACAGTCCTCTTCCTGCTGCATCAGCCCCTTTCCCTGGACTGCAGTCCTTTTGCATCACCTCCCCTGCTGGTGCAGCAAAGCTAAATATAGCCCCTGCAGAGTAGATCGTTTGCTATATATAGAGCTCCACAAATCAGAGTTCAGCATATAACTCTGTCAAACTATTAACAATTCCATGATTCGGGTCTCTGAGCAATCCAGTGACATGTCACCAAAGAAGAAGAAGAAAGCTAATGTTCTTTTGCATTCGTATAGGCACCAATTATATGGAAGGACATGCTTTGGTCCAGATTCTGCTCTTTCCTCACTTCTATTTCCAGTAATGATCACATGCAGTCTCAAAATGAGTTGGAAGAATCCTGTAGAACTTTTCCCCAAGGTAAGGAGAATCCCACTTTCACAGCACTTGAGATGGTTTGTCAAGCTGCCAGAACTTCCAGACCTGGCTGCACTGAACACAGAAAGACAACCCATAAAATACACTTGTTGAGATAAATTTCATGTGCATAATGCATCGTGTAATTCTCACTTGATAGGGTGATGGAAAGTACAATGAAGTGCTTCTTTTGCAGATATGATTTCTAAAAATGAAATAGAGAAACCTACAAAGGATAAAGAGAAATCAGGTGATTATGGATGTTGTTTAGATGGACAAGTCAAATCCATTTCCAGCAGATACAAAGACATCTGGTAATTTTGAGTTGTCTTATGGACACATTTCTAAAACTTCACATTTTATATGATTATGAACACTTTTCAACATTTGGTGAACTTTTCAAAAACAAACCAAAACTAATGTTTACACCAGCGTTTCTCAACCTGGGGGTTGGGACCCCAGGATGTCGTGAGGGGGGTCATCATCAGAAGATCATCCAAAAACACAGTATTTTATGTTAGTCATTGGAGTTCTGTGTGGGAAGTCTGGCCCAATTCTATTGTTGTGGAGTTCAGAATGCTCTTTGATTGTAGGTGAACTAAAAATTCCAGCAACTACAACTCCCAAATGTCAAGGTCTATTTTCCCCAAACTCCAGCAGTGGACATATTGAGTCTTCATGCCAAGTTTGGTCCAGATCCATAGTTGTTTGAGTCCACAGTGCTCCCTGGATATAGGCGAACTACCACTTCCAAACTCAAGGTCAATGCCCAGCAAACCCTTCCAGTGTTTTCTGTTGTCCGTGGCCAAGTTTGTGCCATGTTTGGTTATATTCCATCACTGGTGGAGTTCAGAATGCTCTTTGATTGTAGGTTAATTATAAATCCCAGCAACCACAACTCCCGAATGACAAAATCTATCCCCCCCCCCCCCCCACAACCCCACCAGTATTCAAATTTGGGCGAATCGGGTATTTGTGCCAAATTTGGTCCAGTGAATGAAAATACATCCAGCATATCAGATATTTACATTACTCTTCATAACAGTAGCAAAATTACCATTATTAAGTAGCAACAAAAATAATTTTATCGTTGGGGATCACCACAACATGAGGAGCTGTATTAAGTGGTCGTGGCATTAGAAAAGATGAGAATCACTGGTTTACACCATGTGCACTTACCAAATTCAGTAGGCACAGCTATTCCCAGCATGCAGATGACCTATTGTACTTCTCTGTAATGAAGCTGATAAAGGAACAAAGCCTTTGAGAAAAAAGAAGTGGAAAACAAAATTCCCAGATTCTAAATAATTAAATACACAAGGTGGATACATGAATTTTCAAGCTGTGGATGGTTGACTTCATGGATGTAGAATTCATGGATATGGAGGGCGGACCGTACACATGTCTAAATGTGTTTAATTACAGAATATTCATTTTAAAATGCATCTGATACTTTTTGAGCAAAGAACCATGTCATGATATTTGGAGAAATGCAAAATATTATGAATAGCCATGTTTTGATCTGTAGGGATTTGTGGTCCTGATCATTTGTACTAGGATTTGCAAAGATCAGGTTCTTCATCAACTCTAGAAAGTTTAGAATGTATAAGGATACAGTCTTACTTACTTGTAAGCAAACTTCACAGAATTTAATGGGACTTTTTTGTGAATAGAGACATATAGGACTGCACTGTTTCCAAGGGTCATCTGTGAGGATGAATGGGGAAAATAATCCAAATGAAAATCATGTGCATGGCATTTAAAATGGGATACAAAGGTCAATCCAGATTAAGGCTATTGTGAAAAAGAGGTCGGGCAGCTTTTTAGCAGAAAAACCCCTCTCTCTGCATGGTCAGTATTAATGGGCAACATAACCGTTCCGAAATAATATGAAGATATTTTCTGCATTAACAGAGTGAATGTGGACTTTTAGCAATTTGAATGAATCTTGGATGTTTTTCAAATGATTTTATTTTGTTGTAAAGGCATGTTTTCAGTTTATTTTGTTGCACTTCTGTAACTTTCATTTTATTTAAATTGCCATTTAATGCATATATGCATATATAAGATACAGAAGATAATTTAAATAAAATGAAAGCAACTCAAGTGCAATAAAACACAGCCTGAAAACTCAGCTTTAATAACAAAATCAGAAACCATTAAAATGACTAGCATTTTGTCAACCAGACTAAAGTATTTCAGAGTTTAAAATGCATGACAGGTTTGAAATCCAGTTGCCTTTGATGTAACCTTCTTTGATGTAACGTCCATTAATGATTTTTCGGCATACAACCACTGGTAGAGAATTTCATTATTTGATATTTATATGGCTGCAGTGGCCAGTGAGTCTCATGCGCAGCCATGGATTCTAGGGTGTTGATATTGCCATATGAAGTATGTAAGGTATTTATGATAATAGTAGCTCTCTTATTTTTCTGGACGCCGGCTAGCTGAATTAGTCTGTTGCTGCTGAAACACTGGGGGCAAGTTTTATCTCAAATATTGTATATATTTATTGTGGCACAATATTATTTTATGTTCTAATAAAAGTTTAGAAATTCTTGGATAATGCCTCAACCAGTATGGCAACAGGCCATGTTGACTGGAGTGTCTTGAATGTCTAAAAAGAGGAATTTTCTGAAACTCTGGACTAGATCCCACCTTATTGAAGTCTTGAAGTCTTATCCTGACTTGGTACCAAGATCCACAGAAGAAATTCAGATGCTGCACTTCTATGTTCAAACAGTGCAGGAAGCAGGAGGGAGTTCAGAATGCTTTGTAGACTGGACTTCCAATTTGCATGCAGTGATCACAGCCTCCTCCTCCATATGACTGATTAGTAGGGCTGCCAGGTGAGGACTATGTGAGGTTTTGAGGTTTCAGTACCAAATTCTAAGGACATCCCCTGGTCAAATCAATGGGGTGGATCTTTGTTCTTTTATTAGGTGTTAAGTGCTGTCAAAGTTCCATGGAATATGACCTTCAGATAAAATACCCCCATGAGAGTCCCATAGATATCATCACATGACACGAGTGCACTTCCAGTGGGAATTTGTGGGGCTGTGATGCCACAGTGGATGGAAACGGAGTCTGAAGCACATCTTCAAGAGCCAGTTGTTACTCAAATCCAAGCAGCAGAATGCAGAGAAAAGCAGGGAGAAGATGGCGAAAGCACAAGGGGTGGCTGGCCATCCCTGAAGACAGGGAAAGATGGGAGGGAGGAAACAGTGTAAGATCATTCCCTCCGCTTTCCCCTGCTTTTTCCTGCTTCCCCCGCCCATCTGACAAGGTTCTTAGTTAGGATTGTTAGCAGTTCACCTTTTTACCCTTTCATGATTTTAAACTGTAGGCCTGATGACTTTTTCATGTGAGAGTAGAGACCCTGACGCTTGTACAGAGGATTGCTTCACACAAGCTAAGGATGCAGATAGTAATATGTGAATGGCTGCTGTGACTAATGTGAAATAACAATTTCCATATATTATTTCAATGTGGAATATATTATTTCACCAGAACACCTAAAAACAGAGGTAGATCATTCATTGAAACAAAACCTGCAAAATGGAAGTGATATCAGTAACTCTGTAAGCATTTATTCCTCAAATTCCAAACTTACTTTTTTTGAATCACAGCCAATAGTGAGCACGGACAATAGATTATGGGAAGATTTTTCAAGTCCTGATGCCAATGCACAGAAAATAAGAAGGTTATCATTTAAAAAACTAGCCCAAGACATTTTGCTACCTGATTTGAAAGACAGGATACTGTCCCTCACAGTACAAAAGATCTAGTACATACCTATATTTTTGCTGAGTTTATCTGGAAAGAAATCTTGTGGTTTATCTTTCAAACTTCTGAAATTTCCTCTTACACAAAAAATAGTTCTCATAACTGAAAAGTATGATGAATAGTCATTTTTGTACTGTCCTGGGCTGCCATTTATTGATTAAGCTAACAAGAAAACTCTTAACAACTCAACTCCTTTTGCAAAGCTTGGAAAGTCAACTTTAAAGATAGTTATAGTCCAAAGTCCTCATAATGATGCATTTGAAAAAGTAACTATTTGTTTTTTCACTATTCAAAAAATAAAGAAAAACCATGAGACATAACTCAATATACAAAATTTGTTTTAATAATAATCAAAATGCTACAGCTTGTTGATTTGTGGTACAAAACACTGTTAAGGAGAGAAACCACACACTCCTTTAACTATAGAAGTAACTTTAGATATACTACAAAAAGGGAAAATTGACCTCTTGTTATGTCATAATTGTGATCTAATATGGTTTATGAGGAAAGAAATTAATGAACTACACATAATATTATTTGCAAGTAGTAATTCCCAGTCTCTATCTCCTGTCACGAGCACCTCTGCCATTTTTGATTAGAGCTCAGATATTCATAAAGCTGCACATCATGAAGACTTATTATTTTAGGAATATTCTAGAAACCTCTGATATGAGAGAAAGCATTGAATAGTGCTGTCCATAGGAGAGCACAAAATAGGCCATGGGGATCAAATAGTGATAATGAAAACTTACTATTATTGTATAGGGCTGCCTAGAATTCTATGAACGTACTACACAACTATTTGCACTTTTGCCAGGCTTTTACAGTGGTGGTTGCGGGAGATAGACAACATCTGTTGGCTCTACTCAGCCCATTTCTCCTTCATGGTTACTATGCTCATGGCCATGTTATTATGGCTGCTTTTGCATATAGCAGTGTCGTTATGATGGCACAATGTGACAAAAGATATTGGCCATGGAATCCTGTTTGGGGATTTTTTTAAAATTCACAAATCAAATTTTAAAAGAGGGTCAAGGGCCATTCATCCCACCTAATCTTATGAGCTAAGTAGAGTCTGGATGATATTTGGATGGGGGATTACTAAGGAATACCAAGTACTAGAAGTTGTATTGCAGAGGAAGGCAATGGCAACCTACCTCTGCATATTCTTTGCCTAAGAAAACCCTATAAAATTCATAGGGTTGCCATATGTTGACAGGCAACTTGAAGTCACACACATACAAAAGATCTGTTTAATAGCTCAGCATGATCTATTCAACAGCTTAGCAAAATCTGTTGAGCTTTCCCAAGGGGATTAAGATGCTTGCTAAGGAAAGAACTGGCAAAACCACCTGTGCGTATTCCATCCTTAATAAAATCTTATGAAATTTATGAGTTCATTATAAGTTGACAGCTAATTTGAAGGCACATATACATGCAGTATTCATGATACAAAAAGGATCAAAATTGGCAACATTGAAGTTGGCTACATATGCACGAATTTTCTGAAGCCTCTGAAGCATCCATCAATGAGATTGTATGCCTTTGGCAGAGCTGTTTTATTTGTTTAATGAATAATAAGGTTCCATCAGATCAAGTCTACTGTATTGTCACCACATCTTTTCCTAACTCTTTTTTATCATGAGCAGAAAATTGTTTTGGGCATCAAGCAGCGCAATCAGATAGCTGTTTGGCTGCATGGTGAGGTGTAATGAGCTTTAAATTTGCCACATGACTGGTGCCAACTTTGTCACATGGACACAGCCAATTTGGGCTGGCTCAGACAGGTTTATGTAGGGAGCATGGCCAAACTGTTAGTTTTTCCAAAGCATTGAATTAACATTCTGAATTGTGATATATGGAGAGCAATGGTAGCATTATAAGAAATGCACTTTACTTACACTTCTCAAAATGATAATTTTGTGAAATCCCCCCCCCCCCCAAGCACACTTACTTTGAACATAGAATTTTTCAGATCTGTTCTCTGGTTTGGAGGGATCATGTTGCAAATGATGGGCAGAGCTTGGACAAGTTGTTTTGGGGATTACAACTACCAGAACTCTGTAGGTCAATAATTCTGGTAAGTGTAGTTTAAAAATCAGGGTATTTCCCAAGTGAGAGCCACTGTGATGTAGTAGTTTGGGTGTTGGACAGGAATGCTGGTGAGGTCAAGATTCAGCTACCCACCAAAGGAGTCATTTGAAGTCAAATACATGGCACCCCTCACTACTTTGAATACAAGATCAACACACAAACTGGGTTTTAAGGCACGAGGAACACAGGTTTATTACTTTTGGCCTAAAAGGATGTCAGCTACAGAGCCTGAACTCAAAAAGATCAGACAAAAAGCATGCTGATAGCCATTCAAAATGTCCATAGCCATTCAAAATGCCCATGCCCTCCCTTGATTGGTTAAAAAGCCAGCCTGACTTGGATCCAGGCATTCATTGGCTAAGGAGTCCTCCTGACACACAGCTGTTTGGGGGTTCCCCAGTAGCGAGAAACATGAACCACTGTGGATTTGAATCAGGAGGCGTTTAGAAGGTCCACCCTGGAAGAAGAGCTTGTTGTTGTTATGTATTCATTCAGTCGCTTCCGGCTCTTTGTGACCTCATGGACCAGCCCACGCCAGAGCTTCCTGTCGGCCATCACCACCCCCAGCTCCTTCAAGGTCAAGCCAGTCACTTTAAGGATCCCATCCATCCATCTTGCCTTTGGTTGGCCCCTCTTCCTTTTTCCTTCCATTTCCCCCAGCATCATTGTCTTCTCTAAGTTTTCCTGTCTTCTCATGATGTGGCCAAAGTACTTCATCTTTGCCTCTACTATCCTTCGCGGTCCAAGGCACTCTCAGAATTTTCCTCCAACACTACCATTCAAAAGCGTCTATCTTCCTTCGCTCAGCCTTTCCTATGGTCCAGCTCTCACATCCATAGGTTACTATGAGAAATACCATTGCTTTGTCTATACGGATCTTAATTGCCAGTGTGAGGTTTCTGCTCTTCACTATTTTATCGAGATTAGTCATTGCTCTCCTCCCAAGAAATAAACGTCTTCTGATTTCCTGGCTGCAGTCTGAGTCTGCAGTAATCTTTGGGAAGAAGGGCAAAAATGTGGATTTTTTTTTGAGGAAATATGTAAAGTAGTCCCTTTATGGAGGTTGAGAAGATCGGGATATAAAAAATTTAAATAAATAGTCCATGATGAGATTAATTGCCAACACAAAGGGTGAGCTTCAGATAATGCAATGGGTTGTTATATGACTATAAACAGTTCAATGAAAAGTATACAGTTAATCTGTGTGTTGGCGCAACTCATCTCTGGACCCTCTTGGGAAGTTTGAAAACTTTACATGATGGCATGAACTTCTGATTCTGATGTTGTCTTTCCTGATGGCCCCACTTCACAATAGGTGGGGTCTTGGAAAGCTTCTCAGGAATACACATTGGCACATCATATTATTTCATTTTTTTTCCAGGAAATAAACACTGGACTGTATGATCACAGATATGGTCCTCTGCTCCAGCATATTTAATTACCTTTATTAATAAACATGTATGTGAAGATCACAAAGAATTATGAAGTGGCCTATATGAGTTCTACAAATGATTTCTTAAACCATTTAGCTCTGAGTGAAACCCCTTTTGTTAAAGGATTCACAGATAGGTTTTAGCCTGGGATTTATTGGGTGAACATTTCCCTGTTCTGTCCTCCTGAGGGGATTTGCTTGTGAAAGGTGAGTTAATCTCTCTTGGAATGTGTAGTTTCCCTGCTGGGTTGCTGGAAATGAGGCTAAAGGCCTAGAAGGTACCAGATTGCCAGAAGCTGCCCTGGAAATCTGCTGCCATTTCGTGTTAGTCACTACTGGGTGAGATCATAGAATTATACAGAGTTGGAAGCAATCCCAAGGGCCATCTAGACCAATCCCCCGTCAACACACAAGCATTGCTGACAGATTTGGGTATCCTTGGTATAAGATGTTGGTAAAAGTGTGCAATACTAGCTTATCTGTCAAGAAGAGTAATCAAATTGGCAAGATAAAAACTGAACAAGTCCCATGTCATCCATGGCAGGTCTAGCAGATAAAGAAATAAAATTAAAATTAAAAATAAAATTAAAATTTTCATTGTAAAATATATACTTGTCTCTCAACTTATAATTAATTCCCTGTAATTTGATGGATGGTCTATCTGGTGGTAAGACTGTTTAACCTATAGTTTTATGCCAGAGTTTAGAAAAGGTTTCTCAACAGATGCTCCCAGATGTGGAATTCCTTGCCATGGAAAGCCAAGTTGGCTTCTTTTGTGCCTTATTTCCCCTTCACTCAAGCTCTTTAAGTGTGTGAGGAAGAAGATATTGTAATTGGACTATATTATATTAATATTTTAATTATTGTTTATGAACTATTTTGTTCAAACCGGTTTGAATAGATGTTTTCTATGTGATTGCTTGTTTAAATTTTGTTGTGTGGTGTAGTGATTTCATTTTGGATTGTGACTCTGGAGACCAGGTTTCAAATTCTGTTCAGTCGTGTAAACCTACTAGAAGACCTTGGGCAAATCCATCTGCTTGCTCTCAGAAGAAGGCAAAGGCAAATGCCCTCGGGATATCTTACCAAGAAAACCCACAATAGGCTCACTTTACGGTCACCACAATGACTTGAAGACAAGCACACAACAACATATACTATCCATGGCTTTAATTGTTTTTTTTTGTAGGAGCTCCCAGTGGTGCAGTGGGTTAAACCCCTTTGCCAGCAGGACTTAAGATCGACAGGTCACACGTTCGAATACGGGGAGAGCGTGGATGAGCTCCTTCTATCAGCTCCAGCTCCTCATGCGGGGACATGTGAGAAGTCTCCCAAAAGAATGGTAACACATCAAAAACATCTGGGTGTCCCCTGAGCAACATCCTTGCAGATGGCCAATTTTATCACACCAGAAGCAACTTGCAGTTTCTCAAGTCGCTCCTGACAGGACATTTTTTTTGCTATAACTCAAATTGTGAGACATATGGGTCTCGTATTAGAAGATAAATGGAGAGGAAGGAAGATTTTTTTTTTTGCTATTGGCTAGGACCCTGGAAATTGTAGTATGAAAAAGGTAACTTTTCTAAGCTTTGTACTTTTAAGTATGGTGCAAACATTTTCTTTTCATTAGTAAAACAAGAAAGCTTCCTAGTGAAATGCATTTGCAGAACTGAACCTCACCTCCCACTCTCTTTTCTAACAGTTGGATAAGGACTTTCCTTTGCAGCCAGGGCTCTAATTCTTGCCTCACATTTTCCATTGCTTCCTCTGCCTTCCGGCAATCATTTCTGTTCCTATGAAGTGGGTTAAAAATACTACCCACAATCAGAATACTTTAATGACACCAACAGTCCCCTTTTGAAACACCTACTTTGAAGAAGTGTGTGACTACACAGAGGGACCAAGGCAGTGTTCAGCCAAATTTTGTCTCTAGGTAAACATTGTAAAATATTACATTTGGTGCCACTTGGCTTCAGGAGATGCATTTACTGGGATGAAGCAAATGAAGTAAAATGGTGTTCTCAGAGCAAGTCAATGAACGAGATAGGAATATAATAGAAGAGAGAGAGAGAAACAGAGATTTTAAAGTATTTTTCCTCACTTTTTAGCTTGCAAAGATGATGAAAAATACAGCACCTCAGCAAGATTACAATTGAGATCAGGGTTGATCAACTAGAGCTGATTTGGAGATCTCTCTTTTGGACTAGGACCCTCAGAGGGCTACATAAAGCTGCTGGAGAACCTAGAACTGGTGGCAAATCAACTTTTTGTTTTGAAAAATTTGCATTTTAAAAATACAGGGAGGTTTACTGTGTTTAACAGGTGGACTCCTGCTCCAACATCTTTATTAATGACTTAGATGAAGGGTTTGAACACATGATCATCAAGTTTGCAGATAACACCAAATTGGAGGGATAGCCAATACTCCAGAAGACAGGAACAGTCTAAAACAATCTTAACAGATGAGAGAGATGGGCCGAAATTAATAAAACGAAGTTCAACAAGGACAAATGCAAGATATTCCACTTAGGCAATAAAAATGAAATGCAAAGATACAGAATGGGGGACACCTGGCTCGAGAGCAGTATGTGTGAAAAAAATCTCGAAGTCCTTCTGGACAACAAGTTAAACATGAGCCAACAATATCATGCGGCAGCTTAAAAAGCCAATGGGATTTTGGCCTGCATAAATAGGAGTCTAGTGTCTAGATTCCAGGGAGGTCATGCTACCCCCTCTATTCTGCCTTGGTTAGACCACACCTGGAATACTGTGTCCGATTCTGGGTACTGCAATTGGAGATGTTGACAAGCTGGAATGTGTCCAAAGAAAGGCAACTAAAATGATCAAGGGTCTGGAGAACAAGCCCTATGAGGAGCAGCTTAAAGAGCTGGGAATGTTTAGCCTGCAGAAGAGAAGGCTGAGAGGAGACAGTATAGCCATGTATAAATATGTGAGAGGAAGTCATAGGGAGGAGGGAGCTAGCTTGTTTTCTGCTGCCCTGGTGACTAGGACACGTAGCAATGGCTCCAAACTACAGAAGAGGAGATTCCACCTGAACATTAGGAAGAAGTAACTGTGAGAGCTGTTCAGCAGTGGAACTCTCTGCCTCAGAGTGTGGTGGAGGCTCCTTCCTTGTAGGCTTTTAAACATAGGTTGGATGACCATCTGTTGGAGATGCTTTGAATGCGATTTTCCTACTTCTTGGCAAGGGGTTGGACTGGATGGTCCATGTGGTCTCTTCTAACTCTTTGATTCTGTGATTCTATAAGAGGCTTCTAGGAAAAGCAATTCATTTTTTAACAAGAAAAAGGCCAATCCAGGGAATTGGGACGTGTCAAAGGCAACAGAAATACCTTCGGAAATCTCCATGTAACTCCAGGGTGAAACTTAAAGAGATATTAGACATAAGAAAAAACAAACAAACAAAAAAGGTGGCAGTAGAAACAAGCATTGACACCATTTATTAAAATTTTACTTCTTTTGGCACTAAATGAGGTGGAGACTTTTCAGGTAGCAGGATAGAATGGCTGACCAGGATAAATGCGAGGAAGAGCCAAAAGAAGCCACTGTCTCAGTAAAAGCTTCTCTTTTAGCCTGGTAGCATGGCTCCTGACTAGCTGGTGCTACTAGCACCTTATCACACTTAGCAGCTGTCATTGTGTTCCCTCAAAGAGTTGCTAACTGGTAATAATGAGGTTTTCTTGGCAATATTTATTCAGAGAAGTTTGCCATTGCCTTCTTCTGAGACTGAGAGAGTGTGACTTCTCAAAGTCAACAAGTGAGATTCCCTGGCAGAGTGAGGGTTTGAACCTTGGTTTTCTGGACTCACAAACTACTGCACTGCACTGACTCTCAGCAGTTATATTAGTATTGATATGCCTAAACTCACCACTGTTTTCTGGAGCCCACATCAGAGCTTTATTTTTCTTGGTGCCAATGGATCTTAGGTGTTTTGAGTCCAGTTTACCTAAAGGATCGCCTTCTCCCATACAATCCATCTCACATACTTCGGTCTTCTGGAGGGTGCCAGTTCCAACCAGCCAGAACCCAACTGGCAACTACTACACAGAGGACCTTTTCATTGGCTGCCCCACGACTGTGGAACAACCTGTCGAAGAATTCCAATGGCTAAATGAGCTGTTGGAATTTTAAAACCATGTAAAGACCTATCTCTTCTGGCAGATCTAATATAATAATAATAATAATAATAATAATAATAATAATAATAATGTGATTTACTTAGCACAGTCAATATTTTCATTGGGCTGGTAGTATAAACCCAGTGGGTGACCTTGGGCAAGTCACACTCTCTCAGCCTCAGAAAAATGCAGTGGCAAACCCAGTCTGGACAAATTTTGCCAATATAACCCTATGCTGAGATTTCATCAATTCAAATCAACACAAAGGCACACAAACAAATATTGCTCTGAGAGGATGCATATTCTGGAGTTTGGGAGAGCATTATAAGGCCCTCCCTAAACCGAAGATCCTAGGATTCCCTAGGAAACAGATATGTCACACTGCAGAATTAAGGCTGCTTGATACCACATTAACCACCATGGCTCAATGCTATGGAATTATGAGATTTGTAGTATTGTGAGATATTTACCCTTGTCTTTCAGAGAACTCTTGTGCCACTTTGAACTATAAATCCCAGAATTCCATGGGATGGAGCTATGACAGTTAAAGCAATGATTCTGAAGTGCGGAATCATGGCACTATTACGTTGTGATAGGAAAGAGCCCTATGCCAATGACAAGCCACTCTTTTTGGAGTGATTGAGGAGGTTATATGCTAGAACAAGGACCTAGAGGTCAGAGAAAGAGAAGTCTCTTGGTGAGCAGAAATGCCTGCCGGTTTGGGATGAGCCAGCTGTTCTTGTCTTCATGGGTTTTTCCTTTTCTCTGCATATGGGTCTGATGAATGATATCACCTTACTCCTTTATGTATCTTTTTACTTGCTGAGAAGGGCATGGCAATGGCTGAGTCTCAGTAGCTGCTCAGGGAGGAAGAGGGGAGGGGAGAATGCCTGTGTCTCACCTCCTCGGCATGGATCTCACTCGCCTCACCATACGCCAACTGCTGAATGTGAAAGATTCATGATCTTAGTGTTGACACAGTGAGAGGCTGAGAGATTCCGTGACACCACCAAGGGCCTTGCTGGCTGGCTGTGCCTGTCCTCGGCCCAACCTTCTCCTTTTCCTCATGCTTCTACCCTCTGAAACCTAGCTCCGAGGAAGGGAGGGGCTGCGTGAGTCATCACTGGGCTTTGGGTGACTCACATTTAAGGTCTTAAAATATGCAGGTAGGGATGGAAACTGCTGGGTTAATGTGCTCCTTTGAAATAGAAAGTCAGCACAAGCACAATAGGTCTTCAAGATCTGAACTCCTCGTGTCCCAAGAGATATTCCTTGAAGCAACCTAGGATTTCGATGCTATTCCAGGTCACAGCTTTAACACTGACAGGCATTAGTAACTTAAGGACACAAACAGAGTTTTTTTTCCTCAGCTGCTTTGGGGGGGGGGGGGGACTGTAGACATCACGAATTACATCTTCATGGGCACGACAATGAAGAGCTATCATGAACACTCTGAGGGAAAGGACTCTTGGACCACTTTTGGTTCTAGAAAAGAGGGGATTTCAGCAGCGGTTATTTCACATGCAGCTATTACAACACTGTGATTTCACTCTAATGACCTTGCTCCCATCCCCTGTAAGCCTGGAATTTATAGTTTGGGAGGAGGGAATTTGGAATTCTCAGAGAGCTCTCACCAAACTATAACACCCAGGATTGCCACAGGATATTGCTCCTGGAATCATACTGCTATAACCGTGTTGTGTAGAGTAGAATCATGCTGCTTATTAATTGTGTAGTGTAGAAAAGACCCCTGGTGTTGGTTGTCATGCAGACAACATCTTCTAAAATTTCCTATTTTACACAGCTATTAAAGATAAAAAAGTCAGTCCCTTATTTCACCTGGAAATTGGCCCAAGACATTTTTGTGCTTCAGGAGAAAAGCAAAGATATCCTTCCCTCTGTTCCATGTGTAGAAACTGAATTTAATATTTATTCAGTGCTGGCATATTCTCTTACAGCAGACCTTGTAAACCTGGTGACAGTATTTTAGCTTAGGTAGCATGTTGGTGGCAAAGATAATGAATTACAACTCCCAGTAGCCACATTTATGGTTTGGAAATTTTCCAAGGTCTGAATCGTATTCAGGCCATACCATGTAGCACTCTCTGTGGTATTCTCCAGCATCTGGGCACAACACAATGCCCCAGACATCTATTTCCTCCAACTGCTGCCTCACTCTGTCTAGCTTCTGTTTTGTATTTCTAGCAGATGGACCAAGGAGTGGGAAATCATATTAGGACCAGGAAATGGAAGCTGGGAGGGATACCTCTTCCATCCCATGTTATCAACTAAAATCTTATCTCCAAACACATGGAATTTTCTTGCACAGCAGGGCAAATAATAGCTTTAGGAAGGCAACTTGCCATAGGAAAAAACTAGAAGAGTGCAGAATTTGGTAGACAGACTTCTCTTTTTTTAATCTCAACTGCTAGCCAGTGGCTGTACTGACTGGGTGATTTTGGCAAGTTGTATCCCAATAAGTCACATTTCCAAGCATCGTCGGCAATGGATTAATAAACTGCTTCTCCCAATGATGTGATCCCAGTCAAATCAATATGTCTCCCAGAAATGTGGTGTTTTTTGTGTGGTTTCTATCCAAACATCTATACATTGCCCAGAATTGAGATTAGGCTATTGGTACAAATGAACCTTCCTTACTAAGAAAAAGGACAGCTCTGGCATGAATCCAAGAAGAATGACATGAGGTCTGGGAATAATGAAGCTACATAATAACTGGTGCTAGAAGGCAAACAGTTCCAGTTCCAAATCTATTGGTATCAATTCATGAAATGTAGTTGAAAAAGGGGCAACTAGGGTGAATTCTCACCTTCTCTTTCCAGAAGGATAGTCTTCCAGATATGCTAAACAAGGAAAGAGCATGAGCAGGAATGCTCTGGAGATTAAAATGTTTTCATCTGAAAGGATGGTGTCATGAATGTAAGATGTTCCTGCTCCACACAAAATAAAACTCAAGGGACACAGAAGGACATGAGGTTGGCCCTGAAATACTTGGTTGAGTTCGGTCAGCTGGTTCAAACTGGGAGGAGATTATGCATCCATCCATCAAAATATTTACACCCTACCCTATATTTAAGAAGGATGCAATAACATTAATTGAAACAACTTAAAACTATAACCTGATATTCCTTGGCAGTCTCCCATCCAAGTACTAACTAAGACTGACTTTGTTTAGCTTCCAAGATCAAGAGGGATTTAGTGTTATGAGCTTAGCTCATATGTTTGGAAATAAACTCAAATCTATATCTAGACAATGTAATATGCATACTATTCAGTCAAAATGATCATGGCCAGCAATGTCCATGTACATCTTGAAAGATCGAATGTTGCCTTTAGATCAGCGATCCTCAACCTTCCTAAGAACCAACAGGGACACCCTCCTGTCCAGTTCCCGGCGTAGATACTCCACTAAGGTAGTGGTTCTCAACCTTCCTAATGCCGTGACCCCTTAACACATTTCCTCATGTTGAGGTGACTTCCCACTATAAATTATTTTTGTTGCTACTTCATAACTGTAATTTTGCTACTGTTATGAATAATAAAGTAAATATCTGATATGCAGAAAGTATCACTTGACCAAATTTGGCACAAATACCTAATATGCCCAAATTTGAATACTGATGGGGTTATGGGGGATTGATTTTGTCATTTGGGAGTTGTAGTTGCTGGGATTTAGAGTTAACCTACAATCAAAGAGCATTCTGAACTCCACCAACAATGGAATTGAACCAAACTTGGCACACAGAACTCCCATGACCAACAGAAAATACTGGAAGGGTATGGTGAGCACTGACCTTGAGTTTTGGAGTTGTAGTTCACCTACACCCAAAGGGCACTGTGGACTCAAACAATGATGGATCTGGACCAAACTTGGCACACAGACCCAACATGGCCAACAGTGAATACTGGTGGGATTTGGGGAGGATTGACCCATGATTTTGGGAGTTGTAGTTCACCCACATCCTTATACATTTTCTAATGGGAGCATTAATAAAAAAACAGAAGGGAAGACTGACTTTTTCCCTCTCTTCCTGGGAGCCACTCTCAGTCCCATGTTACATGGGTGCTTTTCCCCCTGTCTTGAAGTGACTCACTGGCAGAAACCTCCCTCCAGCCTTGCACACTCTCCCTCGCCTGCACATGTGCACCACACTGCCATGCGCCGAGCACACCTGTTCTCCCCTCTCCACTTGGAGTCTCAGAAACAGCCCTCCCCTTGACTGAGAGGCCAGCTGAGAGGCCGGCCAATCACAGCAGAAGGAGGGCTTTTGGTGGGAGGATCTCCCGTCTGTTTCCAAAAAAAGAAGAGAAGGATAGGCAGAGAGATCTTCAGCCTTCTCTGCCAAAGGGGTTGAAAAGATCATCAGATATATGTGTTTCTCATGGCCTTTGGCGACCCCTCTTAAACCCCCTCATGGCACCCCCTGGAGTCCCGACCCTCACATTGAGAAAGACTGCTTTAGACCCTTCTTTTATTATTTAATATTGTTTTAATCCTAATTTTGAATGTTTTAACTATGTGTGACTTTATTATATTTTATGCTTTTTTGTAAGCTACCTTGAGATCCCATCTGAGAGAATCTAAGCAAAGTAATGGATGGATCCTTTTTTATATTCTCTGCTGTATTTTAATGGTTTAATGGTAGAAAAATGTGGTCTGTTTTATTAGTTTAATTATTGCAAGCTGCTGTGAGCACAGCTGGAGGCAGAATATAAATATTTTAAGAAAACAAAATTATCATCCCTCTTGTCTCCAATATTTTCTGGGAGAGATTATCATTATTACACCAGTTTTAAATCTGCACTTTGGATATGCTTCACATGTGCTTTTAAATTTTTTTGTAATCTGAGTGCAGTACAGGGTGACTAACTGGAGCAGCTGGCATGCCAAGGAATTACTCGTTCCTTCTTTCATCCCTCATGCAATGTGTATTTTTAAAGTGGCAGGATCAGAAGGAAGACAAAGTCGAAAAGGTCCCAAGCAAACTATGGAAACTCACATCTCAGAACAAGGTCAGACTAACCTCCAAGCAATCTTGAACTACAAAATGTATTGCTTCTGGGAAAAGTGGCCCAGGACCTTTGAAGAGAACAACAGATGTTAACTTGAGGGTAGTTAAGAACAATTGTGCCAAACCTACAAGAAGCAAAGGGTTCGTGCATCCTACTTTACAGAACTCATGGGTTGGTTGCATGCAGCCCGAACCTGATTTGCAGGTTCCTCTCAATCCCCACTCTCAGCAAACACTCCTATGAAAAGTCATGCTCCAGGGGTCCTTTCACTGATTATCAATCTTTAATCATCCAGCTACTTGGGACTTCAACTCCCAGTTGTCTAACTATCAGGAATTCTGGGAGCTAAAGTCCAAAAGGTTGGAAATCACTGCACTACACAATTATACTCTCCCTCCCTGGCCAGGGCAGTGGCAGTTGGGATGGATGGAGGGGCTTTCATCTGCTTCTGGGCCTAAATATTATGGAACCGTGACAGTTTCTTCTCTTCTTCAAACTGATTTTGGTTTATGATAACAGTATCATAATGTTTCATGGCAAGATTTCTTCAGAAAGAGTTTGCTATCGCCTTCCCCAAAGACTCAAACAGTGAGATTTGTGGAAAGCCACCCTTTAGGTTTCCATAACTGAGCAAGGACTTGAACCTTGGCCTTCTGGAGTTTTAAGATGCTTTGAGTCTCCTTTGTGGAGAGAAAAAGTGGGATATAAATAAACATAATAATAGGAAGAAGAAGAAGTCGTCCAATGCTCAAAAAAACATAACATGCGAATTCTCAAGGTGTATTTCATTTCTAGGTAAAGTATACAATTATTTCTCATTTCTATCCACACACATAAAGTAGGTAGCATATGTGAATTTTGTGAGGATCTGTGTCTCCTTTTTTCTTTCTCTTGGATGATGGGTATGTCCTTGACCTCAGCAAGGAGGGAATCATCTGGTCTTCCAGATGTTGCTACACTGCAGCTCCAGCCATTCCTCAAAAATGGGCTGTGCTAACTAGGGCTGGTGGGAGTTATAAGGTAGCCAGACCTGGATGACCGCACAATTCTCACTCCTGGCCTAAATAAAATAGAGAAACAAAGGATGTTTGTGGGCCTTACAAGAGTATGGCAAAAATAGCCTGACAAAAATCATGGCTCAAGCATTCTTGAAAGTAATGGAGGAGAAGGCTGTACCAGGAACTTCAGCAGAAGACAGCTGGCTATTATGGTCCTGCAGTGATAGATTATTTACATGCTAACTTACTTAATTCACTTTTATCCTGTTCTTTAGTGCCAAAGTTCCCCAAGACAGGTAATAAATCAGAAGGTTAAAATAACGAACCAATGCATAAAGTAACTATAAAACAGCAGGACAATGAAACCAAATATTAAGACTAGATGCAACTGGCCCAGGATGCCTTTGCTGCCTGGGGCCACATACAGTAGCTGGTCGACTGTCAGTTGCATCTTTTTTCAGTGCTGCTGGTGTAGTATCTTTTGTTCAATATTAGCATCATAGGCTATCTTAGGAAGACACAGGGCAGATTGTGTTGTACATTCAGCACGGTTGCCAGCATACAAGAAATGGTGGAATCCTCAGTAGGAACAGTTGGTGAGTACTGCTGCTTCTCTCACCTCTCCTCTCTCTCTCACACACACACACACATATACACACACCAGAACATGCTGCCAGTGCCTACTGCTCAACTGTAGGATTAATCCTAAAATCCAAGTTAAATCAGTTTTAAATGATTTGCTGAAACAACATCTAAAGCCTCTAAAACGCCTCAACAAATAAAAACATTTTCTAGCTGATGAGAAGATAATAATCACAGTTGGCAAGCTTCCCTGTGAAGGGCATCTCAAAGAGATAACGTCACTACTGAAAAGTCCCTGCTTCAAATGGTGGCAGGAATGGAATAATTTATGTCAGTGCTTCATAATCCCCAAGTAAAGTAAGGAGGAATTCTTATTGGTATATACCCTGCTTCAAAGGACCAGAATTTGGAAGCATGCCTTTTTTGGACTACAGCCCATGGCAGCTGGTGGCTTCCATGTCAATGGTATGGTGAACCCAGTTCAAGTTTCAGTCGCAGTCTTAAAACAGTTATCCAAGCATCTGAATCCTATCATCAAAACAGGGAAAGGTTCCTCAATATTCAGATTATAACCAAGATCATATTCACTGACCACTGATATGGGAGCTACTCATGGCTACTACCAGAATCCAGCAGCTGGCATAGACAGTGATCAGATAGCTCAGAAATTCTAGGCACTGTAGTACGAATAATCTGTCTGTCACTCTTTTGGAATATGTGTTTTGACAAAGCTTTAGTTTGTTCCCCATTATCCAGTCTACTGCTGTTTATAGGCACAGATTTAGAAAAGAAACAGCTTCTTTGGATTCAAATGGAAAGGGAAGATTAGGTGTGCACTTAATCAACATACAGATAGCATCAAACCTCAACAATATGGCCTCTTCCCTGCAGTTTCATATAGTTGATGAATGAGAAATCATACCTTGTGGGAACACCTATGGAAAGATGGGGGCAAAGTACAGGCTGCAGGTTGCATGTAGCTCCCTGCTATTTTTGTCTGTGAAGTCAAGCTTTTTTTTGTCATCAAATGTCCTCTAGGGTTATTGCTTTGTTTAGTTTGGCTCCACTCCATTGTTGTTGTTGCCATGAAGTAGGCAGTGTGTGTTCTGTGTTAAGGGTTTTTTTGTGAGAGGGTTTTTTTTTGTGTGGTCAATATCACTGTATTCTCTGTTTTCTTTACTCACTACCAACTCTTTAGAAAACCAGGGGACTGCCTTAGCTCCTCATCATGTGATGGGAAGCACAGGACAATCATGTCCCATACACTGGCCATTTCCCCATTTTAAAGATTTGAAAGATCTTTAAGAGCCATGGGGAAACTTTTTGAATCCATCAGACTCTTGACTTGACCAGACCAGATCAGAGCATTCTAACAAGTCCTCCACCCCTGCATTTGGAGAGGTGACTTTTGAGTGGATTTGCACACTTAAAATAGTATGCCAATTTTGCCTGTCCTTGAGATGTCTGACCTGACCATGGTGTCACATGTCTTGGTTACATCACATTTGGATCATTGCTGTTGACAGAATTTTCACAAACTTTAGTTGGTCCATAGAGCTGCAGCTAGATTGTTAATTCATCCTGGCTACAGGGAACACGTGTCTTTGTTACAACAGCTCCACTGGCTGTTGATCCATTTCCAGGCACAATGGGGCAAACAGCCCCGTCCATATGCTGTGAGGACAACTTGAGGATGACCCAAGCCCCACTGCCCCCTCTTGGCCCTGCCCTCTCCCAGTCCCTATCCCTTGCAAGCCCACACTCATCTTGCGTGCAAACAGCCCCACTCCCTCCCAACCCGGCCCTCTCCGTTGGGCCCGCAATGTGGCCCTAAGGCAAAATAGTTTGCCCATACCTGCTCTAAACTGATCTGGTGCAATTTTTTCTGAAGGGCTCTGTGCTCCTATATGGCCCTTCCCAAATTCTAAGATATTCAGGGGAAGAACATCTCTGAGTTGCACCTCTTTCACAAGTGAATATGGTAAAAACACATGAGATAATAGATAGAGAAGACTAGCACATCAATTTTAATGGGTGGTGGGGATAGGAATTATGTACCATTTATTTTCTTTGACTTTTGTGTTTATATACATAAATACTGTCTGCCTATTGTTTTTTGATATTTAAATTTATTAAGAAAATGTTTTGTTTGTTTGTTTAAAAAAGCACAAGGTTGCATGGGCTTTCTCTTCCCATCATCAAGACTTTCCTGTTCTAGCAGAAATGTAACTGGTTGTTACATATAAAATATTTTAGTGATTTATTGTTTTTAATTTATGATTTTAACATTTTATATTATTTTAGTTCTTTGATCATTTTAATATTATTTGAATATTACTTCTCATATGTTTTAGCTATGTGTGGTTTACTTGTGTTTCTTGTTATTCAATAAGCCACCTGAAATCCAAATTTTGAAGAAAATCTAGAATATAAATAAAATGATTGACTAATCAATTGGAAAAAAAAAGAAATGTTTCCATGTTCTAGACAAGAGACATTTCATGTTGCCATTTCTTCTCCATACTACCCAGTATCATCCATGGCGTGTTAAAGGACATACGAGTTTAATGAACCCAAGTTATTTGGCAATGATTCTTCTTTTTTGAACTTGTCATTGTCATGTCTCCACCACTCTGACCTATGGCATTACATTGTTCTTTGTCATCAAGAGCTGGTGCCATGTACAGCGAAGCAATTGCAAGGCATCCTAGGCAACGCAAACACCTCTCCCTTTCCTTTGAAAGGCTTTAGTGAACTTCTGTGCTCAAGGTCTCTCAAGGCACCCTGTGTAGCTAAGCACCAGTCAACACATTGAAAACCCATGTTAGATAATCTGGTAGAGCTCAAGCCATTTTTTAAAGATGTAAAGCCTGCTTCTCCTGGCATTCCCTAAGAAACATTGCTAGCATCAAGTGTCCTCTAAAAGAGTCGGGCATTTACAAGGGTTTCGCTGCCAAATGCTCACGAGGCTGCCAAAAGTCTTGCGTTTCTTGGCATCTCTGCAATGGACTGAAATAGCTTAGAGACCTTTCTCTAAGCAGAAGCAAACAAGATGAGAAAACTCCCTGTTTCTAAATTTGAAAGGAAATCTGTAAACAACAGCCACTCTATCTGAAAGTACATAGGGAGACATCACCAGCATCTCCTTTGATCCACACTGCTGCTCTCCCAAACACTTGACCTGTTCAGTGGGATAAAGTGATAAGTCAGCGTTTATGCATCTGGGTGAAGTTAAGTTTCTTCACATGGGCCCTTCTTATTGTGCCTAATTAACTGGAGTCCCTTTAAAAGATGGAGACATATGTAAGGGAACCAGCATAATATGGTGCTGAGCCCTCCAAGAGACCAGTGTTTGAATCTTTGCTCAGCCATGAAAACCCACTGGGTGACCTTAGGCAAGTCTTACTGTCTCAGTCTTAGAGGAAGGCAATGGCAAGCCTTCTCTGAATAAATCATGGCAGGAAACCCCAAGGATGGGATTTTCAAGTCAATCTGAAGGCACATATCAAAAACATATATGGCAGTATTTTTCAATATGGGGGGGGGGGGGGTTGGGACCCCTGAGGGGATTTATTAGGTGGTTTCAGAGGAGTCACCAAAGACCATAAGAAAACATATATTTCTGATGGTCTTAGGAACTCCTTTGGCAGAGAAGGCTAAAGATCTCTTCCTTTTTGGAATCCTCCCAACAAAAGCCCTACTGCACTGAGATTGGCCAGGCTCCCAGCTGGCCTCCCTCAAGGGGAGGGCTGTTTCTGAGACTCCAAGTGGGGAGAGGAGAGCAGGCATGCTTGGCACATGGCAGCGTGGTGCGCATATGCAGATGAGGGAGAACGCGCGAGGGTGGAGTGAGCCTCATGCCAGCAAGTCCTTTCAAAGCATGGGGGTTCTGTGTGGAAAGTTTGCCCAATTCTATTGTTGATGGGGTTCAGAATGCTCTTTGATTGTAGGTGAACTATAAATCCCAGCAACTACAACTCCCAAATGACAAAATAAATCCTCCCCAACTCCACCAGTATTCAGATTTGGCTGTATTGGGTATTTGTGCCAAATTTGGTGCAGTGAATGAAATTACATCCTGTATATCAGATATTTACATTATGATTCATAACAGTAGCAAAATTACAGTTATGAAGTAGCAATGAAAATAATTTTATGGTTGGGGGTCACCAAAACATGAGGAAAGGTATGAAGGCAGCATTAGGAAGGTTGAGAAACACTGATCTAAGGTATGTGCCCATCCCCAATAGGATGCCAGCTGACATATGAAAAGTGGGTGGGTTGATAGAAGTTTGAAACAAGCACATCTTATTTATTTATTTATTTATTTATTTCATTCACTTATACCCCGCCCTTCTCACCCCGGGGGGGACTCAGGGCGGCTTACAGGGGAGGGCACAATTAGATGCCCGAACACATAACAAGTAATACAAAAAATAACAATTCAACACTTAAATTAAAACATCAGTACATAATAAAATCCTAAAACCTAAAACAATCTCATGTCAGGGTCCATATATCAGAGTCCATAAGTCCGTTCAACTCCATTTGTCTTTGTCTATTCCCAGGTCCTTGAGTTAATTTGATCTGATCTTTTTCTTGTACTCATGCTGGTGGAAACATGTGAAGCATGGAGGCATGCAGCAAAAATTTGCAGAAGCATTCTCCCAGCAGCATTTGTGGACATCTTGTGTGTGGTGTAATTTGCATTGTCCGATATAGGTGTCTCCCACTTTTCACGCCCCTCCTCAATTGACCATGTTTCCAAATGTGTTGCTGCCTTCATGAAGTCTACTTCTCTTATGCCTTTTTACATTTTTTCCCATTTCTCTACCACTGTTTCTGTTTTTTTCCTTTGCTGTAGACACACTTCCTTTGTAATATAAACACTGGGGGAGACTGGAGACAGGGAAAGAGGGAGTGTCTGTGTGATCTCACACCTAAGAAAAATCGCAACTTTAGCATTGGTGGGGACTTTATTTCAGCATGAAATCACACACACACCCTACACCACATAGGCACACCCTTTTTTCTCCTCATCAGTGTCCTTGAATGCCCCTATTTCACACAAGGGGAATATGTGTGCAAGTGAGCAGAGCCAGTGGAATATCTTCTAGGAATAGCACTAAAGTTCTCAAGAGAGTTCTTTTTAAACATAGTTCACTTTGACACAGAAGGGAAGCAATTCCCCCGAAGCTGAATTGGATAAGGGGGGAAATGAAAGAGGGGAAGTCAAACCCTGCCAAAGCTGCTTGGGATCTCCAAGGCCTGAGTGAGATGTTAAAACTTTGAAATAGAAGACCCTAAAAATGATGGCTCTCTCATCTCCATTTGCCACAGCATTCTCATAAATGATGGATTGCCCCTATTCTACCCTAGCTGTTCCATATTTTGTTACTGTAAGTTCAGTACCTGCTAACTTTCCCCATCTTAGAGAAATAAAATACTGGGAGATCCACAATGTCAAATTATAGCACTTGGGTCTCACTTTGTCATTTCTCCATCCTATGGAATCCTTGAAATTATCATTTGGAATTCTCTAGTACACTTTTTCAAAGTATTGGCAATCAATTTTAAGTATGTTCCAGACTATAAATCCCAGGATGGGGCCAGGACAGTTAAAGAGGGACCAAAGTGCTATAATTGTGTAGTATGGTTTAAAAGATCATGTATAATTACATACCTCAGACTGGAAATGGTGTTTCATTCTAGCTTGGCCAGCTGTATAAAAGTCTTAATAATTTTTAAGGATTTTAGATTTGGTTAAATTTCTGTCATGTTTTAATGTTGGATATGCAGTGACTGATTGGTTATGTTATTACTTAATAACATAATAATTACTTATTTTTTTGTTTATTTGTTATAACTTTAATTTTGTTATAGTTGTGAATTTCTTTTGGGATCTGAGAGGGTTGTTTAGTTCTCTTTGTTAGTGTATTCTGGCATTTTTGCATTTTTTTTGTTGGAAACCACCCTGAGTCCCTTTGGGGAGATAGGGCGGCATATAAAGTATTATTATTATTATTATTGTTGTTGTTGTTGTTGTTGTTGTTAGGAAATATCCCACCCAGTTTTCATCATGAATTTTAAATTTATGTCCTGTGTTTTAATTTCTGTTCTATGTATTTATTTATTTATTATTGTTTATTGCATTTATATTAAAATTTATATATTTTCTCACCCAGGGGGAGGAGGGGGGACTCAAAGCAGTTCACAACATTATCAATGGCAAAATTCTATGCCTCGCATGTATAAAAACATCACATATCAAATCAACAACATATGAAAATAGATTAAAACCATTTAAACTATAAAACAACAATCACAGACACAACATAAAACATTTAGATCTTGCATCAATCCTAGGTTGTCTTTACTTCCATATTTCTGTCATTCACCGAATGCCTGCTTGAATAGCCAGGTCTTTTTCCCCCTGAATGCTAGGAGGGAGGGGGCCAATCTAATCTTGCTGGGGAGGGAATTCCACATGTGAGGGTCCACCACCGAGAAGGCCCTGTCTCTCGTCCCCACCAATCGCACTTGTGAAGGTGGCGAGACCAGGAGCAGGACCTCCCTGGCAGATCTTCGTGTTCTAAGATTTTAATATGTATTTTATAGAAATACATTTAATATGTATCATTTATAGAAATACATTTAATATGTGTATTTATATATTTTTAAAATGTTTATGTGTTTTGACTATGTTGTAACCTGCCTTGAGGAGAAGCGGGAAATAAATAAAATTATTATTATCACCACTACCACCACCACCATCATCATCATCTCATGGTAGTTTATTAATAGTGAATGGAAGATCTGAGGTAGAGAAAGAATCAAACTATATTCAAACCAGAACACTGTGGGTGGAAAGTCTTAACTGGGAAAATCTAGATCCCTCACAATTAAGAAATGGATTATCATTTCTTAATTATGAGGTATCTAGATTTTCCCAGTCAAAATCCCCTACAAGGTATTTACCTACAAGAGAAAGCATTAAAGGTGTCTTTATGTGTTCTACCATTGAGTAAACGTAACCCATAGTGATGACCAGTACAATATTTCTTTGCAACACTCATATATAAATGCTTTAAATCATTTCCATTTCTTGCTGAAATATCTGTAACCTTTCATCCAAGAATATAGCTATTTAATTTGATAAAATTAGTGACATCATGCCAGTTGTGCTCCAGGCTCTTGAATCTGTATTTATTTATCTGCCCATTTAAATCTGATTTTCTATCTTTGTCTTTTAGACAGTATCCTTAACAAATGTATCATGGTTTCATCAGAAAAGTCTTCTTTGGAGCTATTGTCAATAGTTCATAACTACAAATTCACCAAAGCTCGGGAAAGTACTCCAGCTCCCAGCATTCCCCCACCAACAAGGAGCTTTTGGTATTTGTAATCCAAGAATGACTTTTGCAGTCTCTGGTTATTTTGTGTTTTATGGCACGTCTATATCATCACAATTGAAACAATTAGCTCATCCACTGGGCCTTATTTTTATTCCAAGATGTTCATAACTGAAAAGTACCCCAAAAGTACCCCAATCAGGAAGCTAGACATAAATTTTATTGTTGCTAGAACAGGAAATGCCAGAGTCCAGTAGCTATAAGAAAGTCCGGTGCCATCTAGTGATTAAAGTACATGATAGCACTATCCACCCGAAATATATCACAACCATCCAATAAAACTTCAAAACGTGGTGAACTAGGGCAGCTTTCTTAATGACTTTTCCAAGACGTTTCCCCCATCAAAGTGCAGTTAAGCAACCTGATTCCTCCCAGATATTTTGGATAACAACTCCCATAATGTTTTGTCAAAGGCTTTCATGGCCGAAATCACTGGATTGTTGTAGGTTTTTGGGGGTGTATGGCTATGTTCTAGAAGCATTCTCTCCTGATGTTTCACCTACATCTATGGTAGGCATCCTCAGAGGTTGTGAGGTCACATAATGTCAAATTATTGACTATGTTGGCTGAAACATATAGAAGGCACTTATATTTCCTTTCTCTATACTAAGGAGTCATTCAAACCTAAGTCAAATATCAGCGAAAGCACTTTGAGACTTAGTTCATCAGGCTATGTTTTGTAGAGGCAGTTAAATCTGGTAGACAATTTTAAGAGATATCTCATTTGACTGGATATATTAGATGTGGAATTTTAAAAGTGACAATCTATGCCTGAAAAAATAGGAACGCAGAGAGGTAGAAAACAGAAAACAGTGGATCAATTGGTTTTTCATTCTGGCAGCATCGGTAGCAATAATGAGAACATTTGCAGTTGAAGTTACCACCCACTCACAAAGTGATGTGGTGTTGCTATGTAGATGGATTATGTTGCCAAGAGGAAGGTACAGCAACAGGTACTATGAATAAAAGGAAACCATTGGAAGCCTTCTTTTCATTTTATTAGCTACCGTAGAATATAAGGGGGTGGTGGGAGGGAGATCACTCAAAGAAAGTCTAAGCAGTCACACAAATATCTCATACTGAACCCTCATGCAATGGAAGGCATATGCATAGCCTTGAACATGTTACAGATGAAAATTGGGATGCATGGAGTAAAGCAACATTAGACTGTGGTCAAAATAACAATAGTCATAATGAGGAAACACAAATAAAAAGACCTAAATACTCTAAAAAGCACAAGGTCCCATTTGATCTTGGAAGTTAAGCCTGGTTAAAACTTGGGTATGAGATCATTAACAAATACCAGGTCCTGAAGGTTTTATTTCAATGGAAGAAACTAGAAAACCACCTCTGAGTATTTAATGTCAAAGGAAACCCTATGAAATTGGTTCACCATAAGTTGACGGATGAGTTGATGAGTTGAAGATACACACACACACAAATATAAAGACGCTAGTAAAGAAACTGTACTAGTTTGCTTTTGCCTGAGTCTACAAGAAAGGGCAAGATTCTACCCCTTCCACTCCCCTCCCCAATGCTGTGCTAACTGAGTGCAAACTATGTTGGCATTCTGAACTCAGTTGGCAGCAATTAAGGATAAAGAGGGAAGAAAGTGAAAGGAGCAGAGAGAAATAGAGGATGCTTCCAGATATAGCTAAAACTCATGCTGAAACAAATTAAAATAACCGGCTTCCGCACGAGTTCTAGTCCCCACCCCTGACCCAAACCCTCTGGGGGGGGGGGGGGAAGGATGCCTACATGCCACCCTGAGCCAAACCAGTAAGGCTTGGATTTGTTGAGGTGTTTAATTAATGTGGAGTAAACTGGTAAAACCTGTTAACTTCCCATTAATTCCCTTTTATGTCTCATTTGGACATCTCCAGTAAAAGCGAGACATGTCTCGCATTAAAGACCTGTGTGGAAGAGCCCAGAGATATTTTAAAAGCAGCTGAAACTGTGGGATGAATTGGGAATTTCTCAGTCATATCAAGACAGTTGGTATGCAGTTGTATGCATATATGAGGCCAACATTTTGTTAGTGAGTGACACCTGCCTTAAGAGTAGTGTATTCATTGCTACAGGCTTTTTAAATGGACTGCATAGGTCTATGCTGTTGCATTTGTGTTCCATCCCAAAACTTCCCACCACTCAGCACCCCCACTTTTATCTATTTCTGATGGGAATGGGGGAGGGGGAGTGCATCCAGACCATGAAAACTCAGCAGCTCTGAGCTTTTATAGAAAGGAAAAGGCAAATGTCCTCTGCATGAGGACCCATCCCATTTCCTCCCCGAGTGAGCTGAGACCAGCTGCTTCTCCTTGGTTTGAATTGCCTCCTGAACCTCTTCTTGCTCCACTAATAAGTGACAGCAGCAAATACTATCCAGGGCTTGAGAGGTGGAAAGATGTGAAGATGTAGCATTGCTCTCTGCAGGGGGTAGGTAGAAGCAATTATTTTAAGGACACAATATCAGGTAGTCTTTCAGCAAGAAAACAGACAAACACATATTTTGCAAAACCTCCTTTTATGCCAAAGACATACGAGCAAAGCCAAAAGATAAACACTATTATTGCCTCATCACACAAGAGCAGGAATCCACTTTAAATCTGGTTGCTGCCTCCTGCAGCATTATGGGGTTTGTAGTTTAGTGAGGCCCAGGACCTGACTGGCTGAGCATTTTAAAGGCTCCTCTCCTAAACTATAAGCCCCAGAATGCTGCAGGAGACATCAACCAGATTTAAAGTGGATCCATGCTCTAGTGGGATGAGGCAGCTGGTTTCAAATGGAAATTGCGACTGGATCCAGACAGGCCTTTATCCCAGAAGCATCCACCTTAAAAAAAAAAAAAACCGTGGATGTTTCTGGTGACCTGTCCACACCCACTCCAGAAAGCATGGAGGTTCAGACCTTCTCTCAGGACTAGCCTGAAAAAACATGTGGAGGCCCTCCCCCTCTCCCCAAGCCCACAGACTGTTAGAAAACTAATAAAAACTTACGTGCCCTTCATTACAAGCCTTGGCCAGCTCTCCCAGTGTATAGAAATTATGCGCCAGGAGAGCGGGGGGGGGGGGGATGGACAATTTTCCTCCCTCTCCCCCCCCTCGATCTCCTGACATGTCATTTCTACACACCAGGAGAGCTGGCCGAAGCTTCTAATGGAGGGCATGTAAGTTTTTATTAGTTTTCTAACAGATCTGGGGGGAGGGTTGGGTATTCCCACAGTTTACCAGGCTTATTTAGCCTGGTAAACTATAGGAATACTGTCTGGACTGCAGACCCAGAAATAGTGAATTTATCCTGCGCCTATCAAATTAATTCTCTGCAAAAGCAGTGTTTTTTGGTTTGTAGTGAATTAATTCAGGACTGTCCAGAACGTTGTCTGAACAGCCCCTCCTTTATTGTGGGAGTTCCCACAATACACAAAAGTTATTCCTGAGTCAACACTAGCAAGGACAGCATGCACCAGTTTGCTTTTCCCTGAGAAGGGCAAGAATATACTCTATCTCTCCTCTCCTTCCACTTTTGCATTTTGAATCCAGTTTGTACTAACTGAAGAAAATTGAGGATGAAGAGAGTAAGTGGAAGGAGGACAGAGAAACTGAGACATTTTAAAAACTGGTAAAAATTGAGAATTAATTGGAACTGTCTCTGCCAGTCAGGATAGTTGTGAGCTACAGATAGGATATGTCTAAAAGGCATGATAGAGAGAAAGAGAGGCTCCAAAAAAAAAATAAAACTGTCAGAGCCTGGAAGTGTTGCTTTTTGGCATTATAACTCCCAAGATATCCAGCAACAGGAAGATTTTGGAGATGGAGTTTTTTTGTTTTTTAAAATCCCTCCATTTCCAAGGTCTCTTCTTAGCTTTTAGTACATTGTTGGCAGATACTGTTTCAGGGACATGTAATTCAGTTGTTGAAATGCAGCACAAGGATGAGCTCATCTCTCAGATAAGGTTGTTTTGGGCCAACTGCAGGCTGCTTGATTTAAAAGAAAAATAAAACCCATACATTTTCCATGCCTCCCCCAAGCCCCAGGTTTTTTTTTCAAACCATCAGTTGAAAATGAGGGCCTCTGGGACAGGAAATCTTAGAAGTCCTTTTGGATGAAGGACAACACATACAACCCCTCCCATGTTTTGGATTTTGCAGCTGTTGTTTCTCATAATAACAAAGGTGCCAAAGTCTTTATAGGTCAGGCTGAATGAAATTTAGATTCCACTGGCTTTCCAGTCTTCCAGCAAGGTGGAGGACATGGAAACAGGCATCTGAAGGAGGAATGCAGAGATGGAAGGGAGCCGAAGACGTTTAGGAGAAGAGATCTGATGAGAGAATTGACTATTTTAGAATAGGGATGAGGTTAAATGGGGCCAAGGTGTCAATTTTGTGAAATTTATTTATTTATTTATTTATTTATTTACAGTTCTTATATTCCGCCCTTCTCACCCCGCAGGGGACTCAGGGCGGATTACAGTCAACACATATATGGCAAACATTCAATGCCAGTTTGACAAACAACATTTAACACACAAATACACTGAGGCTATTTAACTTTTTTCTGGCCGCCAGGGGAGCTGCTGGTTTTCATCATCCATCAACGACACAGATGAAGTTCTTCCGCATTCCACATTCCTCGGAGTCTTTTTTCTTTATGGCCTCATAAATTAGTTAAATTTAGCCTCCCACACAAGGTGGTCCCTTATTTTCCTACTTGACAGATGCAACTGTCTTTCGGGTTGCAAATGAAGGAAGTCAGGGGTTAGGGGTGTGTGCACAAGGAGATGGGAAAGACAGTTCTGTGGAACTAAGAGGATAAACTGTCTCTAGTCCAAGGCATCACTTAGGCTGAATCTACATTTACCGAAATATTCCAGGGTAAACTGCTTTGGAGCTGCTCTAATGCAGCTTATTCAGAGACTCTTGGCCATTTGCATAGCTGATTAGGCCAAGGGCACAATGGGGCCACTGCTGCTGCATCACTGCATACAAGAAACAACCCTGCAATGCCACATTTCAAGCCACATGCCTTGGTGCCTGCTGTGATCTTATCAGAAGTGACACTGTTGGCAAGCCTCTGATAGGAGCTGTTTGTGGCCAGTGATACAGCATTAGGTCTCTTCATTGTGCGGACACTGCATTGGTCCAGATACAGCCTGATTCAGTTGTCCACATCTCCAAAACTCTAGGATCACTCAGGAGTTTTCAATTTCTAGTCAATGACTGGATGCAGAGCTTCTGCTGTGAATCTTGACTCATATTGTGCAGTCTCCCTGCAACAGTTAAAAGGTGAGCCCATTTTATTTGGCCTGTGTAGACACAGCTTTAATCTGTCAACATTGTCCTTTCTGCTGTAATCTCCTTCCACATTTCATCAAGTTGAAGGCTTAAGAGTGCATGGAGAAGGAGGCCAAACACAGAGAATTCAGTCATTAGGTGAGATCTTGCACTCTGAGGGTCCCTTTGGAACATCAGTCACAAAGCTTTTCCTCTTGAGGATTTAATGCTGTGCCTCAATGTAATGCAGTTTAAGGTATTATTCAATTATTAATATTTCTTAAAATTATTGGTTACGCTCCTTTCTAATTTTAGCTTATTTGATATATCCTTTGGTACATTTAATCTCAAGACCTGAGACACAAAATCTGAAAGTTAACACATTCTGATTGGCATATTATTTTCATAATTGTATGGATACACACACACTACACATTGATCGATGGAAATAATATTTGTAGCTTTTCATTTTTCCAACCCACTGCATAGAGGGGGGGGGGGGTGGCTATCAGGAAGAATACCAGAGAGAATAATTTTGTGTGGTTTACACCTGGTATTTGTACATCCTGGAATGATTTGAGAAATTATTATAGATAGAAATATACATGGTTTTGATTTTATCCCCCAGAAAAGCCCCTTTTAAATGAAATCAAATGTTTCCCCAATCATATATGGGATTGAGTGTAATATTTTTATTTATTTGTCTTTTGCATGAAAACGCGATTCTTTCACAAAACTCTGCATACTTCTGGAACCAGTGTTTTCTGCACAAAAATGCATTTTTGTACAAAAAAATGTTATGCAAACAACTTTTTTGCAGAAACACACATGGTCATTCTGGTTTAAAAGTCATTTTGCACAAAACCTTCATTTTCATGCTAAAGTTTGTTTCTGGAAATGGTGTGGTTTTAGAAGACAACCACGTTTTTCATTAATCATCACCCCTTCCTTTTGCACAAAACCTGAAATACTTTTTAAAGGAATGAGTAAATACTATGTGAAAATTTCATGGAAATGCTGATTTTCCTCCCACATCAAGGTATAACCAGCTGGAGGATCTTGGGGTCAGAAAAATGTCCACCCTGCTTTATTTTAATCTTTTACCATCCTGGTATGTTTTCTAATTCATTCAATTGCATTGTAAAAGCAGAATAGGAAAAAGATAAAGAAATAAATTCTGCCGAATGTCACTTGTGTGTTCCTTACCGAACTATTTATTCTCAAAAGTCGTCAACCATCGCTATATTAGTAGTCAGCAGAGGAACAACATTCATGCTACAAAACTATCAATGGCTCATCTGCTCTCCACTGCTGAATGGATCAAGAACAAAACATAAGTTGTAATTGTCAAGAGATTGTTCATCAGGTGGACTCCCATTGATCATTCAACTATGGCTTAAGCACAGAGGATACCTGTCACCACTAGCATTGAAAATTTGCAAGTGGTGATTGACTCACAAGAAGTTGGCAGACAATTAATGGGAAGTCAACCAACTAAACTCTGGGATGGACATTTGTAACTGACACTTTAAATCAAAGAAAGCAAATTCCTGGTCTTTGGATGATTCACTGATGCATTGTATGTGAAACCTCTACTGGTGTGCATTTATAAGAATGTGGCTTTTTGTTGGACTAGCTGGAAGAAAAAGTACAAGCTAAAGCCAAACAAATGTCATTTCCAGTGAGCATAATAATGTCTATATGACTAGATGCCAAGTTATTGGGTAGAGGAGAAGAAAGGCAATGCTGGAAAGAGAGATGAGTAATATAAGGGGGGGGGGGAGTATAATTTCTACTTGTTTAACTATTTCTTTGTTCTCTCCCCCAGATCTCTGTTTCCTAATACAACAAATAAACTCCATATATTGAGGAGGGAGTTAATTTTATTATTAAAAACTTCTATATTGTATTTCTGTCCAAAGCACAGAATGATGGGAAGTAATTATTTGATCACTAATTCAAAAAGTTTTCATGGTAACTTTCAGTTGTCTCACAGGTATGTTACAAGTTCCTCACAACTATTAATTTTCAATGTTTCTTCAGTTACTGCTTTTTGAAGGTGAAGGTACAAAACTTGCTTCCAACCATACTCAACAGGGCCACAAGGTTAGGGACAGATATCTACATTTATGACAGTAACAATAATGTGTAATTAAAATTAAAATATATTGAAACATAAAAAAATTTCCAAAGTAAGTACATGGTTAATCAGAAGGGGAAAGGTGACTCTGTTTTCCCCTTGCTCTTGTCAAACAACAACATATGGAGAAAAAAATCAGCCACATTCCTTTTTCATTTTTAAAATTTTATTTATGCAGTAATGCATTTGGGGAAATTAGTGTGTGTGTGTGTGGGGGGGGGGGTGCTTTCAAATCGTCTGACAACTTATGCTGACCCCATTAATTGTGCATAGGGTTTTCCTAGCAAGGAATATATTGAGGTAGGCTTTTATGTGGATTCATTTTAGCCATTTTCTTTTGGCCAATCTGGCTTCTTCAGGGCCCAGCCATCTTGTTTTTCCATCTGTAACGGAACCATGTGGCAGCTGATCCTCCTACCCTATTTCACATCACAGTTGCATCCTGGCTTCAGAGTATTTTTTGGCTTGGCTTCTGACTTGGCTTCTCTTGAATCTTTTTGATTTTCCTTTATTTTCTTGATTCTTTTTATTTAGTGGGACTGACTGGGAGTTAGGAACGTGTGGGACGAGTGGGTGGGGTGTACATGCGCATTTAGGGGCTTGACTTGTTTTTCTCCTCCCCTCCTCTCCTTCAAAAAATACTTCTAAAAGATAATAATAATTATTAATAATTGTAATCCCAGCAAACAAAAAAGAAAAGCTCAATTTTCAGCAAACTATTACGGTTACCTCTCCTCTAGCGTAGAAAGTCGAAACAGCTTTAAGGAAGCATTAAACCTGAAGCAGAAAGGCATGAGGGGAGGAAAGGTACCACTCCAGGCACCCTGCAGTGCAAATCACGAGAAAAGAGAGGGCTTTTAAAGGAAGCTCAGGGTAGGATAGCACCAGGTCAATCACTCTATTTTCCCTGGGAAGTGGGAAGCCTCCTTAAAATGCCTTGGAAAGCTGTGTGCTGCAGGGAGAGAACGTGCGTGCCTGCAGCACCTGTGGTGCCTGTCTCTTCTAGAGTTGAAAGAAACAGCTTTAACAAAGCATTAAACCTGGTCTCCTCTACAGACAGAAGGGAAAGGATTGCAGAAAGAGTGGTATCTGAACTCTGATGCTTTAAATCCAGGTCTTAATGAAGGGTATAAGGACAAACAATGCCTAAAATGATGGGAAGGGGAGCCTGGGAAGTCCCCTCCCCTCCATAATGGGCCAGCTGGAACCCAAGCGCTCTTGAAGGGAAAAAAGGAAAGGGTCCCAGGAACAGAAATGGAAGCCTTGTAAGATCCTCCTTGCCGCCAACGGGCCGGATCTTGTCATTTTTTTTTTTTTGAGGGGGGGGGGGTGGACTGAAAAAGGCAATCCAGATATCCACCCATTTTCAGGAAGCACATGAAAACGGATACAGGGGTCTACCGGACTCTGGCCACCAGAAGCAGGTCAAGGCCCGCAGTAAATGAGGTGGTTTTGCCAAATCCTTCCTCTGAAATGTAGCTTACAGCATGTGGTATTCATTGATGGTTCCCATCCAGGTATTAACCAGTTTTGACCCTGCTCATCTTCCAAGATCAGAAGAGATCTGGTATCTTTAGGGTATTAATAGAACTCCGCACATCTCCCAGTTGGCAGAGCTGATTGAGAGATTCTCTGAGTTACAGTTCAAGAAAGTAATTTTTCTAAGACTTGGTTCTAAACTTGCCTTCTCCATAACTGGTTCATTTTCACTTTCAACTATTTCTGCTGATACAGAGAGGCATTCAGGCATGCTAAGTCTGCACCCCAGTAGATTAATTATCCTGTTGCTTGAAAGATCTAGGCTTGAGATCCCCACCCGCAAAAATCAAGGACACAGAGAAGAAACACACTTTTAACTTTTGGTTAAAAATAACATCTCTGAGTGAAGTGTTCTATGTGTGTATTAATTAAAAATACCCCCAAAATTGTATTAAAATAAACCCAGAAATTAGACAAGAAAAATACTGAAAACTTGGATTACTTTGTGAATTTCTTTTTTTGAGCCATCTGTTGCTGAGAGAAAGGATGCCTGACCGTAAAGACTGCACAAGCAAGAAAGTGGCCAGCGGAACAGCTGCTGCGTGTCATGTCACCTAGCTTTCACAAAGATATCTTAGAAACAGTCTGACATCTGCCTTCACTTTCTCCCACTCCTGTGAGAGAAACTGAAACACCCACTAATTTAGTGAGAAAGCCACTGAGAATCATTCCAGGCAGTCACTATATTGCACAAGCAGTAAAGTCTCTTTGCTTATTTGCAATAGTTACCTTCGAGATAACATTATGCACTTAGAAAAAAATATTTTAAGTACTCCACTCTCAGAGCTCCACAACCAGAATGGTCAGTTTTTACTACCTCTGTTTTCACAGAAAAGATAAGGATTTTTCTTAGTGAACCAGAAGCAGGTTCAATCCAAGTTGCCTAAGACACTGGACATGGCATTTGCAGGAATGTACATACTGTGCACAAAACGTGGTCCAGCTGATGGTTTAATTTAAGAAAACCCCATTATAGGTTTGTCTTAGGGCCATCATAAGACAGGCATGATATGAAGGCACACAACACCATCTGTCGAACAACAGGACGATGCGATGGAAAATGGTTTTAATGATGAGACGCTGAGAACTGTATTTTATGGTTTTAATTGTTAATTGTTTATTGTTTTATATGGTTTATACTATATGTAATTGTTTTTGACTGTATTTTAGCTTGTGGGGCATTGATTTCCAAATGTAAACTGCCTCGAGTCAAATAAATAAAAATAAATAAATCTGTGTATGGTAAGATGGGAATCATGCAGTCTTCCAGATGTTGTTGGATTGTGCCTAGCATTATACTTCACAATATTTACTGAGACCTATAGCATCTGCAGTTCAGAAATACCTGAAGGACTGACTGATTCCCTGTGCTATGAGCATGCCATGTTTTATTCACATGGTGAAAGCCATCTAGCCTTTCCTACAGGTACAGGTCCAAGGAACAAATTCTGACCAGTAACTACCCCTAAAAAAGGCACCCCCGGTGGTGCAATGGGTTAAACCCATTGCGCAGTCAGGACTGCTGACTGACAGGTTGGTGGTTTGAATCCAGGGAGCAGGGTGACCTCCTGTCTCTGCTACAGCTTCCCATGCAGGGAAATGAGAGAAGCATCCCACAGGATGGTAAAACATCAAACTTTTGGGCATCCCTGGGGTAATGTCTTTGCAGACGGCCAATTCTCTCACACCAGTAGCGACCTGCAGTTTCTCAAGTCATTCCTGTCACACACACACACACACACCCCTTAAGAAAGGCTAGTTAATATTTGAAAGCTGGGAGCTTATGATATTGAATATTTGTCATTTGTGTATTATCTGTTTTAAAGGGGAGAAAAAGACAAAAACATGAAAACAAATGAAAGGAAATGTTGTGGAAAGGGAGAGAAACAGATGCGAAAGTTGTATTCCAATCTCATTTGCAACGTTTATACTAAAACATATGAATCCATTTTTCATTGTTTAGCTATGTAATATGTTCTTGTAGAGCAGAGGTTCAGGGATGGAAGGGGTTTTACAAGCTGAAATTTGTAAATCTCAATGTGTCTTCTCATAGTGTTCATATAAGTTTTCTGTTGATGGTGATCCCATGAATTTCATAGGGTTTTCTTAGGTAAAGGTTTTCCCCTGATATTAAGTCTAGCCACGTCCATCCCTGGGGGTTGGTGCTCATCACCCTTTCTAAGCCGAAGAGCCGGCATTGTCTGTAGACACCTCCAAGGTCATGTGGCCGGCATGACTGGAGTGCTGGAGTAGTACCTATTGATCTATTCACATTTGCATGGTTGGCAGAAGCTGGGCCTAACAATGGGAGCAAGTTCAGCAGTTCAGCGCTTTAACCCACTGTACCACCTTCTCTTAGGCAAGGAGTATTCAGAGGTGGTTTTGCTAGTGTCTTCCTCAGAAACGTATCCTACAACACCTGGTATTCATTGGTGATCTCCCATCCAAGTGGGAGATCACCCTGAGTCCCCCTTGTGGGGAGAAGGGCGGGATAGAAGAATATGAAATAATAATAATAATAATAATAATAACAACAACAACAACAACAACAACAACAACAACAACAACTTTTAAGATCAGGCAAGATCTGGTGTTTTTCACTAATGGTTTTTCATGAATCCAAGTGAAAAGTCTTTTTAATGAAAGAGCAGGGAAGAAATTAACCCTCATCTTATTGACTTAGTCCTGACTTAATGTGCACTTTTGTAACCATGGAAATAAAGGAAACTGTACATTTTTCTAGAGAAATCTTCGCAGCAAGGAGTCCTTTGTTCCTGCATCTAGTTTTACAGTGCCGCGTAATTATGTTTTAGAGTGCTCTTTAACTAATTAGTCTTAGTCATCCACCCAGCCTTTCTGACTCCCACAGTGATCTCTGTAGGGCCTGTTCCACTCGAATGGGAAGGAGATGCTTGAATGCCATGCTACAGGAAAATACTGGTCTTTTTCACAAGGCAGGGCTCCAGCCAAACTTTCAATGAAAGGAACTGAGAAAAGAAGGAAGCGCACTGTAAAGATGGATCAAAAACTTTGATTAATAAAAAATGCAGCTGCCAAAATGCCTGGAGAGGCCAAGCTTTTAGGGCACAATACACTACTACTGTACCAGTTGCATGGGAGTCCTTTTTTTCACCTGTCCATTCCTCTCTTGTTGCACATAGAGATGTAGAATTAGACGGAGTTCCTGTAATTGCTTGGAATTATTCTTTGTTGTTTTATTTTATGAGTTGTCTTGGGAGAGAGGTGTCATGACACATTCAGGGAAGGTCAGCAAAATGAGCCAAAGATCATCTAAACACAGCTGGCTTGGCTTGCTATTGTTTGAAGACAGAGCAACTGGGCCTATGAGCAGTTTTCCCAGCTTGCTATTGTTTGAAAATAGAGGCCGCGGTGGCGCAGCGGGTCAAACTGCTAAGCTGTAGAACTTGCTGACCAAAAGGTCAGCAGTTCAAATCCACAGGATGGAGTGAGCTCCCTTTGTTAACCCCAGCTTCTGCCAATCTAGCAGTTTGAAAACATGCAAATGTGAGTAGATCAATAGGTACCACTTTGGTGGGAAGGTAACAACACTCCATGAAGACATGCCACATGACCTAGGAGGCGTATATGGACAACGCTAGCTCTTCGGCTTAAAAATGGAGATGAGCACCACTCATCACAAGTCTGACTCAAGTAGACTTAATGTCAAGGGGAAACTTTTACCTTTTTATTGTTTGAAGACAGAGCAACTGGGCTTATGAACAGTCTCCCATCAAAGTATTATGGCTTGTTATTATTTGAAAACAGAGCAACTGAGCCTATGAATAGTCTTCCTAGTAAAATATCGTGACTTGCTATTGTTTGGAAATTTTTAATTTTTTTTCCGTCGTGTCAGGAGTGACTTGAGAAACTGCAAGAGATGGAGCAACTGAGACAGTGTGGAAAGCATGGGTGAGGGAATGCTGGCAGAAGGCTCCGCAGTTGAGCTGGAGCCTAGCAGTGAACAGCAGTTCTCTCAACTAGGTTCATCTAGGGAAGGAGTGATTACTCAGCCTGCTGACCAAATGCAAGAGACTTATTCTGAGCAGGCTGAGGAGGAATTGACTGTTGCTGCTTTAGTGAATTTAAGAAAAGAAAGGTCTCAGCTACGAAGGTAATTGAGGCTAGCTGAGAAGAGAGCTAGCAACAGGTAATACCTGTGAATTTAGGATTTAAGGAACTGAAGCACTGGTTTAAGCACTGATGTTGCTAGTTGTAAAGTCAGTGCTTTGGCCAAAAGCCTGGAGGCTTGATCTGTTTAGAAACATAAATATACATATTATGCAGCATGTGTACTCACATATATAAGAAAGAGAAATTGGACTATATCCATAAACTCAAATCCATGAACAGTGCGTTAGGCAGAGCCAATGGCTTTCTGGCACACTACACATATTACAATGCCAGTTAACACCTCAACCTCATGAAGGCCCTCTTGCCAAGTTGATCGCATCTCCTTTCTGGTTGCTATCCAGCATCACATAACATTCTAATAATTCCAAAAACTCCCTCCACCATTCATATGATTATCTACTCATCTTGGCTTTAGACAATGTCTACTCTCCCGCCTTTGTCCCCCAATGACCATTGTTAAACCTGAACTTGTCACCTCATCACCATACCCACATGGTTTGCATTGCCAAGACTATTCATATATCCAGCCTGCCTATAAAGATCTGTTTCTAGGCACTCCATGCATTTGAGGAAATGGATGTAGGGTGCCTCTGTAAGAGCATAACATTAAAACATTAAAACAAAAATAATGACCAGAAATATAATAATGCGCATATGATAGTGAGCCTCAAGGAAGGTTTTCATAGACCCCATTGTGCAAAGGAGGAAATGGGATATTTTTAGCCAGCCAAGGGCAAGGTAGTCTAGCCAAGGGGATAGGGGAAAAGTTAATCACATAGACATAAATAGAAGAAAGCAGCCCCTTCAGAACTGAGGGGCGAGATGTGGGTTGACAGACGTTAAAATCAGCCAATTTTTGCTTCTGCAATCTCACAGATGTATAACTGCTTGTGTTTAACCTCAACCTTGAGTTGCCTGATCTGTAGTACTCCTTGCTTGCATAATCAAATAAAACTGTTCTTTTACTCCTGAATCCAGCATGTTTGGTCATGTTTTGCAGCATCACATCTACACGATAGAATTACTGCAATTGGATACAATTTTAGCTGCCATAATTCAGTCTATGGAATCATGGGCGTTGTAGTTTTACAAACTCTTTAGTCTTCTCTGCAAAGGGTGCTGGTGCCTCACCAAACTACAACCAAACTTCCATAGCAACGACCCATGGAAGTAAAAGTCATGTCAAACTGTATTCATTCTACAGTGCAGATGCACTCTAGGTATTTGAAAGCTTAGTCTCCGAAGTACTACAAGATCTCTTTGTATACTGTTAGGCAAATAGCAGTACAATGCAGAAGACTGGCCTTGGTAGATTTCATGGTTCCTGAAGCATGTTCAAGTTAAACAGAGACCCAATACTATCACAGCCATTGTAATGTCTCCTTTACCATTCAAAATCATATTGTCACCATGTATATTGGAAACATATGATTAGAAATGTTGTTGGGCTTGGCCTCATGTAAGCCACTCCGAGTCCCTTGGGGATATGGTGGCGGGGTATAAATAAAATTTTATTATTATATTATTATTAGAAATGCAACTATAGTGGCAAATTCAGTTTTAAAAATTGTGTTCACTTATACTGATTTCAGGCTTTCTTTGCACTAGCTACAGTTTCCAAAACACTTAAGATATTAGAATTTTCATAAACCATGTGCAAGAGATAGAGAGGAAGAAAACAGTTCCTACTTTCATATTCATTTTCTTTTCCAAATATTAATTCTCCCCTTCCCCAAATACTATTTTAGGAGTGAAAGGCTGTAGGAAACCTCCCACCCAATAATTTCTCTGAGGGGTCAAACATGAATGAATTGTTGACCTTCAGAAATTATCTACCATCTGACATCTGTCTTGGTCAGCCTGCACTATTTTTAATTATTAACTTTGCATTGGGACTGATGGGCAATTTCTCTACTTGGTTAAATTGCATTGGATACCACCCAAAAGCCTAGAGTGGGTTTAATTTCTTATAGAAGTATTGCATAGGTAACGTTATCTGATGGTAGTGACTTAAATCATTGGAAGTTGCTTGCAGATGCCTATGTGCTACAAAGAATTGGCAGAGAGACAGCTTTTCATAATCACAACTTGTGTGTCCCCACTGACTAATAAAAAACTAATTGCAAAATATACCCGAGCAAGCTAGATTGCTTAAATTGCATCAATTTTGTTATAACTGTTACAGCCAAGGACTACTTAAAATGAATTATTAATCACATTCTTATGAAATTTTATTTATATTTGTATTTATTTATTTATATGCCTACCTTACCATTTCCATTGTCAAATCCTATTTTATATTGGTGATTTTCTGATATTTTATTTGATATCATGGAGACTCCGGTGGTGCAGAGGGTTAAACCCTTGTGTCGGCAGGACTGAAGATTGATAGGTCAGAGGTTCAAATCTGGGGAGAGCATGGATGAGCTCCCTCTGTCAGCTCCAGCTCCCCATGTGGGTTCATGAGAGAAGCCTCCCACAAGCATGGTAAAACATCAAAACATCTGGGCATCCCCTGGGCAACATTCTTGCATGGCCAATTCTCTCACACCAAAAGCAACTTGCAGTTTTCTCAAGTCACTCCTGACATGAAAAAAAATGATATCATGCTACTTATTTTGGTCTGATAATACTATCCACTTTCCATTTCCTTTGGAAGGGAAAGGCAGATTAATAAATTGTGGTGATTCATATATCAAAAAAAAGGGAATAATGTCTTTTAAGTACTAGTTGAGAATATGTGTTTTCTCATACATTTGGGCAGCAATCATATAAGAATGGTCCTCCAACTTACCAAGAAGCCCCATTTGCAGCCCATGGAAATAAGCAGAGCTTTCTGTTTGCTAGAAGCCCATGTGATTTTGCTGACTTTGAGGAATTGGTAGTAGTCCCTAAATATCCTTGTTGCTCATATCCACTTACTGGAACGTAGCTGGATGCATTATTATTCATCCTCCTTTTCTAGAGCAATATGGAAATGAGCTCTCATGTTGACAATGTGTATGGATGAATTGATCCAATGCTTTAGTGCTAAAGCTTTAAAGAAGGGAGCAGAAAAGGGATGGAAGTTTGGAATATGGATGATAGGCAATGAAGTAGTCCACTCATTTTTCTCCTGCTCAGCCTCCATTGCTGCTACCAACATCCTTTAATGCTTGGATAAGACAGAAGAAAAAGAAGCAAGAAGAGACATAAAAAGATGTTAGATGAATCAGCGCAGGTCATTACACTGGAGGAGCTCAGGGTGTTGGCAAGCCATGGCACCCTCTCCCCTAAAAGTTTGTGGACATTAAAGAAGCTCCAGGCAAGATATATGATTATTTTTAAAACATTTTCCGTGACTCTCAAGTTGTGCAATGTCAAGAAGTGATTCTCAACCTGTGGGTCCCCAGGTGTTTTGGACTACAACACCCATAAATCCCAGCCAGTTTACCAGCTGTTGGGATTTCTGGGAGTTGAAGGCCAGAACATCTGGGGATCCTCAGGTTTAGAACCACTACACTAGAGGCTCAGTCAGCTGTACCCTAAAAACTCTATCAAATATAACTTCAATAAATTTATAAATTTAATATTTTGGGTATAACTTGCATCATTTGTATACTGTGTCAATTCCTAAATGTATAAAATGTATCTTGAAGGCAGCTACCTTGCTGTGTCCTTAGTTTGCATAATCCCTTGAGAACAGAAACCATGGCCAGGGTCACTCCAGATATTTCCAAAGTCAGAAAATATCAGGACCTTTGTATGTAAGACAGATCATTCCTTTTGTCACCAAGATGGGCTCAGGATGTTTGTCCATTTAACTTGAGACTCAGAGTATGCTACTTCCATGGAAGAGGAGGCTCAGCAAGCATGAATTCATTTTTTGAGTCTTGCACCCTTTGTCTCACATGGAACTGGACATGGATTAATCTATGTATCCACCTCACCGCTTCTCCCAAATTTGCGCACTCCTATGGGCCAACTCTGCAACAGACTGGACCTTCAAACTGTCCAACCACCAGCTGACTTTCTTCCTGCCATGGGAGTCTCCTTCTGCAGGCTGTGACATCAGAGGAACCCCCGACCAGTCCTGGCATGGATCGTAGTCAGCCTCTCTTTTTGGCCAATTAGGGGAAGGAGTGGTTAGAGTCTGAATAGCTGTCAGAACTGCATAAAATGTCATGTAGTTTCTCTGTGAATTTGTACTTGCACTTTTTGAAGCATATTGCTTGTACTTCCATCCTATTTGGCCAAATCGTAATAAACCTCTGTAACTTTGCCTTCAACCCAGAGTATTTGTTCTCTTTCCTGGGTGATCTGGTTTAGCAGAAGCTCATTGGGCATGGGCTTCCTTATCCACAGTTGTGGTTGAAATCACTACAAGGGGAAGATGTGTTCTCTTTTATTAGAGATTTTTAAACAGTTGGGATAGCCATCTGCCAGGGATGCTATAACTGTAAATTTCCTGCTTTGGCTGTGGATTGGGCTCAGTGACCCTTGGATTACTTTCCAGATCTATAGCATCATGATTCAGTTGAAGCCTTCTGTTAGAAACTCACATTTAATACTAAACAACTCTCTCTGCTGCCTTGAGTCGCTGATAGCCTGAGAAATGTGGTAAATAAGTATAGTAAATAAATAATAAATAAACGGTCTGTTGCCTAAGATTCAGAACAAATTGATCCTTAGGCTGCCACAGTGCCTTCCATGCAACCTCCAAATCTAATGGTGGGTAAGTTTCTAAGCCGTAGCTGCTGGACCATAGCAGCAAGAGAGAGTACTGGCTTCAAAACCTATTTGAGAGTTTCCACGAAGCAACAGATTCACTGGCCAGACTAGAACCACAGAACCATAGAATTGGAAGAGACCACAAGAGCCATCCACCCTTTCCTCATATAATGATCACAATATTCCATCCCTACATCCCCCACTGAAACAATGGTACATATGACATTACTCATAAATAGTAAAAAAACAAAACCCTAGATCTGCTTTCTATCATAGGAGCCTATAAAAATGGGCCATGCACAGTACAACCTATGAGTGGTGGCTTGTGACTTCCACCTGGTGGAGCAGTGCATCTAGTCTGAGGTTTAGTCTGAACTTTGTCCAAGGTGCTGAACCTAACAGATTTAGCACCTCAATAAGCTTTTTTAAAAGTCTGGACTAAAATACACAGCAAATTCATCACCAAATTCACATGAGAGCTTCATACACCCCAGGGATATAAGCTCCCAGGGTTATATAACTATTTGGATTGCTCCTCCTTCTCTTCCTTTTTAGTTATTTCCCACCAAAAATGCCTCAAGATGGCTTACACATTAAAATGAATGCAATATAGTTAGTATATTATATATAGTGCCTTTCAAGAATAAATAACATTTGTAGGAGGAATAGCTGCATTCATTCAAGAAGTGAATGCTATTCCTTGTAGATGAAGTTCTGGCATGTGTCAGGAAGAAAGATCAAGCTTTGCCCATGCCTTTTGAAAGGTGAACCACAGGCATGACCCCCTCTCAGCTCTCTGTAGATTTGTCATCATCCTTTCAACACAATCAGTGACTCAGCAGAATCAGAGTTCAGCAGACTTCCAGCACAAGGCTGACTCAGCAATAACAGCAGCTGTTTATAAAGGAATACAGTATTGAGGCTTCCTTAAAAATATGCAATTGATGACAAGTCCTGTTGTTTAAAGCAATATGCTCCTGGTTCTGTCCATAGTGCATTTTGTTGGCAATTCTCAGCCATTTGAAATCATGAATAAAGAAGGTATCGTATAGACTTGGAAGACCAACTGCTCCACCCCAGTGACATGGAAGTTGCTAGTTTCCATTGAAATATAAGAATAAAAATAGATTAAAGAGAATTTCACACTTCAGCTTCCGTGGCAACATCCTATGTCTTCCTAGGATTTTGTATTTTAGGGAGGAGCATTCAGAATCCTTAGTCAGGCCTATAGTGCCTCACTAAACTACAAACTCCAGTATTACATAGGATGCAACCACAGCCATTAAATTGGGATATTGTACTAAACTTGTGCAGTGTGAAAGGGACCTGAGTTAAGAAAAGATTTAAGGAACAGGGCTTTAACATGTAGGAGGAAAGCATGCCAAAAGAACAATACATGCATATCTTCTGTGTGAAACTGGAAAAGTCACTTTTTAAGATTATAGATTCCAGAATTCCTCAACTAGCATAAAGGTAAAGGTCTCCCCTTGACATTAAGTCTAGTTGTGTCCAATTCTGGGGAGTGGTGCTCATCTCCATTTCTAAGCCGAAGAGCTAGTGTTATCCGTAGACTCCTCCAAGGTCATTAAAATTATAATTATAATTATTTATTTATACCTCATCACCATCTCCCAGAGGGACTCAGGGAGGCTTACAAGGCACTCAAAGGGGCAACACATAAAATCCAAAAAACAAAAACAAAAACCCCAAAACAGTAACATAAAACAGTAACAGCCAACATAAATATCTTAGTTCATAAAACTCCTTGGGTAAAATCAATAAAATACAGCAATAGATGTGGATATAAAACAATAGTCTATCTTAGTCATATAAAATGCTTGCTGAAATCTATAGGTCCTGACATATTTATTAAAGGCATCTAACTGTGGTCAAAAGCTTATCAAACCAACCACGTCTTCAGTTGTGTGTGGAAAGCTTGCAGAGTGGGCACCAGCCTGATCTCCTTTGGGAGGGCATCCAAAAGGCAGGGGGCTACCACCATGAAGGCCCTCTCTCTCATCCTCACCAACCACACTAGGGACGGAGGTGGTACTGAGAGGAGGGCCCATCCAGTAGATCTAAGTGCCTGCACTGGTTCATAGAAAGAGATGCGGTTTCAAAGATAGGTTGGACCTGAAGCGTATAGGGCTTTATAGGTAATAATCTGCACTTTGAATTGGGACTGGAAATCCATGGGGCTGCTTTAATATTGGGACTGAATTGGGACTGGAAATCCATGGGGCTGCATTGTGTGTTCTCTATAACCAGCTCTGGTCATGTGGAAAGGTTTTTTTTTATTTTAAAAAAACTTTCCAATGCACTGATTGTAATACCTGAAAAAGGGAGGGAAGAAAGTTGAAAGCTTAGTGTCTGATATCAAATGATTCAGTTTTAGAAAAATAATTCTACTATCAAGGTCTTAATCCTTTTCTGGAATGCTTTTCTATTTAAAGCTCCCATTTCCTTTTTGTTTGGTGCTTTAGCTTTAATCCAGATTGAGCTGGACTGTTCTTCAGCCAGAGGATGGTTGTCCACAAAGCAATAGATATGCCCCCCCTCCTTGCACTTGCCCCCAAGCAGTGTGAACAGTTGCTTTTAAAAAGCACTAAAGGTTAAACTGTGTGCTATATTAAGTGTGCCAGGTGCAGCTAAACATTAACTTTTTTTTTACTCATATGAAGACCTCTGAGGGATCAGTCTTGATTCAATCTTTTATGTATAGGTAGGGAAATTAAACCTTCCCCAGCCATTTTTCTATTTTTCATCTGTTGTAAATTGCCTTATGAGCTTGGAAAGCTGAGAGGCAATAAACAAACATTGCAATAATTAAACAAGTTTCTCTCTATGTCAGGGTGGGAAAAGTGCTGCCTGTGAACAATATGCAGTACCCCAAGCCTGCTTGTAAGGTTCCCAGGACTTCCTTGTACCCTAAGCATTATTTTACCCCATCCAGAAGTTAAAAGGAAGGGGGTGCCATTTGAGCAGTGACTCCTCCCCTCCTTTAAAACTCCTGTGCATTAATAATAAATTTTGAGAGCAAATGAATTGGCAGGGAAGGACTTAAGGAACCCTTTCCATCTTGTAGTGGGTGCAACCTGGATCAGGGCCTGTATGCTTACCCAGAAGGAGGGAAATCAAAGGAAAATCTATGACTGGATGTCATAGTACTGAATGGTACTGAAGATAGAGAGGCAAGGTAAGGCCAATGTGGCTGAGGGGGAGAAAGCAAGGAGATTTATGTTGGAAGAACATGATGACAAAACCCAGCTAACTGTATTGAAAGACTCTGTTTATTTCTTTGTATTTCATGCTAGTCTTTACAAAAGATAGAACTAGTTATAAACTAGTTCCAGCAGTGGAACTCTATGACTTGGAGTGTGGTGGAGGCTCCTTCTTTGGAGCTTTTAAGCAGAAACTAGATGGCCATCTGTCAGGGGTGCTTTTAATGTGGTTTTCCTGCTTCTTGGCAGAGGTTGGACTGGATGGCTCATGAGGTCTCTTCCAACTCTATGATTTTCTGATTATAATAGCTGACATTCTGCACCAGAAGATATATGTGTATCACCATAGCTATGTCTTCATAGCTATATCTCCCAATGCTAATCCCCACAAAAAGCCTGCCTTATAAACAATGCAAGACCCCTAATATGACCATTTCCATGTTATTGGAGAGTTGGGGGTCAGCCATCACTCAATACACTGCAAGGACATCATCTACAGGGACTTTTGGGTTCCTTGGGAAGCCGCCTTGCAGCAGTAAAAGGGAAAGATCAGGTTTCATCCCTGCTCTCCAACAACATGGAAATGGCTATGTTTGGGAATGGAGTGCTATCCAGCATTCAAGGTGAGTTTTGGCAGGGGTTCGGTCATTATGGAGCCCCCAGTGGTGCAGCAGGTTAAACTGCTGAGCTGCTGAACTTGCTGACTGAAAGGTTGGCAGTTTGAATCCAGGGAGTGGGGTGAGCTCCTGCTGTTAGGCCCAGTTTCTGCCAACCTAGCAGTTCGAAAACATGCAAATGTGAATAGATCAATAGGTACCACTTCGGTGGGAAGGTAACAGCCCTCCGTGCAGTCATGCCAGCCACATGAACTTGGAGGTCATTAGATTTTGACCTTAACAATGTCTGCTCTTTGGCTTAGAAATGGAGATGAGGACCACCCCACAGAGTTGGACATGACTAGACTTAATGTCAAGGGAAAACCTTTACCTTTACCTTGGTCATTGTGTAATTGGAATAGATTTTAGAATAGTGTCATGGAAAGGTAGGATACTGTCAGTTAATTTATGATAATAGTATCTTTACTGCCAACAAGGAGGAAATTTTGAGATTTCCTTCCTTAATATCTGAATTACCTTAGGGGATACTCTGCATTTTGTGTCTGGGGAAGAGACTGCCCTTTGCTGCTATGCTTCAGGCAGAAAAACTGTTGAACTAAACCTGATTAATGCTAAACATTATTTGCGAAGTGGTGGTGAGGAAGAGGGTTCGCATTAGAATTTAGTTTTGGTTCATGCCCAAATTTAATTTTAAAACATGGCATGGCTAGCCACTAGACGTCTTTTCTTCCTGTCGTATTCATATTTATTATCCCTGCTGCCTGCATGTCTATTACTTCTTTGCCCTTTTGTTCAGGTCTTTACCCATTTTCTCTGATCTAAGTCTCTGAACAGAGATTTGAAAGGATAAATCAACATTACCTATTGGCTTCATTTCACTTGGCATATCACTCGCCTTTCAGGACAGGTATTTGATATCTGGAGTTAGTATTTTAATTTATAAAAGTCAGTTGGAATGTTCTCTTGGGTGTCTTGTTTATTGATTGCAGAATTACTCCATTCATCACTTCTTATTATTTTTGTACATATCTGACTATGCATATGGTAATGCTGTCACCATTTTACTGAACACCACAGTTTGCCTTTGAGCTCCTCACTCCATCACCATTACGATATTCTTCCTTGAAACCTCCTCCTTAACATTCACCAAGCAAAACAATTTACCAACTAAATGTTGCTTTTCTCGGTTACTATCCCTAGAGTCTTTGTCTTCTTGTTTCACTAGCGTTTTAGCTGCCAGATAGTCACTTAGAGAAGAACTTTAAAGTCAGTTGATTAGATATGCTCAATTAAGATCATTAGATTTTGACCTTAACATTAGTCTTTTGTTAAACTCCACTCTTCTGGAGTATTCATTCTTCTCAAATTTGTGTTCAAAGTGCAATGACAAGGAGCGATGAGAAATTACTTTCAGACAATCAAGGAAAAGAGTGCTTTCTGGATTTCATAGAATCCCTTTCAAAGAGAGAATCTTGCTCAAATAGATCAAGGGCCCGTGAAGCCCAGCTTCCTGTTTTTTCACAGCAGCTAGATGCAGGAAATACAGGTTTGTTTGTTTATTTATTTAGAGAGTCAGAAGTGAGTTGAGGGTACAGTTAAAATTCATTTTTAAAACACAAACAAGGTTTTAAAAACTTGGCATTATGCTAAATGTTCTTTGACAGAAGGTGGCCACTTGCAGTGCCTCTGGTGTTGTTGTGAGAAGGTCCTCCACTGTGCATGTGTCAGGGCTCAGGTTGCATTGCAGTAGGTGGTCTGTGGTTGGTTGTTCTCTGCACTGGCATGTCATGGACTGCAGCCCCATTTCTTAAGGTTAGCTCTGCATCTCTTGGTGCCACAGCGCAGCCTGTTCAGACCCTTCCAGGTCATCCATACTTTTGTGTGCCCAGGAGGGAGTTTCTCATCTAGTCTCAATCACTGATTGAGGTGCTGGATTTTAGCCTGCCACTTTTAGAGTCTCACTTGCTGAAGTGTTCCTGAAAGTATCTCTGTAGATCTTAGGAAGCTGTTTCTTTATTTAAGCTGTTTGCATGCTGGCTGATATTCAAACAGAGGATGGGCCGAAGATGTCAATGCCTTGGTCCTTCTACTTACTACTTCCCAGCATATGTCAAGTGGTGCGATACCAGCTGAACAGTGTAATTGCTTGAGTGGTGTGGTGCATAGATATCCTGTGATAAGGTGGCATGTCTTATTAAGAGCCATATCCACGGTTTAACGTGGTGACATTGGACAGGGAAAAGGGCCAAACCCGCAGGTAGCTCCATCGCAGCTACCCAAAGGACAGCTTACCTTTTGTTGTTGCCAAGGAAGTGTCTTACTCGTACGATGCTTCCTCGCCACTTCAGCCATCAATGGAGGAGGGGGGGGAGTCTGCGTCATGTGATGGTGCTCGGCAGGTCCCACCCCCAAAGAGGAACAAGGGCCCAAAGCCCCTTGTGTGATGAAGTGTTGGGGTCTTGAGACCAGAGTTCAAATCCCTGCAAGGCCATATAAACCTGCTGGGTCATATTGAGCAAATCATGCTCTCTCTACCTCAGAAAAAAGCAAAAGTAACTGTCCAGACAAATCTAGCAAAGAAAACACTATGATAGGATTACCATGAATGAGAAACAATTTGAGGGTGCATAACAACCACCAATATTGTTCAAAGTATAGGAAAATCCACAATCCTTTTGATACACAATTTCTGCTATCATGTCCCTATGAGAAACAATTCCTTTAATATGTGTTTATCTTTTTCATGCAACTATTCCTATTACAAGTATGTACATTTTTATGTGCACTTTTGGAAGTGAGAATTGAACTGCAAAAATTAGAGAGGTGTGTCAATCTGAAAGATAATTGTATTTTGATTTGCACATTCCTCTGGACAGCATGTATTATTAGTTCACCTCAGAATATAAACCAAGCAGAATTTTCCTCTTCCCTGCACACGTGTTGATTACATATAACTGCATTGCCTGCCATGTAAACTTAGCCCTGTGAAATGTGATGCCAGGCATAGTTTCAAAAACAGTCCCAGTACAGTCATGCAAACGCCGACTAAGAATGAGGTTGATGCAAAAGATGTTTGATTTCATATGGGAAAGTGAGTCAGCTTTCCAAAAGAACATTTTGTAGGCCACTGACTGCTGTTTGGCAATTCCTACAGGAACCATGTGAGCTAGCAAAGAGATAGCTCTGCTCAGTGTTATACAAGAACAAATTCAACAGGGATACTGTCACAAACTCACAACCAGGCATTGTTTATCTCCCATCTTTAGGCTGCACACTAGGGATACTTGGTAGTATATATGCAGTATCATTATAATCAAAATTCAATTGCATTAAAATGAAGTTGTTAAAAAATTGCATTGTGCAAAGTACATGAAATTTTCATTTGTACAATGAATACAATCACTTGATTCTCAATTCAGACTCCACCAAACAATCCCTATATTATATAAAGAACTGGGACTTTTTCAAAGTGATCAACTAGTGGAACTCCTGACTGATGTGATAAACATTGGAAAAACAGAAATTGATTTGTTGTTTACTTCGAGCCAATGGATTGCTGAGGGCCAGGTACTTGAAATCCAAAGACCGATTCAGAGAGCCAGTTGATGTTCTGCCAAAGGCCTCCCTGTGCCAGGTTCTAGCTTCCTTCCCACCAGCTGGAGTCTGACTGCTGTGATTCCCTGGCAGGGTTATCTCATATTACCAAATTTCAAATGCTGACCTGGAGGAAGTCCCAGTCCATTTGTCTCCAGGGCTTATTGCTGGGAAATACAAATTTCTCCCTCTCTTTCCATCTTGGAAAACAAGCACTTTGATTCTTCCCCAGGTTCCAATGCTATTAATTGTAGCCTAAACCATCCAAAAAAGACACTAGGTCATCCAGCAAAACTGACTGTGGAAAAAGTTCACACTACCAGCGGTGTAAGACATGGGCAGAACATGACTTCTCAATCACAATTTGTGTCATTGATAGCATATTGGTGGCTGTTTTTTACTTTTGAGAGGTTTGAGAGGTTTAGCGGCAGAGATACTTGGGAAAGAGAATACTAGAGGGGCCTATGGTGTCTATGTAGTTATTGTTTGGTACAGAAGCTGAACCTATACAAACATATACAAAGGTTTGGCATCCATAAGATGCTTTCATTCCCTATCCAGGTATCCCTTCTCAATATCTCTCCCATCCCCCAAATCTGCTTACTTTCAAATGAGGATGGCCATGTTCCATTGTAATAGGATGGTCCTCTATTTGAAGGACTTGGGCTGCTATGTGCCCAGTCCAACTCTGGTGTAGTGTGGAGTAGTGATTTGAGATTTGGACTGAGACCAAATCCATTGAGCAAGTCACACTCTCCCAGCGTCAAGGGAATGCAGTGGCAAACACCCTCTGAATAAATATTCCCAAGAAAAGGGATGGGTTTGGGGTCAACATACAGTATGTCAGAAATGATATGAAGGCACATAACAACATGTACTACTTTAACATAAAAGGGAACATGACTATCAGTCATGTGCTCCTATGAATCTGGGATGGCATGTAAATGATTGGGCAGATGAGTTTTAAGTTTAGCAAACAGTATCATCAGCTGAGGGCCAAACACAAGGAGGGTGTAGCAAAATATTGAAATTGGAAGTGTTCTAGAGAATTGCATTCAACTACTCTTCCTGCCTTGTTTTCTATTTCCTACCCGCCTCTCTCCTACTTTGTTTTCCATTTTCATCAATCAGCTAATAATTAATTATGTAATTATGTACGGGCAATGCTCAGCCCTCATTGGGATGTTGTTGGGGTTCTTATATTTTCAAAACATGGAGTTTTCCAAATGAATTAATATTGTATTAAAACGCTGACATTTTTGATCTAGAAGGGCAGGTGTTTAAACAATTGCATTGCCTATTAGTAATCAGAGATTTACCTGTAGGTCTTCTTCCCCCTCCACATGCATGTATTTATTTTTTGAAGTGCTTTAATAATGCAGTACTATATGGGTTTACTCAGAAATAAGGAAAGTGCTGCTAAATAAATGGGTTGGGACCCAAGTGTCTAGAGACCTTGTCACATGGACCAGCTGGGCTGTTCCGTCTTGCCAGCTTACGCCGATGAAAGAGAAGGCACGCAGGGCAACTCATGGGGCCCTGTGCATCCTCCCTTCTCCCCTCATCACACATGGAGGGTGGGAAAGGGTGTGTTAGCACCCTTTCCCACCCTCATCACATGGCAGAAAGGATGGCAGCGTGCGGTAATGCGCTTTGCCCAATGCTGTTTATGACATCACACAGGCTTTTGGGGGCAATAGTGTGGATAGCTCAGTCAGAGTTACCCCATAACACTTTCTCCACCATAATGGAGGGCAAAGCACCTTTCGACAATTAGCTTTCTTTGGGAGGAAAGCGGGCAGCGCCTGGCATGTGTTGTGTGATGGCACAGAGCAGGCCTGTCAAAGCCACACATGAAGGAAGTGGAACAATGAAAGGACCGAGGCAGTGACATCTCTGGCCCACCCCCTGTTCGGATATCAGCCAGCATGCCAATGACTTAAATTAAGAAATAGTTTTCTAAGATCTACAGAGACACTTGCTGGAACACCTCAGCAAGCAAGAGTCCAAAAGTGGCAGGCTAAAACCCAGAACCTCAACCAATGGCTGATACCAAAAGAGAGACTCCCTCCTGGGCACACAGAAAACTGGGTGACTTGGAAAGACTGCGCTCTGGCACCACGAAATGCAGAGCCAACCTTAAGAAATGGGGCTACAAAGTGGAATCCACGACATACGAGTGTGGAGAAGAGCAAACCACAGACCACCTACTGCAATGCAACCTGAGCCCTGCGAAATGCACAATGGAAGACCTTCTTATAGCAACACCAGAGGCACTCCAAGTGGCCAGCTACTGGTCAAAGGGCATTTAATAAAATGCCAGGTTTTCAAACTTTGTGTGTGTGGTTTTTTTTTTTAAATGCAATACAACTGTTTGGTTCACTCCTGACATGATAAATAAATATGAAGGCGGAAAAGGGGCATTTTTGCCCTGTGTGAAGAGTTCTTTGGAGTCTAGCCTGTCTCGTTTAGTAATTGGCTCATTTTGAGGCTCTGCTTCTCTTCTCATTAGTACTGATTTTACATTTGGAGGTTAACTACACTGAATGAAAATTACATTCATTAATTTCAGATTAATTTCACTCCATTCAGTGAAATTGCTCAGGCTTTACATTTGCTTTCCTACAAACAGTTCCTATTTGTTATACAAGAGCAAACATTTCTGCTTCATTTCAGCCACATCTTTGCCTCTCATAGGCTTTCTAGCTTACAAAGCAATCTTAGGTCCATGCTTGGATTCATGCAGCTATTTTTTCAAAAATTAATTTGCATGTCACCGTGTCCTTTCAAGTACCAGGCAGCTCTCGCAATCTCTCTCAGGGGGAAAGGGAACACAGGCTATTTCCAGCAGCAACTGGAAGCAAGAGATGACACACAAGTTCAGATAACATTTCTTTAAACATCAGTTGCTTATCTGACCTCTCCCTCTGAGGCTGTGCCAGTATGTTATCTGCAAGGCTCCTATCACAGTGTCTGGATTTCCTAGCAGTGTCTATTCCCTGTTGCTCAATGTGCTGCTTTCCTTGTTCTCATGTCAAACTTGTACATTCAAGAGTAACTCAGATGGAAAAGGCTTTGTGTAAGAGAACTTTGTCCCAACATAACTCTGCAAAGAGGCCAGGCTAGAGGCTACCATTGTGGTCCTGACTCCAAGAAGAACCAACTGAAAGCCATCCAACATCAAGCCAGCATTTTGGTTTTCTCTGATTTTCTGAGTATCTCTTCAGCTGTTTGTTTATTTGCAATATCAGAGCTACTGTTGTGTAGTGGTTAGAGCTTTGAACTACAACAACTACAACAATGGAGTCTAGAGTTCGATTCCTTGCTTGGCCGTGGAAACCTTGAGCGAGCCATACCCTCAGCTCTAGAAAACCCCATGAGAGGACATGCCTTTGGGCTCCATAAACTGGAAACAACTGAAAGGAATGCAGCATACCCCATGTGTTTTTCTGTGTCATTGACATTCTGAGCATCTCTTCAGATGGTTTATTAAGAGTTAGGGGCAATTGTTTTGCACAATTTAATTGTTTGCACTCATTTACAGTTTGCCTCAAAGGCATTCTGTTTCTGCATTCTTAAAAGTCAACCTCCTTTTCCCTTCTTTTTCTGCATCTAACCCACCTTACTATTGCAGTCCCATCTGCCTAAATTGCCTTCCCATAATCCTTCCCCAAGATAAAACAATCCCTTCAAGGCATATAACCACCACATCCCATTTTAAAGTATGTCCCGCATTTCTAAAACAAAACACCAACTCTAGACAACTTTCCATGTTTCAGCTTGGGAAAAAAAGCACACATTTAAATGTTATTGTATAGTTATACACTGGTTTTGCTCCACTGAACTCAAAATAGCACATGTAGTTCTCCCAAGTTGCATTATTTGAAGTTCAGGAAGTTTTCCCACCAGTGTTATAGAACACAAGCAATCTTTGGAATTGCTCCTGAAGAATTCTGGGAACTTTATTTATTTATTTATTTATTTATTACTTCATTTATACCCTGCCTTTCTTTGCTTCATGGGACTCAACATGGCTGAAATGTAGTTCAGGGCAGAACCTTTGGAATTCTCAGCTAGAGAGTTCCTTGGCTTCCCTAAACTACATTTCCCAGAATTCTGCTGGAGCAGATCAGATGATAGCCTCCATTCTATAACACTGGTGGGAAAATGTCCATAGTCACAAGAGAGAAATATTCAGTGCTAGACTGCTCTTTTTGTCACTTCTTGTCCAGTTGATAAGAAAATCAAAGTTTTAAACTGTTTTTCATTTATAACAACTTATTAGCCAGCCACCCGTGTCTTTCTGAGACAGTGCAGGTTTCTTGCTAAAATAATGAACACAGCTTCTTGAATGATAACAGGAGTAGTCACCAGTGTCCTTAGGGTAACTTCTGAACATACTGTGGAGCAGGAGCCGGTTACTGGAAATAGCCCAATGTCATGTGATGGACTCTGGCAGGCTGTATCTTGACAGCATCCAAGCACCTGGGTTTTTGGGAAGGACATCGGGACTTAAACCCACAAAGAAGTGGGTTTCTCAAACTTCTTAAACTTCATTGTGGGTTTAAGCCCTGTCTGGAAGTGCCCTGAACTGCACTGGTGTCTTTTTAAAACAAAAACAAAAGGGCATCTCAGCTGAATTTGGAAACGTTGCGGATTTTGAAGTCCCAAAATCCTCCAATCAGTGTGATCATTGGTAGTTGTACTCTTATGAATTAGCCCTTTCAAAAGTGATGGTACTGTGTGGAGACCAAAAGGGGGTGCTAGACAGAGAAGGATAATCCATTTTATGGGGGGGGGGGGGATTTCAAAGCAGTAAAATCATTTCCCCCATTTTCCTGTTATCCCCCCCCCCCACCCAATCCATGTTGCCATCGTGGAAACAACCCTCGTTTATGAAATGGGAAGTGGGGAGGGGGAATAACCAACAAAAATGGGGGAAATGATTTTCCTCCTTCAACCCTCCCCCTGCCCCCCACAAAATGGACTACCTTTCTGTGTCTAGCACTCTCTTTTTGGCTTCCACCCAGATAATGGAACAGTACCAAAGTAAATTCTACCTAAAATATTGTAAGCATAGTCAAAAACATTTTGGAATTGTCTAACATTTGACTTAATGGATGCATAAAAATATTGGGGGGGGGGGTGTGGGGAGAAGTGTATGCCACATTACTGGTTGCAAATATATGGAACCCATCCCAGTGCTTTATCCAGTAGAAGCTGGTGACTTTCATGTTAATAGACTGCTGGGTGTGCTTTGAAGTTTAATCTGAATATTGAAGGTGGTATTAAAGGTGTTAGTCTCCTGGGTCCATGTTCTCTAGTGTCACGAGAATTAAATTAAAGGAACAAGCAAGAAAGCAAACAAAACAAAAATGTTTCCATAAACAATTCAGTGCCCTAGAAGGCCATTTTAAAGTTCACACATGAGCTATATCAGCCAACTTTTGGTTTTATCTGTGTGTTCCAGTGGGGAGGAAATATATTGTTAAGGATATAGGTCAAAACTGGCTGCCTTTATTTACTTTTCAATGGGGAGATGAGTAGAAAAAAGTTTCTTAATAGAATTCAATGTTAAGAAAAAGAAGAAACTTGCCAGGAATGTGAACCCCCCAAATTGAGGAGGAGGCAGGTATGTGATTGATAACATACCTTTCTTTCTCCAGCTAAAGTTAAAGCCAAGGAAGTCCTTTACATGAGAGACAAACAAACGACTTTTCAAGCTAGGCTGAGAGAAAGATAAGGAAAAACAGATTTGGACCCTGAAAAGTTGGACATGACAGTGGAGTGGGGAGACATTGTATAGTTCCACCCAGCTAGACTTTAGAATACCTTTCCTAATGTAGGAACTTGACCTTAGTGTCAGATAGTTGGTATGAGGTGTGCCTTCAAAGTTGCTTGTTGACTTATACTGACCCCATGAATTTCACTGGATTTTCTAAGGCAAGGAATACTCAGAAGTCGTTTTCCCAGTTCCTTTCTCCAAAATATAGCCTATAGCATGTGATATGTCCTATTCAAGTACTAACTAGAATTGACTCTGTGTTGCACCCAGAATCTGGTGGGATCTGTTACCTTTACGGTATTTAGGCATAAAGATAAGTTACATGTTTCTAAATACTGTATGTACCCATGTATAAGTCTAGAAATTAAAAACCGGTATTGATTCATTTACAGGTCAATGTAAGTACTGCACCTAAAAACTTATCAAAAAATGAATAGTCTCTGAATAGTAAAAAAAAATCAAGAGCTTAGCTCATCTTGAAAGATCCTAAAATGACTCTTTACTCTCTCCACTGTGGCATCTCTTTTCATCTTTTTGAATGCTGAAGAAGTGATTGAGCTTTCCCCTCTCTGTGAAACTACCTTGGACTTTCCTATTGGTCATATCATTATCCATAATTCTGGCCCCTAAATCTACCTTCGATTTATATATGAGATGGATAATTAGGAGACATAAATGATTATGTTTTTATTACTCTTATTATGGTTTTATATCATTTTTAATGTTTTATGATGTTCTTGGGCATTGAATTGTTGCCTTGTAAACTGCCCTGAGTTGCCCGAAAGGCTTAGAAGTAAATAAGTAAACAAATAAATAAATAAAAATATGTAGTCGGCTATATCTCAGTAATACTTACAATATTCCAAGTCAAAAAGATGATGACCAGCAATTTTCATGTATACTTTCAAAAGATGTCAAGTGTTGCTTATATAAAACTATATGATTAGATAGGTATCTTTACCAAATATATGGCTATGTATTTATTTATTTATTTATTTAGGGCTTTTATATCCCGTCCTATCTCAACCTCCGAAGAGGGACTCAGGACGGCTAACAAATCGGCACCCCATGGAGCCCACATCAGAAAAACATAAATATACAATTTAACAGTAATATAATAATAACAGTATAAAACAGTACAAAACAGTATAAAACAGTATAAAAACAATCAAGTAGGTAGCGGTTACTGGTTTGAATCAACATCCAAGAGGCAGTCAGTCAGTTCTATGTAAGTCATCCTGTCAGCCAGTCAGCCTAATCTACAAAAGCCTGATCCCATAGCCAGGATTTTACTTGTTTTCGGAAGGTCAAGAGGGATGCAACAGATCTAATTTCACTCAGGAGGGAGTTCCATAGTCAAGGGGCCACCACAGAAAAGGCCCTGTCCCTTTTCCCCGCCAGATGCGATTGCAACAATGGGGGCACAATGAGCAGGGTCTCCCCAGATGATCATAGGGCCCTAGGTGGATCGTAGCGGGAGATATGTTCGGACAGGTAAACTGGGCCAGAACCGTTCAGGGTTTTATAGGCCAAAGCCAGCACTTTGATTTGTGCTCGGAAGCTGATAGGCTGTACCCAGCCCAGGTGAGCAACCTGGCTGCCAAGCGCTGGACTAGTTGAAGCTTCCAGGCAGTGTTCAGAGGCAACCCCATGTAGAGTGCATTGCAGTAGTCTATTTGGGATGTAACAAGAGTGTGGACTACCGTGGCCAAGTCAGACTTCCCAAGGTACGGGCACAGCTGGGGCACAAGTTTTAACTGTGCAAAAGCTCCCCTGGCTACCGCCAAAACCTGGGGTTCCAAGCTCAGCGATGAGTCCAGGATCACTCCCAAGCTGTGAAACCCCGTCAAGCACAGGGGGAGTGTAACCCCGTCAAGCACAGGCTGTAACCCTACGCCCTGTTCGGCCTTGCAACTGACCAGGAGGACCTCTGTCTTGTCTGGATTAAGTTTCAATTTATTCGCTCTCATCCAGTCCTATGTAAAACCTATTATATGTTTGTATAACATATTTTACATAAAGGATTGCTGCTAATAATCATTTTTTGTAAGCTCAAGCATCAAAGAAACATTATAGGTCTCTAATAAGTTTTTCCTTGAAAAGAAATTGAGGCCACTCAGAGGATAAAATGGATCTTTTTTTGCATACCTGGAGAGTATTTATGCACATCCTTGACATTCCAGCCACAGAAGTCTCTTCCTTTGCTTCAGTGGAATCGCTGCCAAGAAAACAGCAGCAATAAAATCTACATTATAGTTTCTCTTCTCCAGATACCATCAGGGATATTCAGTACTTTTGAAGGTTTGGTTGTTAATGTGAACCTTTTAAAAAGCAGCTGTGTGAAGTAAATAATATAAATTCTGCTTCCATTTCCAGTTTTAAAATTTTAAGAGTGTGTGAGAGAAAAATCCTATGTGCATTGAAACTAAAGAACTGCAGAAAGTGCATGAACTAGAAGTCGTCCCTAAGAGAATAACAGGCAATGTTCTATATGATGTTACATTCATCAGAACACATTAGAAGTCTTTGTTGTTTGTACCCAGAATCCTGTGATCAGAATATCACAAAGCAGTCACTGTTTGAACTTGAAACTTCTTTCTGTCCCATCGTTACATGCTTGGTGTGAAGATGCGATCCATGGAATAGTAGAAAAGAAGAACTATATAGTTCAATGGTAAGGAGCATGCTTTGCATAGCAGAAAGGCCCAGGTTCAACTTTCTGCATTTTCAGTTCAGTGGATCAGATGTACATATTTCTCTGTTTATCTCCTTTTCCATCTGCTTTTAAAATGTCTCAGCTGCTATTTCTGTTTTACTAACTATTCTAAAGCCTTTGAGTGTGAGGATCATAATAAACTGTAGCAAATTATTGGTGGTATTGAGATACCAAGTCACCTTATCTGTCTCCTGAGGAATCTGTATAATGACCAAGTAGCAACAGTAAGAACTGACCATGGAACAACAGACTGGTTCAAGATTGGGAAAGGAGTACGGCAGGGCTGTATACTCTCACCCTACCTATTCAACTGGTATGCAGAACACATCACGCAGGCCTTGATGAATCCAAGGCTGGAGTTAAAATGGCTGGAAGAAACATTAACAACCTTAGATATGCAGATGATACAACTTTGATGGCTGAAAGCGAGGAGGAGCTGAGGAGCCTTCTAACCAAGGTGAAAGAAGAAAGTGCAAAAGCTGGGTTGCAGTTAAACATAAAAAAACCCAAGATGATGGCAACCAGTCTGATTGATAACTGGCAAATAGAGGGGAAAAACATGGAGGCAGTGATAGACTTTGTATTTATATGCACGAAGATTACTGCAGATGCAGACAGCAGCCAGGAAATCAGAAGATGCTTACTTCTTGGGAGGAGAGCAATGACCAATCTCAATAAAATAGTGAAGAGTAGAGACATCACACTGGCGACAAAGATCCGCATAGTTAAAGCAATGGTACTCCCTGTAGTAACCTATGGATGTGAGAGCTGGACCATAAAGAAGGATGAGCAAAGGAAGATAGATGCTTTTGAACTGTGATGTTGGAAGAAAATTCTGAGAGTGCCTTGGACTGCAAGTTCATATTTCAGGAAATAAAGCCCGACTACTCACTGAGAGAAGGATATTAGAGGCTTTGGCCACATAATGAGAAAACAGGAAATCTTGGAGAAGATAATGATGCTGGGGAAAATTGAAGGAAAAAGGAAGAGGGGCTGACCAAGGGCAAGATGGAGGGATGTTATCCTTGAAGTGACTGGCTTGACCTTGAAGGAGCTGGGGGTGGCCACAGTCTACAGGAGGTGTTGGCTGGTCCATGAGATTGCGAAGAGTTGGAAATGACTAAACGAATAAATAACAACAGCTGCTCTCACCTCCTTCCAATTTTTCCCTTTGCTGACTTCAGCTATGACAAACTGCGTTCAATTGAGAAAAGTAGTTTGCATTCAATTAGCAAATGCTTTCCTAACTGCATTCTGATGTTTTAAAGGCTATTTGTTAGTTTTAAAGGTTATTTTACATGTAATGTTTATATTTTAATCTGTTTTTACCTTAATCCACAATGTGCTATTTAATTGTTTTTGTAACTTGTATTGCACTATTTAAACAATGACCAAAGTGTGGAATTGTTACCCCCCCCCCCCCTTGAGTCTCATCAGGGAGAAAGATGTGGTATTGATGATGATGATGATGATGATGATGATGATGATGATGATGATAACAACAATGTTCATTGGCCACATGGTTCCCAGTTTTTATTTTTGAAATATTGGAAGGTGTGCAGCCGAATGGTAGACTGTAAAATTAAAGCCCAAGAACTATTGACAGGCAGAATAGATAAAAGTGGAGACATAGTCTGACTTGGTATGTGAGTCAGCTTAGTTTGAAATAAAAAAGAGAAGGTAATTTCTGTGAAGACCTAATTTACTGCTCAATTTTCTTTCTGTGTTTGCTTCTTTCGGAACAGTATTTTCTAGAATATCTGCCTGAATCTATCTTTCTTAATGGAAACCTGTCTGCCCAAACAGCGGAAGGTACTGCAATTCTTTCAGAGACAGAAAAGCAGGTTTCTCTGCACATTCTCTGCATTTTCAGGTTTAGAAGATATTTAATAAAGATTGGAATGCAGTTATTACAAAGAAGCTTCAGTCAGCAAAACATTACCTGTGCCTTTTTTGTACATCTTCCTTGAGAGGTTTGAAGGTATGGGTCTTGGCCAAGTAGAGAGTGTGCCTTTGTGCTGTGAAATAAATGTTAGTGTATTGATATTGTCTCAATACTCTTGCAGCATCCAGCCTCAGATATCATGGATGATGTTGTGTTGGGTACAATGAATGATGGGACAAAACTGAAGAATACAATAGAAAACTTCTTGTTTCCCTAGCAACAGATCATGAGCATTTTGTTGTGTGCCTTCTAGTCATGTCCAACTTATGGTGACCCTGATGTGAAGCTATCATGAGTTTTTCATGCCTGAGTAAGGACTTGAACTCTGGTCTCTCCAGAGTCATAGTGCAGTGCTCAAACCATTCCACCACTCTGGCTCTCAATATATTTATTGAAGTATAGCAACGTATTTACTGGATACACTTACATTATTTCATGGGTTTGATGTGACACTTCTGAGGTTTCTTGGGTGCTGAAAACATACCAAGAATTCATGAATATTGTTTCATCCACAATATTCCAGTGTCTCAATAAAGTTTGAAATGTAGAAAACAGAAGAATTATTTTCTCCTGTGTCTTTTAAGAGGCCCTGGACAAGCATTACAATGGACATGATACAACTGTTGAAAGAGACAGTGAGGAGCCAGAAGCATGGCAAGCACCAGGAGCTGGCAAAGGACTACAGTGAGATAAAGTCTCTGAAACAGGCTAGAACAAATCCATGGAGGCTCTTCTAAAACAAGGACACTTTTGTGAACAAAGTGCAGATCTTAGGCTGTATCATGCTGAGTTGTTTGCTCCTTGCTGAAGCTCCTGTAATTCTATCAGCTGCAAATTCATGCAGACTGTCCTTTTTCCAGAATATGTGTCTGCTCAGTGTATTTGATTTTCTTACAAAGTAAGTAGGCTTAGCGTCCAGGTTCCATAAAATGAAAGACTAATTGATCAAGGCACAATTGGACCTATGGTGGCAGAAGACCAGATCTACAATGACATTTATATTCTTATATATTAAAGAAGATAGGTTGTTATCTAGGACAATGTAAAATGTTACCTGTTTGCCTAACAGTTAGGCATGCATCACCTATCAGTAATGTCTGTGGTTATTAATTTTCCAACAGCAGGACATTCCAGCCTGACTGGATATATCACCCTTTAACTTGAAACACTAACTCCCAGTTATGTCTTTTTGTTGTTAGATCACTCTAGTTTCAATTACCTTATGTATCACTAACAGCAATTTCTACCCTCACCTCCATCTTTTCTCTTCTTTCCCATCCTGTTTTTGTGTTTCTGAGTATTTTTCTTCTTCTTCCTGTGATTCATTATTTCTTGCTATCTGCTTTCTCATTGCTACCAGACAATAGCAGCTGCAATCTCTCTGTCTCTCTCTCTCTTGCATACACACAGACATATATCATATACACAGATGCAGCTAAACAAAGAAACACATAGGTATTCGGAGGAGTTCTGCATAAGAAATAGCAGGGAAGCTGCTTAGGGAATGACTGGGATTTAGCAGCTGAATATGGTTCTAGCGTTTCTCAACCTAGGGGTCCGGACTCCTGGGGGGGGGGGGGAGATCACGAGAGGGTGTCAGAGGGGTCGGCAGAGGCTATGAGATAACATAATATTTTCTGTTGGTCGTGGGCTGAAGATACCTCCGCCTGCCATCTTCCTTTTTTAAATCCTCCCACCAAAGGCCCCCCACAGCTGTGATTGGCCAGGCTCCCAGCTGGCTTCTTAGCCAAGGGGAGGGCTGTTTCTGGACTCCAAGCAGGGAGGGGAGAGCAGGCGTGCTTGGCGCATGGCACCGTGGTGCACATGTGTGAGCGAGGCACAGTGAGGCTCACACCAACAAGTCCCTTCAAGGCATGGGGATTCTATGTGGGATGTTTGGCCCAATTCTATCATTGGTGGGGTTCAGAATGCTCTTTGATTGTAGGTGAGCTATAAATCCCAGCAACTACAACTCCTAAATGTCAAGGTCTATTTTCCCCAAACTCCACCAGTGTTCACATTAGGGCATATTGAGCATTTTGGCCAAGTTTGGTCCTGATCCATCATTGTTTGAGTCCACAGTGCTCTCTGGATGTAGGTGAACTACAACTCCAAAACCCAGTGTCCACCAAACCCATCTAGGATTTTCTGTGGGTCATGGGCATTCTTTGTGCCCAATTTGGTTCGTTTCCATTGTTGGTGGAATTCAGAATGCTCTTTGATTGTAGATTAACTATAAATCCCTGCAACTACAACTCCCAAATGACAAAATCACTCCCCCCGCCAACCTCACCAGTTTTCAAATTTGGGTGTGTTGGGTATTTGTGCCAAATTTGGCTCAGTGAATGAAAATCCTGCATTTCAGATATTTACATTATACTTCATACCAGTAGCAAAATTACAGTTATGAAGTAGTAACAAAAATAATTTTATGATTGGGGGTCACCACAACATGAGAAACTGTATTATGGAGTAACAGCATTAAACTGTTCTAGACAATTTTTAAAATCATTAAGTAATTATTTTATTTTAAAACCAATTAACCCTAAGAGGAACACACCCTTGAGTCCTCTTTAATATGTACAGAAAGTATCAGGTGTCTAGGGATGGCCTTGAAGCGGTGCTGTAGACAGAGAGATTTAGACACAAAATACTCTTTTGTTGTGATAACTATCTTTTCAAGTGGTGAGGTACAGTCTCAGGTCCATTACTCACAAGGATTTAGGTATCCACAGTCTTAAAAGTGGAGTGTTTTTAAAGATTATGCCACCCACATTTTCCTGATGTTATGGATTAGGAATTCATCTTGACATGTCAAAGAACATGATGCCAAGGTCCTCTGTTGGCAGTTAGGGAATGTTCAGACATATTTGTGGAAAAAATAGAAGTTACTGCATCACCAAATTACTTTATTTCTTGAGTTAATCATAATAAATCATAGTGCACTTGTAAATACTAAACAAATTAAAGATGTTCTAATCTAATACAAGCATTTAGAGTAAAATCCTCAGTTTGTTTCCATACTGTTGTTGTCTTTTGGTTGTGAAGTATCTCTCCTTTGGGGATTTAAATGGACTCTACAATATAAACATTGTAATTGATTCAAGTTCATGGCCAAGTCTTGAACGCTCCTCGATGAAAGCATGTCCTTCATTTGTTCTATACAGCAAATTTTAGCAAGGTGTCATTAGTTTACATACTGAGCTTAAGTCATACAATTGCAAATATCCTTCCCAGCTAGAATGTAAAAATAGAGAATTTGTATGAGTTAGTACATTGTGCCATTGAAAACAACTTTGTAATGCTCTGCGATCTCAAATATGGAGTATTGAGAAGGACACACACAGTGGTAGGATCTGTGTGCAAAGGAATAGCTCTGATTTACATCAGCAAAACACAGATTAAGGAGCTTTAGTCATCCCTTTTGTAAATTGCAGAGGTTTTGAAATCTGCTGTGGAAAAAATCAAGATGAGCACATGTGCAGATGAACTAGTCAGCAAAGGAAAAAATTCCATCAAGCTTTATATCAGAAGCAGCAGATGCTAAAGAACCCTGCACGCATGCTCTGCAGAGAATTTGTGAAGCAACACATTTAATCATGAATGAAGGACCACATGGATGAGCCTGAAAAATTGAACAGTGTTGCACTTACCAGCCCATTTCACAGAAGATGAGTTATACAGCTGTCCCTCCACACTGATGAGTTTAACTTTTGATGATTTGATTATTTGCCAATTTGATTAATATGATCTCTTTCTAGGTCCTCTGCAGATTCATATTGAAAGATCTAAAGATTCCTATAGATATATTCTCACAGGTAAAAAAAATAGTGGGGGTTTTATTGCAGCTTTTCTACTTTCATGTGGGTTCTGTACCCTTATCCCAGAGAATGTGGAGGGCTGAATGTGATTCTACAGAGAGCTTAGAAAAGTTACTTTTGGACTTCAGCATCCAGTATTTCACATACCAGCTATTCTGGTTGCTATCATTCAAAAAAGTAACTTTTTCAAGCACTGTCTCTGTAAAAGGAGCTGAGCAAACTCCATATAATGCCTTATCTTTCTTTTTTTCCCTTTCAACTTGTTTACATTTCCAAACAACCTGCCCCCCTTCCTCCTGAACATAGTATATAATGGATGCTTCTAGAGGTTGTCAAACCGACAGTCAAAATCTGTCATCCTGCAGACAATAAATTTCCACTGACGATCTCTGCAAGGGAAGAGAAATAGAATACAAGCTTTAATGAGTTGTGAGTAATGATGGATATCAGTACAGGATATTAAAAAGAGAAAGGTTTTCAGTCTGTGGCCAGCTCTAAGTGATGTCTGTTTGCCTGACTGTTTATTATCTGTCTATCTTTCTATCTAGGTAAACGCAAAGGTTTTCCCCTGACATTAAGTCCAGTCGTGTTCGACTCTGGGGGTTGGTGATCATTTCCATTTCTAGGCTGAAGAGCCAGTGTTATCCGTAGACACTTCCAAGGTCATGTGGCCGGCATGACTGCATGGAGCACCGTTACCTCCTGCCAGAGCAATACCTATTGATCTATTCACGTTTGCATGTTTTTGAACGTTCTATCTATTTGGAGTATTTATATCCCATCATTCCACCCAAAATAGAAAATGCTTGTCTCTCCTCTCCATTCCTTATCCTCACAAAACTCTGTACAGTATAGTTCAGCCTAAGAGAGAGTGAATAGTCAAAGGTCACCTGGTTGGGAAACTAACTTTTGGATCTCCCAATCTGCAAACCAACATGGTAACCACTTCACCATTATTGGATGTCACACATGTTTTTGTGATTTGTGTGACTATGTGTTGGGTAAACATAAAAAACAACCATCATGAAATATTTCAGTTTGGCCATTTCAAGACAGATTTTACCATAATTTTGAAATATTTGGGCTGGCAATCATAGCCCAAGTTAGATTTGAAATTCAAGTTTTCTGGCTCTTGAGCAAACCCTTCATTTGATGATGTTTTGGAGTTTGCTATAAAATGCTTGAAGACAATTGTAGGTTTTTGTGCCTTCCAAAACTGTCATGGTTCCTACTATCTTCCTTGGGCATGCTTTATACTTTACAAGCATTTTTTAAAGTCATAATCTAATAAGTAATCTCTTGGCATTAGGAGGAGGTTATGCTTTCAAAAGAATATATGAATTTCTGAAACTAACCTCTCCACACCAGAGAAAGTTGTGGTTGCTCCACGAATGTAATGATCATAAGCATACAACATCATGTCCATATCTTCACCATAGTGTCCTGGATGTTCTGTTGTCAACCTGCAAAATAGAGAGATAGGGGTCAATGTCCTGCAGAAAAAATAGTGGATAGGAATTTCCATTTCTTCAAACACCTCTATCAGAAATGCTTGCAGCTTAATTGTTCCATATTCCAATATGATCTTATTATGGAAATCAAATTGATGTTCCTTCTCTCTGTTTTGCATAACTGGTGGGGACAAGAGACAGGACCTTCTCAGTGGTGGCCCCTTGGCCGTGGAATTCCCTCTCCAGCAATATTAGATAAGCAGCTTTCCTCCTGGCCCTCAGAGGAAAATGAAAATGTGGCGTACATGGCTTTGGGATCAATCTTTTGATGAATAACTGCAGTGCAATAGATGAACTGATGGATATGGATTATGTGCAATGATTACTGGAATGGTCCCGACTATTATTGTAGATTGCATGGTTTTAATAGAAATTGTAATGTTTTTAAATGTTTTAATGTGAATTAATTTAAATGTACTATGTTATTTTAATTATATGTTGTTTCAAGGCATTGAATACTTTCCTATATTTATAGCTGCCTTGGGGCTCCTTCAGGGTTGAAAAGGGTGGGGTATAAATATAGTAAATAAAGAAATAGATAGATAGATAGATAGATAGATAGATAGATAGATAGATAGATAGATAGATAGATATCTTATGTTATTTTTAAAAGTATAGGCTGAGAGCCTACATCACATTCGTAAGTACATCAGTGGAGCTACGAATGACCTAAACAAAGGCATCAAGCCCTGAAATCCACCTTAAATTCCAGGGAGCTGCTCTAAACAAAGGAGATCTATGGCATGGTTGAAGCAGCCAGCCCTCTACCTTCCCTAAGCTGTGGGCAAGGGCTGGATGTGTCATCGTAAAATCTTGATTTTGAAACCAAAATTGCAATCCAGGACATCTGGTGTAAATAAACCAAATTAAGTAAACCCATGAGGAGGGGAACGTGGTCATTCGATCTCTTCCATCATCACTCTCCATAAGTGAAGAGCAACAGTCTGATTAAGGGACACCTTTATGAAAGAGGTCTTTCTACAACATTGGAAGCCTAAGGTTTTGGATCACTTGGAGCGTCTGTGCATATAGCAGAGGCTCTACTCTGTAGAGACAAGGTTGTTGTACCCCCTCCTTTATGGGCTTGTTTATCCAAGCACCTATAGATCGTAAGACTACAGAATAGAAAAGATATTTTTGCCATTAAAAAGCCATTTAAAAGCAAGCAGTGGGAATGCTTCATTTTTGAGAGGCAAACTCTAACATAAAAAAATAAAAGATTTAATATACTACCTAGTGATGTTTTTTGAAAAAAACAGATGGCCTAATTCACCCATTAAAACAAATGTATTCTTTTATTCACAATGGGCTTACGTGCCAGGCCTTGGCAATAGTCACATCCTTGGCAGTCAAGTTCAGAGGAGCTGGTTGTCAGCCAAATGAGGCAGAAGTAAACATGCATTACAAAGCAAATGACAATTGAATTCCAGAGCGGCAAATAAGGACTGAAAAGGGGGAACGCAATCAAAACTAGGTGTGGGTCAAGATCCAAAAAAGCAAGAGTTTACAGCAGGAATGAGTAGAATAGAGCTTGGGAAAGTATTAATTTGATTAATACACCCATTCCTCCACTTCTTTGGTCATATGGAACAGTAGCCTGCCATGAAAGGGACAGCCAGGTCCCTTTCACACTACACAAATATAAAACTCTGATTCCACTTTAATGATCATGGCAATATCCTATGGAATCCTGGAGTTTGAAGAGGCATTAGAGCTCTCTGTTAGAGAATTCTAATACCTCTCCCTGAATTACAAAATTCCAGAACTCTATAGGATATCACCATAGCGGTTAATGTGGACTTATAGCACTACAATTGTGTGCTGAAAAAGGTTCCCAGAATCCACATGTTCCTATTGAAAATATGCATAGAAAAATGAACATGTTCCAAATGCATACAGAACAGGTCATGGCATTTTACAACTAGAGTTTGGGGGAAAAATCACTTCAGCTCCCAGAACTTGGCGGTCACTGTCTGGGAATTTGGGGTGCTATAATCCAAAAAGCAACTTCTCCTGTTTACAACAAGGTTAGATTCTAGAGTTTTGGAGACAAGGCACATTCAGCAAGTTTAGGGATTGTATCTTTTTTCCATGTTTAATTGGCACATCTGATCGGAAGAAACCACAGAAAGAATACAACTCTTGTTTATAGTTTCCATCTGATACCTCTTAAGTTAATTCAGTTACAAAAACACTTCAAATACTGTTGTTTAGTTAAGGGAAAAGTATTAAATGTGGCAAGTTATTTATAAATTCTTCTCCATCTATTTACTGGTATTAATCTTTAAATGAATACAAATCTCTGACATGCTGCTAGCCAGGCATGTAGCCGGGGGGAGGGGGGTTGAGGGGCTTCCCCCCCCCCCCAATTCTCAGGGTGGTCCGTGAGAAGGCCTTACTGGTACATTATTTAAACTGTTATGTTTATTCATATCATGATCTGATCACCATGTTCAATATATCCCATATGCATGGGGGTATTGAGATAATGATACAAAAGGTTTGCTAGGGTAGATCCTCTCTCACTCAGACTCAGCACCCCACCTCCCAAATCAAAATTCTGGCTACGGGCCTGCTGCTAGCTGTTGTTATTCAGCTCCCTAAAGAGGAACATAGTAACAACTTTGGTCTTAGGCTTTTGTTTACTTTAATCAGATTAATTAAAGGAAAATAAAGTTTAGTTGACTTGCTGGAATGCACACAAGAAATCAGAGAGGGGAGTGAAAATGAAAAATGAGCGAGCTCATTGTGTTTTTCTGTTATAGGGGAGTGGGGATGGCAAACTCTTTAATCTCAACAGGTTGAAAAACAAAAGTAAGGTCACAATAACTTCTGATATATAATGCCAATGATAATGTAACATGAGCTCATTTTGAGGAAGAACTACAATCTTTGCAGAAACATATGCAAAGCTTGGCTTCTCACTGAACATCGAGAAAACCAAAGTGCTTTACCAGCAGTCATCAACCAACCCTTCTGTAATGCCAAAAATTAAAATTTAATGTTGTAAAGCTAGAAAATGTTGACCTAGACAGCCACCTCTCCAAAGAAGATGACATCAGTGCCGAAATACAACACCATCTGAGCTCTGTGAGTGCAGCATTTTTTTTAATGAAGTGGACAATGTTCAAGGTTCAGGACATTCATAGGGATACCAAGATGCTCATTTATAAAGCAATTGTCCTTCCAACTCTATTGTATGCCTGAGAAACATGGACCATCTGCAAATGTCACTCTCAACTTCTGGAATGATTTTATCAGTGTTGCCTTCAAAAAATCCTGCACATCTCTTGGGAAGACAGGCAGACAAATGTCAGCACTCTGGAAAAAGCAAGGACAACCTATTGGGAAGTGACATCAACTTCGCTGGGTTGACTATGTTGTCCAAATGCACAATCACCATCCAATTATGGGCACCACAATTTAAAAGAGATATTGACAAGCTGGAAGGTGTCCAGAGGAGGGCAACTTAAATGAAAGACCATGCCCCATAAAGAGCGACTTAAAGAACTGGGTATGTCAAGCCTGTAGAAAATAAGTTTGAGAGGAGACATGGTAGCAATCTATAAATATGTGAAAGGATGTCATAAGAAGGAGGGAGCAGGCTTGTTTTCTGCTGCCCTGGAGACTACGACTTTGAGCAATGGGTTCAAATTACAGGAAAAGATATCCTGCCTGAACATTAGGAAGAACTTCCTGACTGTAAGAGCTGTTCAATAGTGGAACTCTCTTTCTCAGAGTATGGTGGAAGCTCCTTCTCTGGAGGCTTTTAATAAGAGGCTGGACCTGTCAGGGGTTCTTTGATTGTGCTTTTCCTGCATGGCAGGGGGTTGGACTAGATGGCCCATGTGGTCTCTTTTAACGCTATTATTCTATGATTCTATCTCCCAAAGCAGTTACTTTATTCTCAGCTCAAGAATGGAAAGTGAAATGTTGGTGTACAGTAAAAGAGATTTAAAGATGGGCTTAAAGCTAACCTTAAAAATGTGAAAGAAACACCAAGAACTGGGAATCACAGGCCCTGAAGTATTCTAACTTGAGGTCAGCTGTTACTAGCAGTGCTATGAATTTTAAAGAGGCACAAACAGAGGGTGAATGGGAGAAATGTGCCAAGAGGAAGGCACGTCAAGCAAACCCTTTCATGATTGCCTTCTACCTAAATCCTCATTCTGACAAACTGTGTGGATCCAGATTAGGTCTCTGCAGTCATTTACAGACCCACTGCCAAGACTCTACCTTTGGAAGACAATCATACTCAGCCACAAGGGATTGCCTACAGAATTAATAGTGGAATCCACATGGTCCATAACTCCCTATTTTCAGGAGTTTCAAAAGCACAGAAATTGCTCTGTAGTTCTATATAATTGCATGCACATTTCCTGACTTTGCTATTTTGCTGGGTACATTTACATTATCTTCTACATAACAGATGTGATTTAATTACAGATATATTTTTTTCTATCTTCTCGTTCTTAAAAGACCATCTCAACATTACCAGGAACAGAACATCCTTCCCCAACAATAAACAGCAATAATCAGTGCTGACATTCTGGAACCAGTTAAAATTCTTGAGGCAATTTAGCTCCATTGTGTTATGTCTAAGCACTTTAAGCTCCTGTCTTGCATGTGTGGGTGTAGATGATAGAAATTCATCATAGGCCCCACAGGTATGAGCGAATGCAGGAGGTGTAACAGTTACCGAGGCATCTTCTGTTATGTTCCAGTCAGTGGCCCAACTGTTCTCCATGAATTGCACATCCTCCAATACCTTGTGGATGAAAAATGAGAGACATGTGGCCAGGCTAGATCGTTTTAAAGCAGGCATGGGCAAATTTTCTAACTTGGGGGCTACATGGTGGGTTGGAGAAGGATGGGCGGGCCAGGAGGGAGGGGGTTCTCCCCAAGTCCCCTCCATGTCCTTTTCTCCCTTTCCTCTTCTCTTTCAAAGACAGAAAGTGAAGGAAAGATGGGTTAGTGTATTGTCGAAGGCTTTCATGGCGGGAATTACTGGGTTCTTGTAGGTTTTTTGGGGCTACATGGCCATGTTCTAGAGGCATTCTCTCCTGACGTTTCAGCTACATGTATGGCAAGCATCCTCTGAGGATGCTTGCCATAGATGCAGGTGAAACGTCAGGAGAGAATGCCTCTAGAACATGGCCATATAACCCCAAAAAACCTACAACAACCCAAGATGGGTTAGCATTGGTCTGGATGAGATGGTGGACGGGAGAGAAAAAGTGTATCCATTGCCTACTCCTGATATAGAATCCTAGAATGCCAGAGCTGGAAGAGACCCCCCAAGGGTCATCCAGTCCAACCCCCTGCCATGCAGGAAGGCACAATCAAAGAACTCCCAATAGACAGCCTCTCAGACTAAAAACCCACTTGATGGTGGGAGTAAAATGTTGTAGCTGGTGCTATGAATTTCCAGCAAACCATCTGGAATAATAAAAAGGTCATATGAATATTTTTTTAAATAGAGCACCAAATCCCAGTACTTCCAAACACATTTGGCAACTCCAGGAGATCTCTAAACTTACAAGATCAGCAAGGACAAAAGGAGCACATCAGCAAAACTCACTGTCCCCTGGTACTTGCTTTGTCAGGGAAGATTCTATGAACATTAGGACCTTTTATAAATGGAAAAAATCTGTAAAAGGAACAGCCACGTGCACTGTAAACACTTGGCAAATGTGGTCTTGTCTGGCCAGGCAACAATGAGAGAAAGTAGCTCATGAAGAGCCAAATATGGAGCTCAGCAATCCTTATTGTCTAGAGAAGGGAAATAATTAGAAACAGTCCGTGTGGATGCTCCAGTTCTTTGAGGACATGTGTTTATGTTTCAAGTCAAGTTTTTCATTCTCTCTCTGTAGATATAGACATCAATATGGATGAATGCAATGAGATTGTAATGACAAATACGCATCTGCAAAGAATTTATTTTTCTTCTATGGAATGAAGAAAACTCTTTCCAGGCAAACGCTGAAAAGACATCTGGCCAGAGCTTGGAAAAAATATTTTAGGGGGCACAAGTCCCAGAGTTCCCCAGTCAGTATGTCTACTCATCAAGTGGGATCTGGGATTCTAGAACCTGCAGTCAAAAAAGTAACTGCACATGGACTGTCAGCACAGAACCACAAAACATAGCTAAGGGATGTAGGGTTTCCCAAGTAAAAATACTATCATGTACTTTTCAAGATCATATTATGATATGGTAATAAAAATGTTTCCAATATAAGAACAAAGTAAGCTAGTAAACTGTAATAACAAAATACACATAGCTGTGCAGAAGTAAGATTGGCCAGTTAAAGTATCTGCCAACAAGCAGGATCCTAAGCACAATGTTTGTTTGACTATAAAATCCAAAAGTGGGGCTATGGCCAGTATGTACACATCGGGACTCTGGTTCAATCTTGATTTGTCCTAGAAAGTTGCTTGGCAAGTCTATTAACTTTGAAACTTAGCTTTGAATATGTAAAGTACAAATGATAGTCCAATGATTCCTTTCTGAACATACAGTCATTCCATTGCATATAATGATATTTTTTTGACCTGTGAGGACACTTCTGTAGCAATCCCCTAGGTCCTTCAACATGACCCCATGGTCAACCTCTGGCCATTGGTGGCAGATGATCCTAGAATTGTGCTGGAGGACTTACAAATGCCTAGAAAAGTATTCTGTCTAGGAATTTCTAGGTTCTATAGTGCAATTCTGTAATCAGCCTCTGGCAGAGGTTGAGCATGGAGTTGCACTGGAGGATCTAGAGATTGCTAGAAAAGGCCACATTAATCAAATCTGTGAAATTCACAAAAGTGAAACTCACAAATGTGAATTGTCAACTGTATACTTATTCATTCCCCAAGCTTCCAATTTTTGCCCCTAATCCACACAGAAATCTTTCCAAACACATGAAAATACACCCATTCAACCAATTTAGCACCCTGAATGTCATGGTATGTTCAAATAACTCTATTTTCCCTTGTAGTCCTTCTCAAAATCACAACAGGATGTGATATGATGTTGTTCTTGTTGGTGGGATACAGTCCTAATTTATGACTTCTGTTTTAAAATTTGCATAAATAATCCTTAATTTCTCATTGTAAATTGTATTCCTCAAGATAAAGGATAATCTGTACACCAGATAACTGGAACCAGATTTGGACCTGAATCCAAATTGCTAGCTTCAGCTAAAACAGATTCATTGAACCAATGAGATTTACAAAAATATTGACTTATCCTTTAGCAGCATTTAATTCAGTGGGTCTAGTTGGGCCAAGCAATTGGATTTAAATTTTGAAAATAAGCAATGCAGAGCTAGAGAGTTGTAATGGTTTGGGTCTTGGACCAAGACTCTGGAGACAAGGGATGAACTCCCCAGTTGGCAGTGAAACATACTGGGTGACCTTGGGAAAATTACACTCTCCCAGCTTTAGAGGAAGGCAATGGCAAGCATCTTTGGAAAAAATCTTGCCATATAAATCCTGTGATAGTTTTGTCTCAGGGTCACCACAGATCAAAAATGATTTGAAGGAACACAACAAAAAATATACAACCTATTGAAATGAATAACATGCAAGTTACTCT